>NC_139513.1:44394727-44640333 GCF_947247035.1 Vipera ursinii
TTATAAGTGACAGTTTTCCTACTAAGTACCTGCATGTCATAAGCATTTGAATTAAAATTACCATATTAAAATCAAATCTGATGTTTTTTAATTTTTATTTGGTGTGCATTGGAAGAGGGGTAGTCTTATACGGTGAGTATAGCCCAAACCCTATAATTTAACAGGAAATGTAGGGGGTCGTCTTATACGTCCAGTCGTCTTATACGCCGGAAAATACGGTAAGTCTGAAATAATTCATAAAGCAAGCTCATTCCTTAGTCAACCTTAATTAATTTTAAAACACTATGAAGGCTCTCAACTGGTAAGTATATGAAGGAATGCCTACAAGAAGAAACCCAGGGTTGAGGTCACACAAATCTTGAAAAAAATACATTGATATCGACTTCCATGTTTCCAAAACAACTGTGCATAGTTGTCTCTATCTAGTCAATAGATGCTCCTTATTTTGTTTATTAACAGTAAAATACAGTTATTTAAACTTAAATGTTACTGTCATAAGTTCCATTAACTGATATTTTTATGCCTGCAACACACTTGCAAGAAATGGATGTGTTTTTGAAATGTTTAATTTAAATTAATAAATGGGATAATGGATAGTAACATTAATAGGATTTTTCCCTGAAGATACTTAAAAAGGTAAAGGTAAAGGTTCCCCCGCACATGCGTGCTAGTTGTTGCCAACTCTAGGGGCCGGTGCTCATCTCCGTTTCAAAGCCGAAGAGCCAGCACTTGTCTGAGGACGTCTCCGTGGTCATGTGGACGGCATGACTAGACGCCAAAGGCGCACGGAACGCTGTTACCTTCCCACCGTAGTGGTCCCTATTTTTCTACTTGCATTTTTTACGTGCTTTCGAACTGCTAGGTTGGCAGAAGCTGGGACGAGTAACAGGCGCTCACTCTGTTACACAGCACTCGGGATTCGACCCACCAAACTGCCGACCTTATGATCGACAAGGTCAGCGTCCTAACCCACTGAGCCACCGCGTCCCCTGAAGATACTTAAACAGTGTTAAGATGAAGTAAGATTATTACTAAATACTTCAGCCACAAAAGCAAATACAATTACCCAGGATCAGGACCATACAAGATTTACTACTATTATAAGCAGTTGGTAAATAGAAATTCCTGAAGATTAAAAGTGGGTTATTTCATACTAATAAAATAGTAAGAATATGTTGGATGTTAAAAGGTTCTCCTGCAAGACGAGAATAAATAGCTCCTTTCTTACCCATCAGCTTGAGTTCTTAGTTCAAGTACTTTAAACCGCTGTCTTCCCACAGCTTTTACTTTGACGGTTTCAATTCCATATTCCTGTTCTTCCCGATAGGCATAAATTTCAGCTGTCGTTCCAAAATGTGCTTCTCTTTCAAGTATGTTGCTAAAAAAATGTTAGAATGAGTGATAAAGGAGCAACTTGTAACATAATGTTTTCACTGCACACACACAACCCAATATTAACTGAATCTATTAATCCTTGAGAACTATGATATTGCAAGGCAGGAACTACAAAAATTATTTACTTACAAAGATGGTGACAGATTTTAACTGTACCCAGCAGTGATCAAAGCTACGGTCTTCCATGAGATTGTGTGTGAGCCAAAAAAACTCCTTACAGTAAGTGATAGTATGCTCAAAATCAATGAGAACTTAAGCGTATTACAGGAACTTATGGACTGTAAGTAGTATTATAAATAAGTGCATACAATACTATGAACAAAAAGTTATGGTTGACTCAAGGAGTAAGAAACAAAGTCTTTTTTGACATATCACAGCAGAAAATCCTAAAAAAAAGGCTCTCAGTATTTTTGCTTTGACATTCAGCAGAGACATTGGATAATGCTGCTCCATTAAATCTCTTCAAAATCACAATTATATAAGCTTCGCTGAGGGGGCTTATATAATTAACTTTTGGTCTGCCCCAAAGCCTGGGAGAAATTATTTCTATAATAAGGATTCTATAGATGACTCATATTAATAACTCCATAGATGACTCATATTAATATTTAGTCATGCAATACAAGTTCAAATAATTTCTTCAATGTTAAATTAAATGGGAAATTCCTGTTCAGCCTGAGATCACAGTATGTACTCCAGACCTTGGAAATTGAATATTTATTTACATAGTTACCTGTATGCAAGAACAGCAAAGGTTCTGTCTCTTTGTATTAAGTTCCGCACCATGCTAACTTCTTGGGGACGAAAAAGCTGAAGAGGTAATGTTTGTCCAGGAATCAGCATTACCATCACGTGGGGTAAAACTGGAATTGTTTGACAGCTGTCATCATCATGGACAGTCCTTCCATGAAATTCTTCCATGTCTGATCCTAAATACTTACATTTTTTAAAACACACACACACACACACAATTAAGTGGGAGGATTATCAGTTTAGTTTACAATTTATAAATACAAAACCTAAAGAGAATCCTGGAATAAACTCAGAGAAACACAGTGTAAAAATGGCTGACCCTTGATAGCAGGGTAGCTACTACCGGTAGTAGTTTTCACCAACACTACTGAAAAAGAATACACCAAGCAGTATTCGAAATGTCTATGGAGAGTCTGAATCATCCAGGTCATGGTTGTCCCAAAGGTACTTTTTCCAAAAGGCAACTGGACTTTCTTGGTTTTCTCCTCTGAAAACATTTTGTTTCTTATCCAATTGATTAGTAGGGAATGGAACAAGCTTCTTGGATGAGAAGTGAAATATTTTCAAAGGAAAAAACCGGGACAGTAAACAAAATATTTCATTAAAAAGCTTGTGATTCTCTAAAAGTTTACACAATAAAACAAATGTTAAGTGTACCTAGCCTCAATTTTTATTTTTTTAGCAGTGAGCATTCTGTGTTCACTCTGTACGCAATATTCCAAGATGAGAAACATGTTTGCATATTCATTTCTCCTGCTTACATATTCACTTCGGTAAAAAATATTGTCTGCTTAAGTGCCACGAGTCTGCATTTGATTACACTGGAAAATAAATGTTATATACAAAAAACAAATCCACTTGCTAAATAATAATCCTGAGCATGTGCACAAGCAAAAAGGGATACCTGCAAACTATAAACAAAAGTAGTTCAATTATAGCAGAGTACCTAAAGTATTAAGCTGCTAGCATTATGAATTTAGGTATGCTGATTTAGGTATGCTGACTGTTTGTAAGTTCAATAAGCCTACAAAAAGACAAGCAGATATTCTATGACAGCACTGTTCACATACCATATGAGAGGTTGGCAGGCTAGTGTCAAAATTAATGATGTTTGGCTTTTCAGCATCCCTGCTGTCTTGATCTTCAACTTCCATTTCAACGTCATCCTCTTCCTCACTGTCGGCTAACAAGTCCAAAAGAAGTTTAAATGTATTTTTAAAACTCATAAAAACATTGTAACTCAAACACGAAACCACAATTAGAACATCTTTTTCAGTCAACCGTACACTGAAAACTATTTTAAGTTTCATGTACGACCTACTATGTGGCTGGAATATCAAGAGGAATATTGCTATTGCATGCTTAGAAATGGAGAAATGGAGTGTCATCTGATTTTTATTCTGTTCCTCGCAACCTGCTACAGCCCATATTTGAGAGTGATTTTCAAAATTGTTTCAGTTTAGTTAGGGCAGTATTAAGCTCCGTACTGTTCACCATTATCACTGTTTCTTACATATTTCATCAAAGTGGCTCAGCTTTTATTTCATGCAGTGTGTTGAGTAAAGAAAGAACTACTCGTGCATCCTATTTAACCCCTTCAATACCTGATTCATTAGTGGGTGTAACTTTCTAAGACAGGGGTCCCCAACCCCCTGGTCTGTGGACTGGTCCCAATCTGTGGCATGCCAGAAACTGGTCCATGCTAACAAGCGAAGCCCCATCCTCAAGATGCAGGCAGCACATGAAACCACATCCTTTCCGGTCCACGGAAAAATCTCTCTCCACAGAACCGGTCCTTGGTGCCCAAAAGGTTGGGGGCCACTGTTCTAAAATACAGGAAGTTGCCATTCACTCTTAATACTAAGATATGGTTCACTCTTTACCTCAAAATAGGTCTGTTTGGACTCTCTACATTGTCTTTCTTTTTAAAAATAACAAGAAAAGAAAGCAGTTGATGAACTTCCACTGTATATTGGCTGAGGAATTAAAGCTTCTGAGGAAGGATGACTCATTTTGCTGCAGTAGCACCATGGCAAAAACCCCCAAGAGACTTTCTGTAATATCTCCGAGGCCTAACACACTCTTTTCCCGTAATATCCGAAGACCTGAAATGCCTTAAAATTAGCTAACATAAAAGTAACACAGGTTTTATTTAGTACCATGCTACAAAGACACGACGGAAAAAAAGAAAGCAGCATTTCTTTTTCACTTTCATTTTCGACCGTTTTGCCTCGGGGCAGATCCATCTTTCTTCAAGGAAGCACTTTTTCAATCCACAACGTTTGCATTTTTTCTTCACCTCTTAAGGAATTTTGTTATATAAATATAAATATAACATATATATAACAATATATATATTGTTATATAAATAATTACATGTAAATGTAATTAATGTACAGCACTAAGAATATAAATAAGGAATAGTAATGGATTAAGGAATAAGGAATAGTAATGGATTAAGAATTTTTCAAAAAATTAGGGTGGCGGACTGGAAGGTGTGTAAGTAGTCCTTGAGATACAATCATTCATTTAGTGACCATTTGAAGTTACAACAGCAGTGAAAAAAGTGACTTATGATCGTTTTTCATACTTACGATTATTGCAGGAACCCCAGGGTCATATGATTAAAATTCGGAAGCTTGGCAACTGGCATGTATTTATGAGGGTTGCAGCGTCCCTTAGTCATGTGGTTACCTTTTGTGACCCTCTAACAAGCGAAATCAACAGGGAAGCCCGATTCATTTAACTACCATGTGGCTAACTTTTAACCACTGCGGTGATTCACTTAACAAATGTGGTAACAGAGATCATAAAATGGGGCAAAACTCACTTAACAACTAACTGTCTTGTTTAGCCAAGGAAATTTTGGGCTCAGTCGTGGTTGTAAGTCGAGCACTATCTGCAGTGTTAAGGTACAAGAATAGGAGCAGGGAGACCCTCAGGTGGGTGACCTCGGGCGAGCCACTCCCCCTTTAGCATCAGGCTCTACAGCTAGCCAACTAGAAAGCAAGCCCCTTTGTCAAATTATGCATGGATGACTTTGCAGTGTGCAAGCTAAATGAAAAAAAAAAGACAAAAAAAGCAGAACCAGGACAAAGAGAGAGAAGGAAATATTTTGGGGAATATTAAAAAGGCAGAATATTATATTTCCCTAAAGGACCTTAAAGGCAGAAACCACCACCCACCCCAAGTCTCTCTGCCCCAAGCAGAAACCAGGTCTGTAAAAATGCAGATCTGATCATCCTTTCAGAAAGACTGGAGCCAGGAAGGTTTGAGCTGATGGGATCAGAAAGACAAAGATCCCTAGAACCAACAACCCCTCACCCAAAAAAATCCAACACAGGACATAGCCTTCAGCCACAGTCCCAGGGAAGCAGGACATGACCTTTAGGACATAATAGGATTAACCCCACCACCATTAGAATACCAGAAGGGTACACTGAACCTCAGGTCAAAGTTCATGCCACAGGAACAATTCCAAACACAAAAGCCCAAGAAGGTATAAAAACCCACCACTCCCAGCAACATGTGGTCAGGTGCTCCAGAATCACATGTCTTGTGGTTCTGCTCTTCAATAAACTACAACCTTCTTTGTAAAGCAGTCTCCATTTTGTTTATTCCTGGCTTGACTGGACCCTGATGAAATTTTTTCTTTCAACACTATATTTCAGGAAATGAAGCTATTAAACAAGATGCCACTATTACTAAATGCAATTAATTTGTAATAATACATTGTCCTAGTTAACTTTCTAAGCTGAAGCACACACGACCACGCCTTTATTACAGTCTCTCTATTCAATTTATATGAAGCCAGTTACATTTTCATTACACAACCAATTCTACATGCAGATTCCCCCCACGCACACACACACACACATTATAATCTGCACCAACTGATCTTCTGGAACTCAAAGTGAAGATGCACATCTTCTAAGAATTAGCAGCTGGTTGGCTGTTTCACAACTGCAAGTGAAAAAGCACCTTGGGAGCCCACTGAAGGATTCCAGGAAACTTGCTGAATACTGCAGTTTAGATTCTTTAGAAATACATGAAATCTGCAAAGTCAGCAAGCACTGAATTATAGTGTCAAAGTGACACAAATATGGCCCCATTATGACACCAAACAGCAGTGGTAATGAAAAGAGACGTTTTGTTTCTCAAAGCACCCAGATGCAAAACAAAAGCCATGCGTTCTTCCTAAAGGCAGTAGGAAACTTAACTAACTGAACGTGTGATGATGCACTTGTGTCAGTTTGGCTCTTGCACCAATATGAAATTCAGAAAGAAGAAAAACAAAACAGTAATTAACAGAAAAAGATCAAGATATATTGACTATTCCATATAAAAGTAATTAGCATCTCCAAGCAAAATCCAAGAAGGCCACTTCAGTCAGCCTATACTTTCCCTACTAATACAACAACATGTGGGAATCTCTATTTTTCAAATCATATCTGTACAATATGAAGTATTTCTTTTAAAATGCAAAAAATATTACTAAACCCTACTTTTGAAGAAAGCTAACTAAAGATTATATGATTCCTTCCCAAAAGAAGAACAGCATCACCTCCACTGAGACAAAAGTTCTGGTTTGCACAGAAAACTGATGGGTTAGTGCACCTCTTCAAGCATAGAAGCTTCTGCTGCAATATCTGTTTCTAAAAATAATTAACTGCTCCAATATCTATTTCATATTAATCAGAGAAAGAGGAAAATGGGCCAGATAAATCCACATAACCCACTCCATACAGCAAGATACTGTTGAGTCCAGTTTGATTACTGGTAAGAAAGTCTCTGTAATTTTCTTAGCAGTAATAGGGAAGTTGTTTGGTTTGCCATTGCTTTCTTCCCAGATTATTATTATTACTATTACTATTACTATTATTATTATTATTATTATTATTATTATTATTATTATTATTATTATTATTATTATTCATTTGGTTTCCAAGCCTACTCACAATCTACAATCCAAGTATTAAGTAAGCACAGATTTGCTTACCTTTTGCAGGGAAAAATTCTAGTTTCAAGAAACCATTAAATCTTCCCTCCTTTCCTCTTTTTTTCTGCCTATAGCTGGCACATGTTGCCAATCAGAAAACATTCAGGCCCTTATATTTTTAATGTTTAGAAAAATATTGCAAATGGTCCCATATTAACTTTCCTATAAGAAATATGGTCTCTTTAAAATTCAGAAATCAAATCCTAATAAGACTGGGATGCCAACACAGAAGCATTAGAGTTACATGTGGGCTTCTAAAATATCATGTAGTGCTACCTTGCTCAATAGTAGTAACTGTGAGGGGGATCTTGGAGTCCTAGTGGACAATCACTTCAATATGAGCCAGCAGTGTGCTGCAGCTGCCAAAAAAGCCAATACAGTGCTAGGCTGCATTAACAGAGGGATAGAATCAGGATCATGTGAAGTGTTAATACCACTTTACAATACTTTGGTTAGTCCACACTTGGAATACTGTATCCAGTTTTGGTCACCACAATGTAAAAACGATGTTGAGACTCTAGAGTACAAAGAAGAGCAACAAAGATGATAAGGGGACTGGAGGCTAAAACTTATAAGGAACGGTTGCTGGAATTGGGTATGTCTAGTTCAATGAAGAGAAGGACAAGGGGTGACATAATAGCAGTGTTCCAATATCTCAGGGGTTGCCACATAGAAGAGGGAATCAAGCTATTCTCCAAAGCACCTGAAGGCAAAACAAGAAGCAACAGATAGAAACTAACCAAAGAGAGAAGCAACCTAGAACTAAGGAGAAATTTCCTGATAGTTAGAACAATTAATGAGTGGAACAACCTGCCTCCAGAAGCTGTGAATGCTCCAACACTGGAAGTCTTTTAGAAGAGACTGGACAGCCATTTGTCTAAAATGGTATAGGGTTTCCTACCTGAGCAGGGGGTTGGACTAGATGACCTCCAAGGTCCCTTCCAACTTTATTATTATCCTGAAAAGTTGCTGAAAAAGTCTTAGGTTTTAATAGGACAAATGAAGAAAATTGAGTATATACAAATTAATCCTTAACTGTAGTTGATTAATTATAACTAATATGAAATCAAATTTGGGGTTTTTCCTGCCTTGCCAGTTTGTTTGGCATCACTTGCAACCACTGCTATTAGTTCTTGGTAGTACTTGGTCTGAAAATAGTTGTGTGGTTCTTGTTCTGAAAAATATTGTTTACTTCTCATTTATTTCATCAGCCAGAACATTCTTTCTCATAACTCTTAAATCAAAATTATACATACTATCCCTTATTATTCACATATTCCACTAAGACTCATTCAAGTAGAAACTTAATCAAGTGGAAAACACTACTTGTACTATCAATAAATTGCCTAATGGCACAGATCAATTAAGCACAACTGTTGAAAGTGAGGAAAAAAAGCCCCATTTATCAGCTGGTAACTAAAAGAAAAACCTCTAAGCAATTACGTTAATACTCTGTAGGACTAAATCTGATAATTGTTTGTACAAACTATGCAGGAACTGCATGCATCAACCCTAAATTCCATGGAGGAAAAGGGAGAATTTGAATCTGATAAACTTTTTAGCCTTCAGTGAAATACGACTTGTACTGGAGTAAGCCAACTATAATGGATGCCTGCTATGCAGAGAGCATTTCACTAGTGCTGACTATGGGCTCCTAATATAACATTACCCCAAATCCCTGGGCAGGGATAATGGGGAAGTTAAGATTATCTGGGAGACTCTTACAACTTTAAGAAACACTGCCCCACACAAAGTTGGTTATGAGTCTCTGCTAACATTAAAACTCTAGGGATGGAATGGGACCACTGCTTCTATACTAACCTTCTACTACATGGTGGCCCCCCTTACCAGAGATCATTGAGCCTCTAAATGGGTTGATGTTGAAGTTATCCAAATTATTAGTACTACAAAATGTTAATGTTTTTTCTGGTCATGGAAGCTCATGATTACCCTGGCAACCATGGACCTGACAGAAGTAGTTATGGGATCAACTTACAGAAGTGGTCAGTACTCATTGTAGTAGTTTTTATTTCACAACATTATCTAGAACTGGGAGGCATCACCATCATTTCTTGCAAATCACTCCATGTTTATATAACCAAGTTTTCTATAACCACTTCTTGCTATTGGACCAATCTGTACTAGGAATTCAGTGGACTATTTGGGGCTTCAAAAGGAAGTTTGGGGTTATTTCTGAGGCTTTGATGTTCATTACTGAACATCACTGATATTCATCTAAGGTAACATTGTTTGGACTGAGGGGACAGTCATATCCTTGGACTGAATCGTGCCTCTGCAGCCTCTCTCTGTCCTTAGGTAGGTGAAAGCTCCCTGGTCCTCTGAAGAGCAAAAGAAAAAGCAGAAGAGAAACCTGAAACATAACTGGAGAAAGACAAGGAGTGAATCCAATCAACACAGGTAAGATCTTAAGAATTATCTTATGGCAGTGAGAGCAGTAAAACACAATTTTTCCATTCCTGTTATATATGGCGACAGATCTCCAATGGTCTTGTTCAGGTTAACCCAATCATCTCTGGGAAAGAAGAGACCTCCATGAAATGCTACCTTGAGTGAAGAAAGTTTACCTCCAGCTTTCAAGAGACTGAGGTTCAACCCTTCTCAAGAAATATTCCCTAGATCTAACAATACTGCACAATTTTCATTTGGTCTCTACCCTTCCTTTTGGGGAAAGTTTGTTCAGAAGATATGCTGGCTTGAAGCTTCAGAGAGTTCTGGAGGAAATTGATTATCTAGAACCTTTCCAGTCAGGCTTTAGACTGGGATAAGTACAATATGTCCATTGTGGCCCTTCTTGAACTCTTGGTGCTTTGGCTACCATTGATAGACACTGGCTTAGAGGTTTAATAATGAGAAGATGTCATCAAGATTCTTTCTTGTGTCTGGGGCCTGTAGGATCTGGTTAGAGAAAAACAGGTTTTGCTCAATCTAGCAAAACAGAATGGCTATGGGTTTTGGGTTCCTTGTTTCTGTGTCACAGACACAACATTTTTCTGCTCCCCTAAAGTTACCTGAATGGAGAAGAAGTGAATGGAAGGCTGCCTTACAAGATAATTTATAAATCATATAACATATTGTTTTGAAATCACAAGTACTACCCAGGAAACATATTTGTACCATATCATCTGGGTCAACTGTTAAGCTGAAAATGTAAATTATAATTTATAAACATAATTTACGATTATAATTTCAGGTAAGGGGTAAAAGAACAATCAAAATTATATGCCATCTATATGCAGAAAAAAGTTCAAAGCATTTTTGTTTAGAAAATAGGGTGACTAATGAGATACAAGGGTTTACAAAATAATGTAAAAATAGGAAGAAAGACTAAGTGGGCATTTCTAAAGTCATGTAATGACACTGTGTGACATTAATCTCAGGATAGACAAAACACTTTGAAGCAACCAGTAGTGTTTTCAAAAAAACAAGGTATGCTAATAATCACAGATTTAAAGGTTTCTTTAAAAAAAAGTTAAACAAATTCACGAACATGTCAAGGATTTCCAGACAGGCATCTGAGGAGGCCAGCAAGATTTTCTGATTGATTGCTGAAGTAGAGAAATCTTTTAGAAAAACAGCAGAGGGCTGTCTGCATACATTTTCTGTATTAAGCAGCTTAGAGAGCCCTGTGTGCCATGCTGACCAAAAGGACAAATTGCCTTTTCTGCAACCAATGTAAATAGAAAGACTACCAACTTTTACAGCGAGCCTATATTTACAAAAGTCTGTAACCGTTTGGTGAAATACCCATGTTCAAAGGTTTTAAGATGTCCAAAATAATCAGAATTAATTGACTGACCACATGTAAGCCAAACCATTTCTCTGAGCTTGTGGGTTGCTTTCTGAACTTTCATTACCAGACTAGGTAACATCCTCAGTGGAGATTTTAATATTGTGACCTTACAAGTCTCAGTAGTCTAGCTCCTTGTATGATAGACACCCATATTATTTATTATAGTTCTGGATGTTGTCTCTAATACAAGGTATCCTACTTATCAGCAGCTTAATACCTTTCCTCCTTGTTATGGCTGATGAAGAGATGTCATGCAGTTGTGCATTTGACAGAAGTGCAGTCAGGAAGCCACACCACCCCCACCCCCCAGTTCCAGATCTCTCTCCTAAGATATACAGGAATATGAGTGATTCTCTTCATAACTAGTGCCACCCCCAATCCTGCATCCCGGCTTTTATTTAAACCAGTCCTTGTTTTGCAAATTCTGCCATGGTCCATCCCTCTTCCCCATCCCAGTACAACAATTTCTAAGAACTACGGTCCGTAAAAATAGTCCAGGATGGAAACGTTGACTGATCTCATTTCCTTGACTGCTTTGCTATTGACTATCAAAGAAAATTAAACCTCCCCGTCCCCATTGACATAGACCAGGGGTCGGCAACCTTGGCTCTTTTATGACTCGCGGACTTCAACTCCCAGAATTCCCGAGCCAGCATAGCTGGCTCGGGAATTCTGGGAGTTGAAGTCCGCGAGTCATAAAAGAGCCAAGGTTGCCGACCCCTGACATAGACCCATCTCTTCCCTTCCCTAGATTTCGACACATCAGGTCCCCGTCCCCGCCCCACTAGTTGTGCCCTGCTCTTGCGCACGCAGGTTTCCAGTCCCTAACCGTCCGCGATTCAGGCCGGGATCCCCCTCCTTCGGGTCCAGCCTTTGCCCCTTCGCTTCTCCCCTTTGCCCCTGCCTGGCCTGAAACCCAAATTGCGTCCCCTTCAAGCCCGTGCCCACGCCTTCCAGAACTTCAGGCCTTTCTCCCTAATCGGTGGGGAGGACAACTGGCGGGATCCCCGTTCGCTTTCCCCCTCTCTGCCCGGGCTCCGCTCTCCCCTCCGAAACCCCTTGATCGCCTGTTTTCGGGGAGCCCCCGACCGCCGACGCCTCCCCGTCCTCTTCCTCTACCCCAAGCGCTCCCCGCCGCGTTCAGCAGGCTCCCCAGTTCCCGTCGGCGTAAGGCAGGAAGGGCGATTACCGGGGAGGATCTGCAAGTGGTTTCCCATGTTGTTATCCTGTTCTCCGCCTCCTTCGTCTGCGGCCATCGCTGTTTACCCGGAGAGGAGTCTGGGAAGGCGCCGCCGGCAGGGGCGGAGGCGAAGGCGGAGGAGGCGGAGGCCCCTGAGAGAGGAGCTTGGCGGCTCCCGCTGCTGCCCCCAGCGGCTCGGCTCGGCTCGGCTCGCCCGAGAGCTTCCCGCAGCGGTGCATCTTCCAAGAGTGGAAAGAGCGGCTGCGTCTGAGGCAGAAGGCGCGCCGGAGGTTTGTCCGTTCCCTTTCCAGATGCCCTTCTTTGGACTGGAAAAAGGAGCAGCCGCGGAGGCTCTTTACTCTTGCTAGCAGTCGATGGGCGCAGTCTTATGAACCCTGCAAACAGCTGCTCGTGCATCGCTTCTCACGGGTTGCTGCAGTCCCTGAAAATGGAAACCAAGCAGATTCCGATTCCTCTCTCTCTCTCTCTCTCTCTCTCTGAAAATGGAAACCAAGCAGATTCCGATTCCTCCCTCTCTCTCTCTCTCTCTCTCTCTCTGTGTGTGTGTGTGTGTATGGAGGGTTGCGGCCCCCTCCCTCTCTGTAATCAGAAATGTTGGGGTAAGAAAAAGTGAGAAGCACGGTGGCTTCCAAAGTTTGACTGGTTCTGTTTATGGTTGATTCATTGATTGATTTATATAGAGAAATATTATATGCTATTTCTTAACCGCCCATCTCCATCGGATAAAGTGTTTAAAATAACAAGTGTTTGGAAGGGACCTTGGAGGTTGTAGGAAGAAAAGTCTTCATCCTGGTTCCATCCAAGCCGGGGATAAACAACATGGTGACTGCTTTAGGAAGAAGGTTACAGTTTATTGCAGAGGAAAGCCAGACAGAAAGATGGATCCAGCAGAAAAAGGACCGAATACATGTAGGGAGTGGACTGGACTCTTTTGTTTGGAGTTATTTCCTATTTCAGGCTTTGTATTTCCTGTGTCACTATTCTGACCTGAGTTTGGGTGTGCCCTTCTGGTATTCTTGATGGTGGTGGGTTAATCCTATTATGTCCCCTGCTTCCCTGGGGCTGTGTCTGATGTTGACTCTAGAGATCTTTCTTCCTAATCCCAGTTTCCTGACAAGATTATCACATCTGCATTCCTGCAGACTTGGTTTCTGCTTGGGACAGAGAGACTTGGGGGCAGGATTGGTTTCTGCTTTTAAAATCCTTTAGGGAAATATATTCTGCCCTTTTAATATTTCCTTCTCTGGGGGGGCACTTCCCACAAGGTCTTCTAATTCAACCCCTGGTTTAATAAATTGTAATTTAAAAAGTCTAGATTTTTAAAGGCTATGCAAGATTAAGTAGCAGACTCTGTTACATTTTGGAGGCTGTGGTGCCATGAGTGAAGGCCAGGAAAATTGCTGCTGAATATGGAAGCAGCAGAATTGGAGATGGCTGAGTATGTCAGGCCTGGAAGTCTGGAAAATGGGCAGTTTTGCATGAGGTTTTCTTCCCACCAAAGGAAAAAGGGCATTATGAAGGATTCTACAGAATGGTCCAATCTTTTGCAAAAGGCGCAGAGGAAGAAACATGGGAAGGGAAGCTGGGATTAGGACGGCAAGTTTAATTGCAAAGCTGTCTTGCACATTTTGACTCCTCCACACATACCTCTGTGGTTGGTGCCATTTTGATTGGTACATCTACTGATATCATGGGAGGGGGGAAGCTATATTGTGGCTGGTATATCAGCTAAGAAGACAACCCAGTGTCAGTGGTCCAGACTCTCATCTTGATTGGATTGCTGCAATGCACTCTACAAAACGTGAAGTTTGCAATAGATGCAATGTGCACCTACCCATTTATTAAGCAACTGCATTGCTTGCAGGGTGGCAGGCCAAATTTTAATCTTGCTAGTAGTCTATAAATCCCTAGTGCAGGGGTAGGCAACCTTGGCTCTTTTATGACTCGTGGACTTTAACTCCCAGAATTCCTGAGCCAACATGGCTGGCTTAGTAATTCTGGGAGTTGAAGTCCATGAGTCATAAAAGAGCCAAGGTTGCCTACCACTGCTTTACTCAGATATTCAAAAGATCCCCCTACCCAAATCACCCAACACATGCAATAAGTATGAATGAGAAGTTCTGCTTATGTTCAATTAGTAGATTTTGGCAAATAATGACTAGGAATATGGACTTTTCCGTGATATTGTCATAGGTATGGAACTCCTTCGTATGAGATGATCAAATTCTCTCTTACTGTGATATCTTTCCTTGTTCACTTGGTATTGATGGGTTTCCTATTGCAGGACCACCCTTCATATTTATTTTGGGTTAATGATACTGAAAAAAGGATACCTTGATTTAAGTCTTAAATGTCAAGTTCTTTCATTTTTTAAAAATCCCATAATCTATCAATATGTTTTATGATTACAAAGCTTTAGCAACTGATCCCAAATAACTTGCTTGCTGATATGGTCTGAAGACTCCATTATGTATTATGTGCAAATAATATTTGAACCCAGTCAATGCCTCAGTTGGAAGCTGAGCTTCCCACTTGTAATGTTTCGAATGCATCTTTAGAGAAACGTAGGATATAAATAATCAATAGTTTCTTCATCAATCAGACCAGCATTCTTTATAATAATGTATATACTTTTCAGATTATATGATTTATTGAAGTTACCCAATCATGAGGACCCAGATTGTTGGGGGCAATAAGCTGACTTTGTAATAATGCCGCTTGGGGGGGGGGCTGAAAGCCCTAATAAGCAGGCATATACATAGAATGAAGGCTACTGCTAAGCACATTGATTTGTGCTTAGATTGTAACCCGCCCTGAGTCTTCGGAGAAGGGCGGGATATAAATGGGATTAATTATTTTTTTTTTGCAAGGGTGGGAAATCTGATGTCTCCAGTTTTTTATCTCAGTAGCTCCAGCCAGCAGGTCCAATGGCAAAATATTTGTAGTTCAAAATACTGGGGCACTGATTACATGGAGTTGTTTCTGTCTGTAATTGTACCCTTTTCTACTGCCCATAAAATATATGGAATTTATACTGACGAGTTGGATAGAAATTTGCATGATTTGTTTCTATGTGTGTAATGCTATTATTGTTCCCTTTGTGATTGGACTGCTTTATTATTTATTGTGATATCACCCTGATGTGGGCTTCTAGACTATCATATTTTGTTTCCTTATAGTTCTCTTGGCATATGTATAATTTTTATATTATATAGTATGGCTTAATCTGGTCTGGAGATAAGGTATATTTTTTAGAAACAAGGCTTTACACATAAATTTCCTGAATTGTCACTAATTCCTTTTTGATAATGTTATCAAAAAAATGCATGAAAGAATTTTACTGTTTTTGAAAGAACAGAATTTTATGTAATGATGTAGTATTTCCCAAGGTCAATATAAAGTTAAAGGTTCCCCCGCACATGCGTGCTAGTCGTTTCCGACTCTAGGGGCTGGTGCTCATCTCCGTTTCAAAGCCGAAGAGCCAGCGCTTGTCCAAGGACGTCTCCGTGGTCATATGGCCGGCATGACTAGACGCCAAAGGCGCATGGAACGCAGTTACCTTCCCACTGTAGTGGTCCCTATTTTTCTACTTGCATTTTTACGTGCTTTCGAACTGCTAGGTTGGCAGAAGCTGGGACGAGTAACAGGCGCTCACTCTGTTATGCGGCACTCGGGATTCGACCCGCCAAACTGCCGACCTTCCGATTGACAAGCTCAGCGTCCTAACCCACTGAGCCACCGCGTCCCAAGGTCAATATAGAGCCTAATAAAACAATACATTAATACATTTATCTGTCCTTTTCATTTGTCAATCTAAAAGCATGAATTAGAATAAATCATTAGAAAGGAAAATCTTATCTTTCTTTGTGTACTATAAAAGCAGACAAAAGGCATCTTTTAAGAAGAGAGAACAAACAAGGCTTCAGTAATTCAGCTCTTTTTCAACTATTCCTTTAACAATCTAGCTTAACTTAAATTATCCCATTGAATGTTATCTTAGTGAGGAAATTAGCTGCCCATTAGGTTTGGTGTTTTTGTTTTTGTTTTAATTTTATTTGTTGCCCATCTCACTATTGAAGTGATTCTGGGTGACTTACGCCCATATATCAGTTCGGAACAATTGCTATTGCTTTCATGACTCTTGATCGAGACAAGAAAATCAGGATCATGACTGATTTTTTCCCCTTTCTATACTTAACCTCTAAATGAAATGAAATACAGGTAGTTCTTGCCTAGAACCCACAACTTGGACAACAAATTTGTCACTAAGTGCCATGGTCATGTAGTAGAAAATCACATGACCTTGATAGGCTTACATCCTCACTTCCCATTCAGTCATTAAGCAAGTCACCATGATTGTTAAAATCACATCACCACAACTTGCCATTTTATTTTTGCATTCTACTTTTAACTGCATGTCAAGAGCCATTTGTGAAGCAGGAAAATGGTGATGTGACTACAGGTGTAAATGTGTACCTCTTGCAATGCATCCAAATAGATATATGTGACTAGCGAAAACTGTGATAAGTGTGAGGAATAACCATATAGCTGGGTTTTTTTACACCCTCTTAATTTTGAACAGAATGTGGAATTTGGTAAGCAATAAAGCTAGATAATCCTGGCAAATAGATGGGGAAGAAATGGAGATAGTGACAAATTTTATTTTCCTGGGCTCTAAGATCACCGCAGATGGGGATTGCAGCCAAGAAATTAAAAGATGCTTGCTCCTAGGGAGGAAAGCCATGGCAAATCTAGACAGCACACTAAAAAGCAGAGACATCACCCTACCAACAGAAGTGTGAATAGTCAAGGCTATGGTCTTCCCAGTTGCAATGTATGGCTGTGAAATTTGGACCATAAGAAAGGCTGAGTGCCAAAAAATTGAGGCCTTTGAACTATGGTGCTGGAGAAGACTCCTGCGAGTCCCTTGGACTGCAAGGCGATCAAACCGGTCAGTCCTAGAGGAGATCAACCCTGACTGCTCTTTAGAAGGCCAGATCCTGAAGCTAAAACTCAAATACTTTGGCCACCTAATGAGAAGGAAGGACTCACTGGAGAAGAGCCTAATGCTGGGAAAGATTGAAAGCAAGAGAAGAAGGGGACGACAGAGAATGAGATGGCTGGATGGAGTCACTGAAGCAGTAGGCGTGAGCTTAAATGGACTCCAGAAGATGGTAGAGGACAGAAAGGCCTGGAGGAACGTTGTCCATGGGGTCACAGTGGGTCGGACATGACTTCGCAACTAACAACAACAAAGCTAGATGAATAGGATAAATGCAAAAAATTACTATATGGAGTTGTGTATGTGAGTGAGGTATGTGAAGGACAAGTAGGAACTGGAGAAGGGGATATGAACCACAGTTTTCATAAAACTATATGAGGTAGAGATTTTTATCAGTTCCAAACATTAAGATTCCAGCACAAAAGATATAATAAGCTGTGCTGAGTGAACAAGGACATGGCTTACACAAGGAGATCTGTTACACTTCTTTTCAGATGTCAGTGGGTGTTCATTTGCTTGGTTTTTCAGTGTAAATATAAAAGGGCAGTAGTAGTCTTATGAAGGGACGCGGTGGCTCAGTGAGTTAGGATGCTGAGCTTGTCGATCAGAAGGTCAGCAGTTTGGCGGGTCAAATCCTGAGTGCCGCGTAACAGAGTGAGCGCCTGTTACTCGTCCCAGCTTCTGCCAACCTAGCAGTTTGAAAGCACGTAAAAATGCAAGTAGAAAAATAGGGACCACTACGGTGGGAAGGCAACAGCGTTCCGTGCGCCTTTGGCATCTAGTCATGCCGGCCACATGACCACGGAGACATCCTCGGACAAGCACTGGCTCTTTGGCTTTGAAACAGAGATGAGCACCGGCCCCTAGAGTCAGAAACGACTAACACGCATGTGCGGGGGAACCTTTACCTTTACTAGTCTTATGAACCATTTGTCCAATGGCATATTTATCCCAAAACTATATAGAGTAGGAACCCTATATAGAGGAGATCTATTGAGGAAGAATGAATTAATGATTTCCTATGCTTTCATTCTGCATTGAGCTACACTTACCTAGTAATGCAATATCCTTAGAAAAGGAGTGCAGGTAAGTCTTCGACGTATGACCACAATTGAGCCCAAAATTTCTGTTGCTAAGTGAGAGACAATTGTTAGGTGAGTTTTACCCCATTTTATGACCCTTCTTGTCACAGTTGTTAAGTGAATTACTGCAGTTGTTAAGTGAGTAACCTGGTTCTTAAGTGAATCTAGCTTCCCCATTGACTTTCCTTGTCAGAAGGTCACTAAAGGTGACCAGGGGGTTCCGAGGCACTGCAGCCAGATATGAACTGCCAAACAGCTGAATTTTGATCACATAACTATGGGGATGCTGCAGTGGTCATGTGAAAAATGGTCAGTGCCCTTGTAACTTCGAATAGTCACAATGAATGGTTGTAAGTTGAGGATTATTTATATAAGAAGTCATTCTCTTATATAACGTCAATTAGAACACAGAATCTTCCCTGTTTAGCCTAATGAGTAAGCATTGTTGATTTTCCAACTTTAACACTTATTGCTAGAGTGCGCAAAAGGGATTCATTCTGAGGATAACATGAACAAAGGAATCCATTTTTTTTCCTAACGTGATACTGTACGTCCTCCATTAAATCTATAAAGAGAACTTCACTTATCATTAATAAACTCCCTGGGGATTGTATAGACCAGGGGTCGGCAACCTCGGCTCTTTTATGACTCGTGGACTTCAACTCCCAGAATTCCTGAGCCAGCTGTGCTGGCTCAGGAATTCTGGGAGTTGAAGTCCACGAGTCATAAAAGAGCCGAGGTTGCCGACCCCTGGTATAGACAAAGAAGTGAAATGCTTATAGTAACAAGCAAAATGACCTTCCTTGGGATTCAAATGTATCTATGTGTGTATGTTTGTATAGACATAGATTCTGTATATCTGTAGAAACCCCTGGGTAGCTTTAGCCCTCTGTTGACAATAATAGTTATTTTGCTAAGTTAAAAGTTACTAGATATTTTTATTAAATTATCAGAGTACTTTTTTACCATTTATGAGTGGGAACATCTAAAATGGATTGCAATAAAGAACAATGGTATTTAGTACAGAGTGCTGAGATTTTTTAATCAGTGTATGAATCCAGCTATCAATTCTTGGCTTAGTTTGTATCAGTAGTTTAACAATGTATTTGTGTTCAAACATGAAATAAAATACAACAGTAAACAATGATTACAGACTGTTTTATCAGGCATAAGGTATCCCTGATGTTTTACCCCTGTGTAACAAAATGGTAGGGCATTTGTCAGTCATTGTTTTATAATTGGATTAGATGACAAGTATGTTTATAATTCAACTAATTACAAAAGGGCAGCTCTATAAAAACACCTATTAAATTTACTGAAATGTAGTCCTACAAATGATGCTAGTCCACATTGTTAAAGTTGCTTTCATTCCTTTTTTATTTTTTTTTTCAAAAACAGAAGAGCAATAAGTAAAATGTTAAATGTTACAATGATGCTACATTGTGTGCAATTTTGAAGAACATTAAGATTATTAAGATTGTACGCTGCCCATTTGGTTGAGTTGGGCAGCTATAGAAAATAGATAGATAGATAGATAGATAGATAGATAGATAGATAGATAGATAGATAGATAGATAGATAGATAGTATTATTAGAAATAAAAAATAGTGACAAAACAAAGAATGTTGAATACTTACAGCCAGTAAATTAGTGAGTATCTCTGTGACAAAATACCGGTACTTTACTTGTGATTGAATTGATTGAACTGGATGTCTCAAATAAAGACATAGACAGACATGCTGTCCCCTCTATGTGTAAAATCAAGGTGCTGATGGACATAGCTAGAATTTGGGACTATGTTATGAATAATCTCATAAAAACTTGCTCTAACCAATGAGAGAAGATTGAGATTCATTTACCAGAAAGCAAAATGATGCATTTTTAAAATCGAAAGAGCTTTAAAAAAAGGAAAGAAAGGAAACTTGATAGGCACTTGTAGAATTCTCCATGGACACATGAATACCTAGATAAATAACCAACATCTATTTTGAATCTCAAAGTTTCACTGAAATTTTACATTGCAAGGGATAATGTAGGCCAGGGGTGTCAAACTGCCGGCCCGCAGGCCAGATGCGTCATGCCGAAACCGCACCCACCCCATTGCCGGCAATGGGGGAAAAAAGTCACGATACGTTGCGACGCGTCATGTGACGTGAGTTTGACACCCCTGATGTAGGTTGTATGGTTTGTTAAATCACAGCCCAATACAAAAAGACCAAGTTAATGGAAGCTAGTGAAGTGCTGCACTTGAAATTTTTAACTCTGAAGGAATAAGAAGTAAAATTGCTCCCAAATTTCTAAATGTTTTTTCTGACAATTTTCTTTCTCTTTCTTTGACCTGGATTGACTCAAAATATTTGGAAATCAGGGATATTTTTGTTTAGATTGCAGCCAAATATTTTGGTATTCTCTGTAGTTCAAAAGTCAGTACTTTATGCAGTAAAATAGAGATGGCAGTAGATAAATTAACATTTAAATATAAAAACATCAATGATTGAATGATTTGTAATTGTAAGAATTGAAAATTTGGTTCCTAAACTGGGGGTTGGGGGAAATGCAAAGTCCATAAATAAATCTTCAAAACTGTCCAAATTACACTAGGTACTGATTTGAATGCTGCAGAAATGTTCTTTTTTTTAAAAAATACTTTAATTTCTCTATTAATACGGATTCAGGTTTGAACAGAGGCAGAAACTGAATAAAGAACTGCATTTGAAATATCTTTTGCCTTTCAGGAATCAATTGACAGAAAATATTGACTAATTCCAATATTTCTACTGTTCTCAAGAGTTGTTGGTTTTCACACCTAATTTGGGGTAATTGGCAGATGAATTTTATGATAGATTTGGTAGATATAAAAAGGCTTGAGATCTGATTTTTCTATATACAGGAATTATTATACAGGCAGTGTCACTGGTTGCCATATTGGCTTTATGTCACTGCATGGGTGTCTTTAAATTTATAGTTGTATTATTAATGTCTCATGATTTTTTTAATTTTAATTATGAATTATTTTGTACATTTTAATTGAAATATTTAAATAAATGGGCAAGATATTCTCATGTGACTGAAACTTGCACAACAGATCAATAGTAAATGCTTGAGAGGACTGAGAAAATGGAAACGATTTCTCATAAATTAGAACACTACACAGCATATATTCAAACATGGAGAAAAACTATTGATTCACAATTATGTGACTGGAAAGACAGCACAATGCAGTTCAGAAGCATTTTTTACACAGACCAAATTCTGCAAATCAAAGGGCGTTTTACTCATGACTGATGATATGCTAGGAGAAAAAAAGTTGGATTGCTTTAATCTGGTACAAGTATTTGAAAAGCCTGAAATATAATGGGATTGCAGCTGAATATTAAGCCACCAGATGGCGCCTGTGCATTTTGACTCAGTTTGAAGAGATTTTTGAATGGTTGCCATGTTATTTAGAGAAGTGCTATGCCATAAACATTTCAAACAGGGACATTTACCAAACAAATCAGTAAAGTGCAAAAACAATCATCATAGTCCTGATAAATAGTTGCATTATTCCTTCTACCATATGTTGCTACAATTCTTAAAGAAATTGTTATAAACATCCACTAAGTATAAATTTGTTTTTCACTTAATCAGAAAGGATCCTACAATATTTTGATATATCTGGGGGAAGTAATGCATATTGGTGCCTATTGCCAAGGACAGTTTGTAAACAGGAGTCCTGATGTTTAATACTAAATTCTACTAGATTTACTCAGAGGTAAAATTTATGGGTTCATTCAATCCATAAAAGGAAGATGGAATCGTAAGACTTGATAAAAGACTTCTGACTCAAGTTACCTATCTCCTGCACATAACATCCTTTCCTAAAACCCTTAGTCAGTGTTTCTCAACCTTAGCAACTTTAAGATATGTGCACTTCAGCTCCCAGAATTCCCCAGCCAGCATGGTGGGCTAGAGAATTCTGGGAATTGAAATTCACACATCTTAAACTTGTCAGGATTGAGGAACACTGCACTTAGCAATGCCTAACCAGCCTGGTTAGGGAAGTTATGCAACAGTGAGTGAAGACAAGAACAGATGGGAATTGATTATCGAAATAAAATCCAATTTTTATAGCTTCTATTTTGTGCCTATAATCTCATTTCTCTTGTTGTGTAAGGTCCCAAACATTTCAGCTTTGGTTCCTGAGAGCAGCGCCCCTGTTTTTTGAAGATACAAGGCGAGCATACTCAGATGAGACCCTAGAAGCTTTCTGACCTTGTTACATCCATTGTCAAAGCAGATGTTGGCATAGATTCAGCTTTGGTATCCCTGGCAGATTATTTATGCTAGAAAATACTTTCCTGCTTTTTCCTATAATGTTTATTATGATCAATTGTGGTATTTTTTTGGAGGCTGCATTTGGAATTACTTTACTGTATACTATTAGAAGTCATCCTATTTGGTCATTTTAATTATTTTGTATCTATGCAATTCACTCAGTCCACTACCTAGTACTGAACCTAAGCCATTACATATGCAACACATTTAATTAATTGGCTTGTTTTAATATATGAACAGTGGTCCAGGTAGTTTCCTTTCTTAATTCAAGTTCAACCTTCGATGGTGAATTAAAAAAAACCCTGCAAATATTGGCAAGATTCACAGAGGTTTGAGTTCATGGATGAATAGGTGAATTTATAAAAACTGTTGGAACCACAGATATATATTGGAAATGCAATCTTGATGCACTTGGAAACCAGGAAGCTGTAACTGTTTTATCCACCCATCCGCTGATGAGTACAACTGCACAGTTTACAATTACAAAACTATTTGTTTTGTATGTGCAAGCTGAATGAGAAAGTATGGTGCAATAGAATAGAATTCTTTATTGGACAAATGTTGGACACACAAGGAATTTGTTTCCAGTGCATAAACACTGTGTACATAAAAATAACAAAGTGATAGGTAATATATCATACATCACAGTTGCAATCATTAATCATAATATAGAACAACAGTATGGTGCAATATGTGATGCTGTGATGTTTGTGAATAGAGCAAACATGTATGTATGTAATCCAGCCTATATTCTTCATAAACTTTGAGTCTCCAAACAATCACTGCATTGATTTTTTGCACAGAGGATGCTATTTCTTCTGTTCTCCATCTGAGCTTGGCGCACTTAGAGGAAAGAAATACTCAGGTGTGAATGCTGTTCGTTGACTTCAGTTTGGCATTTAATACAATCATTCCTCAGCATCTACTAAATAAACTGGGCCTTTTAGGCTTTAATATAGACTATTCCATCTCTAACGATGGGGGGTGAGGTGTTACCCCCCGTTGATAGGGCTCGCAACTTGGGCGTCCTCCTGGATTCACAGCTCACTTTTGAAGACCATATAGGAGCCGTTACCAGGGGGGCTTTTGCCCAGGTTCGCCTGGTGCGCCAGTTGCGACCCTACCTGGACCGAGATGCCCTACGCACAGTCACTCATGCGCTTGTGACCTCCCATTTAGACTACTGCAACGCTCTCTACATGCGGCTGCCCTTGAGGACCACCCGGAGGCTTCAGCTGGTGCAGAATGCAGCCACGCGAGTCGTGATGGGGGTCTCCCGATACTCCCATGTAACACCTCTACTCCGTGAGCTGCATTGGCTTCCAGTTGCCCTTCGGGTGAGATTCAAGGTGCTGGTGATGACCTATAAAGCCCTAAATGGCAAGGGTCCGGGATATTTGAGGGAACACCTGCTACCAGCATCAAGTTCCCTTCGTCCAGTGCGCTCCCACAGGGAGGGTCTCCTCAGGGTGCCGCCGGTTAAAGACTGCTGACGGGTAACACCCAGGGGTAGAGCCTTCTCAGTGGGTGCACCTGCCCTGTGGAACCAGCTGCCTGCGGAGCTTAGGACTGCCCCCAACCTCCGCTCATTCCACCGGGACCTGAAGACCTGGCTCTTCGAGCTCTCTGGCCCAGGCTGAGAATTTTTTAATTTTAATTTTAACTAGGTTTTAATTTTCTCAGGGTTCTATTTAATCTTTTAAAATTTGTTTTAACGTTTGTATTGACTTTCTTTTAAATGCCCTGTAAACCGCCCTGAGTCCTTTGGGAAAGGGCGGTATATAAATCTAAATAAATAAAAATAAATAAAATAAAATAATACTCTTTGTGCAACTGGATTCTAGATTTTCTTATTGATAGGTTCCAGTATGTGCGAGTTGAGATTAATATTTCTAACACCATTTTCTTGAGCACAGGTTCTCCTCCGGGCTGTGTCCTACATCTGCTGCTGTTCACCTGTTGACCTGTGACTGTTGGGCAAGATTTGCAACCAACCATATTGTGAAGTATGCAGATGATACAACTATAGTGGGCCTTATTCAGGATGACAATGAGGGTGCTTACCACAAGGAGGTAGAGGGTTTGATGAACTAGTATAATAAAAACAGCCTCATTTTAAACATAGGAAAATTAAAGAGATCATTGTTGATTTCAGAAAAGGCAAGCACAGCCACACCCTCTATGTATTAATGATTTACCTGTGGAGGTGATTAGCAGAATCAAGTTTCTGGGTGTGCAGCTAAAAATAGGCTAGCTTGGTCACTCAACAGTGAGACACTAGTGTGGGCACAGAAGCCCTGCATTTTCTGTGTCACATGAGAAAAATATATTTTCCTTCCCCTGTCTTTATCACTTTCTATAGAGGGACGATCAAGAGCATCCTGTCATTGCATTACTGTCTGGTTTGGAAGTAGCACTGCTTTGGACAAGAAGGTGGTGGAGAGAGTGGTGAGGATGGCAGAAAAGATTATTGGTAGTTCCTTCCCTTCTATCCAAGACACAGCATATAAGCGATGCTTGAGCAGGTCCGGAGGATTGTCTGGGACCCTACACATCCTCTTCACAACCTGTTTACCTTGTTACCTTCTGGGAGGAGGCTTCATGGTATCCTAAGCAGAACATCCAGTTTCAGTCACAGTTTTGTTCCATACAGCATCAACCTTGTGAACTCTCAAGTTTCCTCTTTCCACTATGTATTCAAAATGGAAAGTGATTAATATATAGTTTATATGTATGTGTGTGTGTGTATGTGTGTGTGTGTGTGTGTGTGTGTATGTGTGTGTGTATATATATATTTATTTATTTATTTATTTATTTAGATTTATATACCGCCCTTTCCCAAAGGACTCAGGGCGGTTTACAGGGCATTTAAAAGAAAGTCAATACAAACGTTAAAACAAATTTTAAAAGATTAAATAGAACCCTGAGAAAATATATATATATATATATATATATATATATATATATATATATATATATATATATATATATATATATATATATATATATATATAAATTCCTTTGATTTTGGTATACAGGTAGTCCTTGACTTATGTTCATAATTGAGCCCAAAATTTATGTTGCTAAGTGATACATTAGTTAAGTGAGTTTTGCCCTGTTTTATGACTCTTCTTGCCATAGTTGTTAAGTGAATCACTCCAGTTGGGTTAGTAACATGGTTGTTAAGTAAATCTGGCTTCTCCATTGACTTTGCTTGTCAGAAGGTTGCAAGAGGTATCACCTGACCCTGGGACACTGCAACCATCATGAATAGGAATCAGTTGGCAGGCGGCTGAATTTTGATCATGTGACCATGGGAATGCCGCCATAGTCGTAAGTGTGAAAAGTGGTTGTGTCACTTTTTTCAGTGCCGTTCTAACTTCGGATGGGCACTAAATGATCTGTTATAAATTAAGGACTACCTGTATTAAGAGATCCCCTGTCCCTTTGGTAGAATATTTTCTGTCTACAAAGTGAACATCATTCTAGCTTGAAGTTATAAACTGAACGCAACTTCTTACTAACTTAATTGTTGAAAATATTTTTTCATTTTTCCCCCTCTGAAGATGTAATTATTCTTTTCTTGGCACTGATTGTGCATTTCGTTGCTTCAGGGTTGTCCCAAATTCCTCGCCATCTGGCTTCAGAGTGAACAGCTTCACGATGGTAACCTGTGTCTCTCAAAACATCTTGGAAACCAGCTGAATCAGAATTTTGTTAGCACAGTTTATCCATCTTGCATCTTCATTTTTGCTTCTTCCTTCCTGTTGATCTCTTAGCCTTTTTCTGTAGAAGGTATCTGTCAATTTCTGAATAGAATATTTTCACAATTTTGCAAACCTGTTAATTGCACCAGCATAATTTGCTGATTCCATGATTATAAAGAAGTAATGAACCAACGGGGCAAAAAAGGACATAGATTTTAAACGTTCAACCAGTTTTGGCAGTTTTTGCTTTAATTTTAAAGATAGCTGAGCTGGATGAGAAAGTTGACAGCTTATCTGCTCGGAACTAATTGGAGAAGGCAGATCAGCTGGTGTGCATCCAGCTTCTCCCAACTGCATGACTCTAGTAGAATAAGCTAGAGAGGCAGAGATAAGATCGATATCTTCTTTATACGGAAGAAAACTAATCCATGTTAATCATCTATCTCAATCTAAAGACCAAAAGAGATTCTGTTTGAGTACTGATGAAATCCCTGCCTGAGCTGGTAGACATCTCAACAACAAGAGTGATGGCCCTGGGAGATTTCAGTAACCACTCTGGAGCTGAGCATTTTTTTGTGTGTATTTTGGGAGTTAAAAAGAGCCATGACAGAAAGAATCATAGGGCCAACACATGATGCAGGACACATTTTTAGTTTGGTATTTGGTTCTGATCAAGGAAGTCTGCTGTGGATGGGAATGCCTCAATTTTTTTCCACTGTTGTGGGTGGACCAGTTTCTATTATTTAAGGAATTAGAACAGAACAGATATATCAGACATAGAAGACCCAGCCTAAATCTGACCAGTGATTGTCTAAAGCCTATCAGAAGTAAAATTCATTTTCTCCTGAGTTCAAGACTAGCTGAGTGGCATCAAAGTCATGAGTCTTGCAAAGTCATCAAAATTTGCAGATAAAATCCATCTCGTTTGTGTTGTTTTTGATGTTACATCATGTGGATGTAACATCAATTATGGGTTTCTGCTAATTCTTATATGAACCTGAGCTCCCTCTCCCTCCCCCCCACACGTCATTCCTAGTGTTGCTTATAGTGGTGACAACAGTTCCCTAAGTTTCCAAGGATAACAAACATACAGATCAGAACTCCTGTCTTAAATTATAAATAACATTTCCAGACAACTTGAAATGCTAGTATCATAATGATCAATTCTGGGATTCCTCCCTAATTATCAAAATCACCCACCACTCTTTATAGATAAATTAATTATGTTGCATGGCTCTTTAAATATCATTTGAGAGAAAATTTAAGAGAAAATTTTTACAAAATGTTTTATAGATGGTATCTGGATCCCAAGAAGTTGTCCAACATGTATCCTAATCTGCAGTCTAAGTGTTGGAGGTGTGGTAGCTTAGAAGCTACCTATTTCCACATGTGGTGGACTTGTAGAGTCCTTCTGGATTAAAATTTGGTGGAACATTCAAAAGATTTTTAAGAGGAAGATAAAGTTTTCCCCGCAATTGTTCTTACTGGGTATTGTTGTAAATTGTGATGTCAAAGAGACTAATCTGATGTTGAATATGATAACGGCAGCACGGTTACTGGTGGGACAATATTGGAAGAAGGACAATCTGCCCACGGTAGAAGAATGGGTGTTTAAAGTTTCTAATCTTGCAGAAATGTCCAAGATTTCTGCTTATTTAAAGGATCACTCACAGGAGAGATATATTTCAGTCTGGAGGAGATGGATAAATTATATTGAAAACAAATATGGGACCAAAAAGTTCCATTTAGCTTATGAGTAGAATTTAGTGGGATATTGTTATTGTTTGTAGTTATGTTAAGAGAGAGTTAAAGCGCAGTACGAATTTGGTTGATTGTATATTGTGTAAATTTTTATTTAGAATACGATTGTTGTAACTATAGTCCTGTATTTAGCTCTGGGAAGTGGGGGGGGGAAGTGGGGGGGTTGGGGTGGGAGGGATTTGGGGATATATTGTAAAATTTTGTAAAACTCTTTAATAAAAAAATAAATAAATATCACTTGGTCAATTGTTGTTGTTGTTAGCTGCGAAGTTGTGTCTGACCCATTGCAACCCCATGGACAACGTTCCTCCAGGCCTTCCTGTCCTCTACCATCTTCTGGAGTCCATTTAAGCTCACGCCTACTGCTTCAGTGACTCCATCCAGCCAACTCATTCTCTGTCATCCCCTTCTTCTATTGCTCTCAATCTTTCCCAGTATTAGGCTCTTCTCCAGTGAGTCTTTCCTTCTCATTAGGTGGCCAAAGTATTTGAGTTTTAGCTTCAGGATCTGGCCTTCTAAAGAGCAGTCAGGGTTGATCTCCTCTAGGACTGACCGGTTAGATCGCCTTGCAGTCCAAGGGACTCGCAGGAGTCTTCTCCAGCACCATAGTTCAAAGGCCTCAATTCTTTGGCGCTCAGCCTTTCTTATGGTCCAACTTTCACAGCCATACATTGCAACTGGGAAGACCATAGCCTTGACTATACACACTTTTGTTGACAGGGTGATATCTCTGCTTTTTAGTGTGCTGTCTAGATTTGCCATGGCTTTCCTCCCAAGGAGCAAACATCTTTTAATTTCTTGGCTACAGTCCCCATCTGCAGTGATCTTGGAGCCCAGGAAAATAAAATCTGTCACTACCTCCATTTCTTCCCCATCTATTTTCCAGGAATTGAGAGGGCTGGATGCCATGATCTTGGTTTTCTTAATGTTAAGTTTGAACATTACAGGTTGTTAAATACATCCAAAATTATGGACAAATTATTTGTTCTGCAAACAGTTAAGCAGATACTAAGGTTGGTAAATAAGTCTATATCCTATGTAGTAGTAGTAGTAGTAGTAATGTTGGAAGGGACCTTGGAGGTTATCTAGTCCAAGCCCCTGCTCTGACAGGAAACCCTATACCATTTCAGACAAATGGCTGGCCAGTCTCTTCTTAAAAACCTCCAGTTTTGGAGCATTCACCACTTCTGGAGGCAGGTTGTTCCACTTGTTAATTGTTCTAACTGTCAGGAAGTTTCTCCTTAGAAATCCCTTCATTTGTTCTAAGTGTGTAGTTTGAAATGGCAAAGTCTTTCTGTGTCTACAGTGTAGTTGTGAATAGCAATACTCCTTTGTTTATACATGTTCAAAAGAAAAGATCCCAGTCTAAGGTTTACTCATATCCCAAATTTCCTTGGGAAAGTTCTTCTAATACTGCATTTTTATGGTAACCCCCTCTATTAAACTGCTCGTATCTTGTAAATCTCAGCTGGGCTTCAGTGGCCAGCAAAGGGCTTCGCATCAGTGGTCTGTTTTAATTAATTTCAGTTCATCTGAGATGACTGAGAATCGTTCCTGATAATTTGATCAATGAGTACCACAAGGAAAAGCATGGCCCATTTATTTATGTTTCTCCCAATTATTCCCTCTCTGCTGAGAATTGCAGTTTATCTTCCTCTTTGGGCTAAGAAAGGCAAGGAGAACAATAAAATACTAACAACAGGTTTTGATTTCCTTATTGGCAGCTTAAGCCCTTCATTCAGCAAGTTAAGTAAGAAGTAAATTTGAAATCACAGCTTTGGTACAAATACGGCAGTGAGGCACACATCATTTATTTATATAAAATTGTGTAGTGTGAGGAAGAGGATTTATTGAGGAATGGTCAAAGCACGCTGTATTAGGACCTCTTTAGATGTTCATTTGCAGCACAAGGCAAAAAGAGAAGAAAAGACACTGCCTTTATCGTGTCTGCAGAAACAATGGGTATCCACCTAACTTCATTAGACAATACAGCAGGCCAGGTGAACCTACCCGACATCAATGTGAAAATGCCTTAACATCACAGATAACACTGCCTTATATCCACGGTGTATCCGAGGCCACAGCATGCATACTAGCCCCTCACAAGGTCAGTGTGGCCCACAGACCTGATCCGACTTTACGAGTTTATGTCATGCGCCCTAAAGATCCACTCCCCAATGAAGAAAAATCCTTGGTCGTGTACAAGATGTCATGCCAAAATTGCAATTGCAATTACGCTGGAGAGACGGCAAAACGACTGAGGACTAGAGTGCACGAACACAAGCTCGCTATTAGAAGACAACAACATTCACAGGTGCGGGCACACATGTCTACACATAATCATGTCTTTAATCTAACAGGGATCGAGGCAATTGCCAGTGACAACACTAAAGGCGGCTGCTTGTTTAAGGAAGCTTGGTTTTCAAACCACTCCTCTATCAACTGGCACATAGACCTCCCCCCTGCATACCAGGCACTAAGGAATTGGGAAGAGGAATGACATGCACGATATGGAGGCAAACAGCGCAAGCACTTACAGAGCGCCTCATTTTATCAAAATCAAGATTGCACAAACATATAACCACCCTGCATTGTAGAACACAGGGAAGAAGAGAAACAACTATTTAGAACCTCTGGTATAAGAACACGGGCAATGACTAGAGCTATGGCTATAACACATGGAACTGTCAGCAATCCACTTTTGACAACGGACACCCAGAGACAACTACATCCCCCAAAAATGGATGCACAACAACTCAAAGGAATACGTCCGGCCTCAACAAATAGACTGGTGACGCACTCCATGAGCGGAGCGCAGACACCAACAGTATAAATATATATATATGATTTATATACTGGTGTACAGGGCAATTAAAATATAACATACAAAAGTTAAAAATAGATTAAATTAAATTTAGCCCCAAACAAAATAAATTAAATTATGAAATTTAAAAGCCCAATCCCTCAGTCCAGGCTGGCAAGCTCGAATAACCAGGTTTTCAGGTCACGGCGAAAAGAGCGAAGGTCGGGAGCCATCTGGAGCTCCACAGGCAGCTGATTCCAGAGGACGGGCGCGCCCACAGAGAATGCTCTCCCCCTGGGGGCCGCCGGCCGGCACTCCCTGGCCGCCGGCACCCTGAGGAGACCCTCTCTGTGGGAGCGCACGGGGCGATGGGAAGTTGACGCCAACAGCAGGTGTTCCTGTAAATATAAATGTAAAGGTTCCCCCGCACATGTGTGTTAGTCATTTCCAACTCTAGGGGCCGGTGCTCATCTCCGTTTCAAAGCCGAAGAGCCACCGCTTGTCCAAGGACGTCTCCGCGGTCATGTGGCCGGCATGACTAGACGCCAAAGGCGCACGGAACGCTGTTACCTTCCCACCGTAGTGGTCCCTATTTTTCTACTTGCATTTTTACGTGCTTTCGAACTGCTAGGTTGGCAGAAGCTGGGACGAGTAACGGGCGCTCACTCTGTTACGCGGCACTCAGGATTCGACCCGCCAAACTGCCGACCCATTAAGCGAATCACTGCAGTTGTTAAGTGAATCGTGTGGTCATTAAAGAAATCTGGCTTCACTTACTGACTTTGCTTGCTGGAAGCTGGTTGGGAACATTACAAATGATGATCACATGACCCCAGGACAGTGCAACTCTCATACATACGTGCCAGTTGCCAAGCATGCGAATTTTGATCAAGTGACCACAGGGATGCTACAAAGGTTGTAAGTGTGAAAAATGGTTATAAGTCACTTTTTCCCAGTGCTGTTGTAAATTCAAATGGTCACTGAACGAATGATTGTAAGTCGAGGATTTCCTGCATTTCTTAACACCACCATCTTTACAAAAGGAAGCTTCTTTATAGGAAACTGAACTATTTAGCAAAATCATTTGCTTTCACAGCATAGCAATCAAGATTTGGGCACAGGTACACCTTTGTGGCGTCAGTTCACGGTCCTAGCCGCTGAATATTTCTGCAGTTGTGATATCACTAAGCTGCAATGTTTTCCTCATATGGCTGGTTCCATTTGTTCCAGTTAAGGACTAGCATATTTTGTTTTGTTTTGGCTTAGGGTGATCTGAGATTTTTAATTCATGTTTTATGATGCTCGCCTGTGGAGTCACGTTGCTTAAAAAAAAAGAAGGAAGTTGAGCCAAATAACTATGAGTGGCTAAAAAAATGGCAAGCAATCTAAAGTTCTGAGCTGATATTTTACCGTAGATGCTTCTGTTACTGCTGTTGACTTAAAAGGCATGTTTAAAAATTGCAGTAGATGAAATGCTTAAAGTCTGACTGTTGTGGGGACTGATTCATTACTTGTTTCAACCAACCATGGAAGGGAAAAAAAATCTGATCTGACCCTAAGCGCATGGAAGATTTAGTGAATTACAAATTGTATTTCAACGTGTTCTCAGACACAGAAAATCAGAATGCACAGAATTGTAATATTCATGGAACACCAACATGAACAATTTTCGATCAAGGGATATTCTGTGAGACAAAACCAACCCATAAAAATAGACTTTCTTAAAAGACAATGACTGTTGAAATAGAATTAAAGCCAAACTTGGAAGCTGCTAGTTTTAAGCTATGGGGTGTAGAAATGTGTGACTGATAACTTTTTTTTCCTAGAGTAAAACTATATATATGGTCACTAAGACTCAATATCAACTTGGTAGCATATATTCAAATCTGTATTTTGTGATAAAACAAAGCTACCTCACCTTTTTCATATTTACGTTGTCTTCTGTGGGGGTTTTCTTCCAGTTGTGTCTGAATCTCAGAGATTGCCTGGATAAGTCCTTGCAGTTTTGTTGGCAAGATTTTTTTCAGAAGTGTTTTGCTATCTTTTCTTTCCTAGGGCTGAGAGAAAGTAACTGGCCCTAGGTCACTCGTTTGCCTTCCACCCCAAGGTAGGAATAGAACTCATGGTTTCTTGGTTTGTAGCCTGATGCCTTAACTACTAACCAAACTTAATCTCACCTTCTGTGGTTGGTAACGAGGAAAGTCATCTAAATGCATCCTCCCAACTGAAGATTATATTTCTAAAATATTTATTTATTGATTTGGTTTCTATAGACACGCATCTCAACAAGCAACACTGGGCAGCGCAGATTGTTAAAAAAAAATTCTCTGATAAGCTGTAACTCATTTATATCATTGTATTCATGAATATTTCACCTGCAGTTTTCCAAGTGAGGTGGCCAGCATCCAGTCAAGGAATCTTCTTTACTGAAACAAGAAAGTGAAAATTAGTTTTTAAAATTTAGGTTTATATCATGCCGTGATAGGTATTGATAGGTTATTTGCTTAGATGACTCTTTCTTTGTGTGTGTCTCTGTGTGTATTTAATTATAGTTTGTAATCACATCATCTTTAATTTTGACATGCTAATTAGAAAAGAGACTATACAGGACTGCAGTAGAGTTATTATGGGTATTTATGGACACTGGGGGAGAGAGGGAAGTGGCATAAGGGATATGTCACAAAATGTGCATCACTGGAACACAAAAACAAAAGGGCAAGATTTGCATTGTGATAGCTTGCACATTTGATTTTTTTTTTGCATCACAAGGTTAGGTTAGGCTTATTAAGGTTAGGTTTATTAAATTTATATGCCGCCCTTCTCCCTGAGGACTCAGGGCAGCTCACAACAATAAAAAGTTAAAAGATATAAATACAAAAATTAAAAGAAGATTAAACAATATAATAAATAAGAGCAAATTAAACCAATAAAAAACCAAATTTAAAAACCATGATCAGTCCAGGCCCACTTGTTGGAATAACCAGGTCTTTAGGTCATGGCAGAAGGACCAAAGGTCAGGGGCCATCCGCGACTCCGGGGGCAGCTCATTCCAGAGGGTCGGTGCGCCCACAGAGAAGGCTCTCTCCCTGGGGGTCGCCAGCCGGCATTGCCTAGCCAATGGCCCCCTGAGGAGGCCGACTCTGTGGGAGCGAACCGGGCGATGGAAGGTTGACATTGGCAGCAGGTGGTCTCGCAAGTACCCCAGGCCTAAGCCATGTAGGGCTTTAAAGCTGATTATCAGCACCTTGAATCACACCCGGAGGGCAACCAGAAGCCAATGCAGCTTGCGCAGGAGTGGTGTAACATGGGAGTATCGAGATACTCCTATAAGCACCTGCGCAGCCGCATTTTGCACCAGTTGAAGCCTCCGGGCGCACTTCAAGCAACCCCTGTCCCGGGCCCGCCAGAGATCATCTACCAGTGCGACCAATGCCGTTTCTGTGGTGTAACCGGGTCTGAAACCAGACTGGTATGGGTCCAGATAGTCCGCTTCATCCAGGAATTGCAGAAGCTGACGCACCACAACACTCTCGACAACCTTTGCTACAAAGCATAGGTTGGAGACAGGACGATAGTTATTCAGTGAGGCTGGGTCCAGAGCAGGCTTCTTGAAGAGGGTCCTTACCACCGCCTCTTTTAAGGCAGAGGGGAAGACACCCTCTGTCAATGAAGCATTGACAACTGCCTGGAGCCAGCCCCCTGTCACCTCCCTGGCAGCCGAAACCAGCCAGGAGGAACATGGGTCCAATAAACAAGTTGCAGCGCTCAGCCTATGCATAATCCTGTCCACATCATCCAAAGTCACAGGGTCAATCTCACCCCAAATGGTATGACCAAGACCTGCCCTCTCCACTCCGTTGGATTCCGCCCAGTCAGAGTCCAAACCAGTCCGGATCTGAGCGATTTTGTCCTGCAGATACTGAACAAATTCCTCAGCCCTACCCTGCAAGGGGTCAGCCCTACCCAGATCATTAATCCACTGCCCAGAGATAAAAACCAGGTCGAGTGTGTGCCCTCCATTATGTGTCGGGTCCTGAATTATTTGAGTCAGGTCCATGGCTGTCATGGAAGCCATGAACTCCCGGGCCAACTCAGATGCCTCACCCACGGAAGGCAGATTGAAATCCCCCAGAATTATAAGCCTGGGGAACTCAATCGCCAACCCGGGCAAGATGTCGAGGAGATTGGGCAGGGCCGATGACACGCAGCTGGGAGACAGGTACATGATCAATAGGCCCAAGTGAACTCTAGGACCCAACTTCAAAAGGAGAGACTCACACCTGCCTATCTGAGGGACAGTGGCCACTCGCGGACAAAAACTCTCCCTAATAATAACCGCCACCCCCCCACCCCTGCCCTGGGCCCACGGCTGGTGAAGCACCCGGAAGCCCAGTGGGCATAGTTCCAAGAGGGGGACACCCCCCTCTTGGCCCAACCAGGTCTCCGTGATGCAGGCCAGGTCCACGTTCTCCTCGATGAGATCATGTATGAGGGGAGCTTTGTTCACCATGGACCTGGCATTGAAATAAACCAACCTGAGCCCAGCGTCCTGCAATCCTATGCCCCCGGGGGAGCAAGAAGAGCCACGAGGGCAGGAACAGGCAACCGCTTGAAGACAGCGGTGGCCCGTTCCCCAGTTATGATAAAGCCCTCTGCTCCCACACTCTCTGCCCCTCCCAATCACCGTTGGTATGGGAAGACCCTCTTCACTCGGAGCTGAGTCCCCCCCAAACCCCTACTCCCCCCGCGGCCATCTGATGGTTTGGACTGCTGCCCAGATCGAACTCCCCCAAGTTCATTCCAGATCCTTTGGGCCTTCCCCCTCCCGGACCCCTTTAAAATTTGTTTAAAAATCTCAATAAAAAACCCCTCAATCTCCTCTTTGCAGCATGCCATCTCTCAGGGTCCCATAACCCGTCATCAAGAAAGATCTTCTTTAAAACAGATGGACGCTCCTGCGAGAGGGGGGAATCTTGCAGTAAGTAAAGTTCTCCAGAGGTATATGCTGGCATATAAAGTGAAACGGTAATGGTGACATCGGGCAATGGAGGGTGGCAGTAGATGGAATCGATGAAAAGTTCAGTCGGCCAGTGGCAGGTCCTAAAGCCACAATCATGATGATAATGAAATAATCAACGGTGGCGACAGCAAAAGTCATAATGAAATAAAGATGACAAGTCCAGAAGGGGGGGGCAGCCCGATGACAATGCCGATGGACCCAAGCCAACAGGTTCAATCACGACGACAGGGACAGCTGCGACCTCCGCGGTGGCAAGAAGAAGGATGCTTGCAGCTGTTTTTTTCAACATTCATGAATAAAATTTTATGCTTATTCCCATAAACACGTAACGAAGGGTAGCCAAGTCCATCCCACATTCAGTGACAGCTTAGTTACATTTGAGTTGAATCAACATCAAAACCAACTAAAATAGGTCTTGGGATTATGTCCTCAGAGATTAGCCTCCTCCCTCCCCTTTCTGCTAAATACTACCTTGTCGATAGATACATAGAGAGAGAGAGAGAGAGACAGACAGACAGACAGACAGACAGACAGACAGACAGACAGACAGATAGATTTCCTCTGGGATATCCTTTTAAGTAGCAATTTGTGTTTGGAAGATAAGTGGAAGCAGCATCAACTACTAAACTACTACAGCTAGGAGAGATGAGAAATTAAAGATGGATAAACCTAAAGACGTTCTGGAAGAGGTGGCTTAAATCCATCAAACGTTCACTTCAAACAGCAGTGGCAGTCTCTTATCTTACTGAGGCTTGGGATGGGAGGGACGAAGCCTGGAATGGTGTTGGATTGGGGTATCAGCTAATCACTGGTAAAATTTGCTTAATGATGGCTTAACAATGATAACAGGTATTAGTGCGATTGTGGTTGCTAAGTGATGTAGTCATGTGATGTCCCGCTTCATGCTTTTCTTTTTACACTCCTCAACAATTTCTTTTTCTGTAACAGCACTTCATTTCATCTTCAAGAAGTAGATTTTCTTTTATAAACCAGACTAACAGGATTATGACCTGAAAATGTCTTTAGTAAAATCTCTAATTTGGAAATTTTGGTAGCCAAGTTTCATGAAATTCAAATCATGTCAATTAATGAAAAGGATCTGGATCTTCCTGAAAAATAAATGTACTTTCTTGAGCTGCTGTTTTTCTGTCTCTATATATCAACCAACCCTATATTGTCCATCAGATCAAAGAAGACTTTTGGTAATTCACCTTCACCTAAGTAATTTTAATATTTTTTTCTCCAAAGTCCTGTCCAGTTGGATGGAAACAATTCCATTCCGATCTTCCATCAAATGTCAATGTTTGTAAGAAAAAAACTATTAGTCTTTCCATAAGTTGTTTGTAAAGTCACTTTATTGACATTTGGGACATAAGCTCCCAGCACTAGAGTTTTAACCCATGTACATTAACTTCTACACTTACAGAAGTTATCAAACCAGAAATGGAATTGTTTTGATATACAAAACAATTCAATTTCTGTTTTTGATATTTGCTGAAATAAATTCTTCACCCAAGGTTTATAGATCAAATATTCTATATCTTTTTTTCTGGTGTGAGTGTCTTATAGGCAAATAATACGGTATGTTACTTTCAGTATTTTCAAATAATGATTCCCCCCCCATTTCATAGAGCATTTGCTCCATGTGTCTATCCAAGTCATAGTTGTCCCAAAGGTGCTTTTTCAAGAGGCAACTGGACTTTCTCTTTTTCCTTGAAGATTTTTCGCTTCTCATCCATGAAGCTTTTTCAGTTCTGACTGACACTGTTCATAGTCAGTCAGAACTGAAGAAGCTTCTTGAATGAGAAGCAAAATGTCTTCAAAGAAAAAACAAAGAAAGTCCAGTTGCCTTTTGAGAAAGCACCTTTGTGACATTTGCTCCATTTATATCCCATGTTAAAAATTGGTAACCCATACTCCAACAATTTTTAGAAAAGCACACATTGTAGCTTAAATAAAATTCTTGAAACAGTCATAAAAAGGTAAAGGTAAAGGTTCCCCCGCACATACGTGCTAGTCGTTTCTGACTCTAGGAGCCGGTGCTCATCTCCATTTCAAAGCCAATGAGCCAGCGCTTGTCCGAGGACGTCTCCGTGGTCATGTGGCCGGCATGACTAGACACCAAAGGCGCACAGAATGCTGTTACCTTCCCACCGTAGTGGTCCCTATTTTTCTACTTGCATTTTTACGTGCCTTCGAACTGCTAGGTTGGCAGAAGCTGGGACAAGTAACAAGTGCTCACTCTGTTACGCGGCACTCAGGATTCGACCCGCCAAACTGTCGACCTTCTGATCGACAAGCTCAGCGTCTTAACCCACTGAGCCACTGCGTCATACAGACCAGCAAACAGTCATACAGACCAGCAAATGCAAACCTCTGTTCAGCAGAAGAACTCAGATTAAGGGGAGCTTACCACATCCTTTGATAAATGCAGAGAATTTTTTTTCTACTCTTCTACCTGAAGCTGCCTTCCTGTAAGATCATAATTTAAAACCATTAATCCGTGACATGCACTCTGAGTTCATAGAGAACAGATTTAAACTTTTTTCTGTATAATAATTCTTTAGATACTTGAAACCTGTTACATATTCACACACTCAACAACCCCCTCACATTTTATAAGGGATCCCCGGCAGCCGTTGACAGCCGTCAAAAGGCTGCCGCGGCATTCCCCCCCCCACACACGCGGCTAGCGGCCGATTCTGACAGCTGTCAAACTGCCGTGCATGCGCAGTGCACTGACAGCTGTCAAACCGGCCGACTCTGACAGCTGTCAAACTGCCGTGCATGCGCAGTACACTGACAGCTGACAAACTTCAGAGAACCGCACATGCGCAGCTCGGCCGGAGCTGTCAAAGCTGCCAGCTGGCCCCGGCAACAAGCCGCCTCAGCCACGCCTACCTTTAGCCGGTCTCCTTCTTATTGGGCGTCCTAGTCTGGCGGGAGATTCTTGCTTGTTTATTGGTTCTCGATTGTTGTTGTTGTTATCCCTGTTTACTATAAATACAAGAGATTCCCGGCACTGTTTCGCCCGGGACCTCTGCCCAAATAAATCGTTGTTTGAACCGTGCCTGCTGTCTCGCTGTCGTCCCTCAAGACAACTCACCTGGCGACGAAGGTGGGATACGGGTCTGCTTGTTAGCTGAAGTCACTAGCTGAAGCCACAAGTGAAGGAGGGAAGCCGTCCCACCAGCTGACATCGCTGAAGTCACTTGCTGGTCGGGAGAGCCCTCCACGCACTCCACCCCAAGCAGACCCTTGACAGTATGGCAAATCTTGGGTACGTCCGAGAATTTGATGTCTCCCAGCCGGAGGGCTGGGAATCGCATCTCGGGCAAGTGGAGGGGTACCTCCTCGTCAACAACATTGTCGAGGATCGCCCCAAAGCCGCAGCGCTCCTTTGCCTCAGCGGCCCGGCGGTCTATGATGTCGCCGTAGGGCTCTGCGACCCTGCTCCGGTGGCCTCCGTGCCTTATGCCGAGCTGGTCGACCGCCTCAATCGTCACTTTGCCCCGAGACGGTCCGAGCTATACTGGCGGTTGAACTTCGCCCGCCAGTACCAACGACCAGGCGAGTCGGCCAAGGCATTCATAGCCACGGTCCAACAAGCGGCCCGTCGCTGCCGTTTTCCGGACCTCGAGGACCGCATAAGGGACCAGGTCATCATCGGTCTGCGGAACCTGAAGCTCCAGAAGAAGCTTGTTACTAAGTCGACGATGGACCTGGCCGAATTAACTATAGAGATTATGGCATATGAAGATAGCCATCGGGAAGACGCGCTGCCACCTGGAAATCCCTTCACGGGGTCAGTCCACCACGACTGCCCTAGAAGTACCGACCCAGGAACAACCAAACTGAAGACTGACGTGGACGCCATCCGTCCGAGACCCACCAACCCCCAGACTCGCCGGGAGGGAGACAAAGGGCCAGATCGTCCGGCCGGAGGCCAAAGGGAGACCACCAACCGCTCCAAGTGCGCCAGCTGCGGTGGCAACCATGCCAGGGCATCTTGCAAATTTTGAAATGCCAAGTGCCATGGCTGCGGCAAAACTGGCCACATTCGCTCCGCCTGCCGCAGCACCGGCCACGAGACCCTTCACGACCTGGAGGCGGCCCAGGAAGGTAATATTCCCTCCCCCAAATTGCCAGGGAAGGCCCTACGGTCATCTGTCATGACCAGTAATACGGACCAGGGGGCCCTAACTACCAGCTTTATCCACCCCAAAATTAAAATTCAGGTCTGGATTCAGGGAATCCCCTGCGAAATGGAGGTGGACTCCGGGTCCTCAGTCTCCATTCTGTCCTGGGACACTCTCCAAGGGATCGCGCGCCAATGCAGGCGCCGTTTTCCTATTACCCCCTCAAAAATTCTGCTAGCTGATTTCCAGGGCGCCCCTATCAAATGGGGAAACGAAGCTCTCTATTACCTATCAACATTTCCAGGGGGAATTAACAGCCCAAATCGCAACAGGTAAACGAGCCAGTCTCATTGGCCTTGACTAGTTCGAACCCCTAGGGATAAAAATCTTGGGCGTAAACCACTTCCAGCCCCACCATTTACAGGCCGTCTGCCAACAATTCGCAGACGTGTTTGATGGGTCGCTGGGGAAATTCAATGGCCCCCCATTGACCTAAAATTAAATCCTGAAGTCCTGCCCATTAGGATTAAGGCAAGAAGAGTTCCCTTCGCCCTCAAATCCAAGATTGACGCAGAGCTGGACAGACTAATAGGGCTGGGAGTCATAGAACCAACGAATGGGGGCACTTGGGAAACCCCCATAGTCACCCCTGTCAAGCCTAATGGGGAGGTCCGCCTCTGCACGGACTATAAAGCCACCCTGAATCGGGCTTTAAACCCCCACGCCTACCCAGTCCCAGCTGTCAGGGACGTGCTTTCTTCTATTCAGGCAGGCACTATATTTGCCAAATTAGACCTGGCCCATGCATTCTTGCAGCTGCCAGTCTCAGATCGAACCGCCAACGCCCAAACCATAGTCACCCACCGTGGAGTGTTCAAAGTGAATCGCCTGCAGTTCGGAATAGCCATAGCACCTGGAATATTCCAGGAAACCATGGAGCAGACTCTTAAGGGAATCCCTGGGGTCTGCCCCTATTTCGATGACGTGCTCATCGCAGGGGAATCGGAAGACATACTAGCTGACAGGCTGCGCGAGGTGCTTCAAAGATTTTGCACCGCCGGCCTCAAATTAAAAAAAGAAAAGTGCTCCATCGGAGTTCCTTCTACGGAATTTCTGGGGTACAAAATCGACGCTAATGGAATCCACCCCACGGATTCTAAAGTCAAAGCCATTAGGGCAGCACCCCCCCCCAAAAAATAAGGCTGAATTACAAGCCTTTTTGGGGTTAATAAACTTCTATCATGCTTTCCTCCCCCACAAAGCCTCCATAGCAGAGCCGCTCCACAGGCTATTAGACAAAGGAGCCCAGTGGCTCTGGACCCAAGCCCACGAAGATAGCTTCAACAAATTAAAACAACTCCTTTCAAGCACGTCCACCGTCACACACTACAAAGAGAAAATGCCCCTCTGTGTCGCTTGCGACGCTTCCCCCTATGGCATAGGTGCTGTCCTCAGCCACCTCCACAGCGATGGAACTCAATTGCCCATCGCATATTACTCCAGGACCTTGTCCAAAGCCGAGCGCAATTACGCGGAAATTGACAAGGAAGCCCTAGCACTGGTGGCGAGCGTGAAGAAATTTCACGATTACTTATACGGCCGCCACTTTACCATCTTCACTGACCAAAAACCCCTGCTAGGGCTCTTCACCTGGGACAAATTGACCCCGCAAATTCTATCCCCCAGAATGCTCCGCTGGACAACATTCCTAGCAGCATACTCTTTTAAAATCGAACATAAACCAGGCAAGGAAATGGGCCACGCAGATGGCCTTTGCAGACTGCCCCTGCCCAACCTCGACCGAGACCCCGCACCCACCGGCCAAATCCTGGCCATCCAGGAATTGCCTGACCAACCCGTATCAGCCAAAGAAATAGCTGCAGCAACTACCAAGGACAAAATCCTGGGCAGGGTTCTGACCTGGGTCCAAACCGGCTGGCAATCCACATCCCCGGGGCCAGAATTTCAGCCTTTTTTCCTAAGGCGCCTGGAACTGTCAGCTCACCTCGGCTGCGTCCTTTGGGGCAGCAGGGTCATCGTACCCGCCCCACACAGGCAACAAGTATTAACCTCCCTTCACGAAGGCCACCCAGGGGTGGTCAAGATGAAATCCCTCGCCCGCAGCTACTTGTGGTGGCCAGGGCTCGATGCAGACATCGAACACTTTGTCGCAACCTGCAAGATGTGCCAACAGACCAGGCCACCGCTTCCTCACGCTCCTGTCCATAAATGGGAAGTGACAAAAAACCCCTGGTCCCGTATCCATGTTGATTACGCCGGCCCCTTCCAGGGACAAAATTTTCTAATAATAGTAGATAGTTTTTCAAAATGGCTCGAGGTCATTCCGGTTGCCAGCACAACCTCAGCAGCCACAATCAGGGGTTTAAGGAGGGCATTTGCCACCCATGGGTTGCCAGATGTCATCGTATCTGACAACGGGCCCCAATTCACCTCTAATGACTTCCAGGTTTTCATCAAGGCCAACTTGATTAGACACGCCACCTCCGCACCTTTTCACCCCTCCACGAACGGTCTCGCAGAGGCCATGGTGAAGGCGACCAAAGATGCCCTAAGAAAAATCATCTCCGGCGACTGGCACTGCAGACTGGCAAAATACCTCCTGGCCCAGCACTCCACACCATGCACCACCACCGGCAAGTCTCCGGCCGAACTCCGTTGGGGGCGCCGCCTAGTCACAAAACTGGACCGTTTGCACCCCGACAGGGCAGCCGCCGAACAACCCAACACACCGTCTGCCAAGGTCTTCCCTCCCGGCCAGCCCATTTGGGCAAAGAACTTCGGGGTTGGCGACAAGTGGCTGCAAGGCGTGATCTCCGACCAAACTGGCCCAGTCTCCTACCTCGTCGACTTAGGGGACAGAAGGCTCATCCGGAGACACGCTGACCAACTGAGGAAACGCACACCACAGGACCGCAGTTCCCGAGCCCAACCGGGCACACTATTTTCCCCAGCAGCACCGTCAACGCCATCTAGCCCATTACCGCTCATTCCTGACGTCGCCGACGACCCCCAACCTACCAACCCCGGAGATCTCCCCACCGTGGAAAGGGAAGACCAGCCCAGCACAAGTCAGCCCAGCCCGAGCCTCCGCCACTCCTCCAGACCGTGGAAGGCCCCCTCCTACTTGGCGGACTATGAATGGGCCGGCAGCAGGACTAGTGGAACTGACCCCAGCTAACTTCCAGGGGCAAGGGGGGAAGGGGTGTTACATATTCACACACTCAACAACCCCCTCACATTTTATAAGGGATCCCCGGCAGCCGTTGACAGCCGTCAAAAGGCTGCCGCGGCATTCCCCCCCACACACACGCGGCTAGCGGCCGATTCTGACAGCTGTCAAACTGCCGCGCATGCGCAGTGCACTGACAGCTGTCAAACCGGCCGACTCTGACAGCTGTCAAACTGCCGCGCATGTGCAGTACACTGACAGCTGTCAAACTTCAGAGAACCGCACATGCGCAGCTCGGCCGGAGCTGTCAAAGCTGCCAGCTGGCCCCGGCAACAAGCCACCTCAGCCGCGCCTACCTTTAGCCGGTCTCCTTCTTATTGGGCGTCCTAGTCTGGCGGGAGATTCTTGCTTGTTTATTGGTTCTCGATTGTTGTTGTTGTTATCCCTGTTTACTATAAATACAAGAGATTCCCGGCACTGTTTCGCCCGGGACCTCTGCCCAAATAAATCGTTGTTTGAACCGTGCCTGCTGTCTCGCTGTCGTCCCTCAAGACAACTCAAAACCTATACTCATCTTTCATTGATAGTCTTTTTTTAAAAACTAAATTTACATTGTTCTCTCCATTTCTTCTTATGACTTTGCTTCTAACATCCTGTTTATATTCACTGCTTTTCTTTGTACCTGTTCTAGTCTGAATCTTTCTTAACTAAGCATTCAAGGTGGTATCTGAACTGTGCAGAATGAAGTGGAATTTACTCCACTATAATTTTACAGTGCTTTCCCTTGTGCAGATATAACCGCATCCTTATGTAACCGTGAAATACCAAAATAAATATATTAAAGCTTTACAACAGTAACTGCTTAGGGAAATTGTTCATAGTTACAACAAATTCTTTTGGCAAGAATTTTGGAAAGAATTGTGGAACACAGTGAATACATTTTTCACTTTTAAAAGCCACCATGCTCATAAACAATAAGTGAATGCATTACTTTCCTTCTCATTTAATTCACTTTCCAAAAATATTTCAAACTAGGAACTATTTCTGGTGATACAGAGCAGCATAACTGACAAATAAAATTGGCAAACTACAGTAGAAATTGATAAACATGCCTAATCTGCAGGATTAATATGGCAAAAAGCCACCATTGGGGTGTGTTTACCCTTCTTTTGGCTTTAACCTAATTTTTTTGCTATCGAACATCTCAGCTTCTCTTATGTAGGCCAGAACATTCCATTGTAAACTGCTGACGACATCCCTGTATATTTGGAACTGCTTAAATTACATAAATTATATAAAATTAGTTAAGTTTTATTCAGGGAGTCCTTGACTTACGACAGTCCAAAGTTGCAATGGCATTGAAAAAAGTGACACGACTGTTTTTTCACACTTATTCCTTTGGTCATGTGATCAAAATTTATATGCTTAGCAACTGACTCATATTTATGACAGCTGCATTGTTCCAGGGTCATCATCTTTCCTGACCTTCTGACAAGCAAAATCAACGGGGAAGTCAGATTCAATGAACAGCCATGTTACTAACTTAACAGCTGCAGTGATTCACTTAACAATTGTGGCAAGAAAGGTCATTAAATGGGGCAAAACCCACTTAACACATGTTTTGCTTAGCAACAGAAATTTTGGGCTCATTTGCAGTCATAAGTGAAGGACCACCTATGAAGCCATTGTAGCAGCTTCATGGGATACTACTAGTGGTTGATTTAGAATAGAATATTTGCTTTTTGTTAGGTTGTGGGCCCTTTCTTTGACAAAACATTTTAAAATTTATCATTTTTTTTGTATTTTGTGCTCACTAATTATTTAGCAAAAGAAATGATGATGCTGAGAAATTATAATATCATTGTTTCTATATATTTGGAAGTAGAACCAAAAGTACAAAAAATATGCATTGCCACCATTGTTAAGTTATTTTTCGTCTCCTCTTTTTAAATTTTGGAGGCACTGAGTTACCAAAAATGTACTACAGAAGCAAAAAAGATTGCTTCTGAGAAAATAATTTGGCTAACATTAGCATATAAACATAACTGAAATTGAACGGTTCACTCAGTATAGCCAGCTTTAGACACACTGAGAATATCAATACACAAAAGTAACACTTAACGATGAATAAATTGATTTTCTTGCCTCTGTGCATCAGGTAAAAAAATGATTTGATTATGTATTTATCTCCTAAATGGAAACTCGTTAGCAGAATTTCATTTCATGCTTGCTTGCATGTGCAAACATTTTTCTCCAATGGAAAGTGTTTCATTTCATTTTATTTGTTATTGGCAACCATTGTGTTTATTTTGAAAAAAGGGCTATCATACGGAATGCATACCCAAAGTACCTCTGAAGCATAATCTTCAGATATAATGATACAGCTTTAGATCTTTTCCCATTTAAAATTGAGCTTTGATAAGGTTTTAAATGTTAGCATATTGGCTATAATGTTTCTGATTCTTTGGCAACATTTTCTCTCAATAAGGATTGAAAGAGGTTATTCCATCTGTCAGTCTGTCTCAAGGGCGCACAAACACATACACACACACGTTGCATAGACACACAGACTTCACAGGTAGGTACTATTGTATCTATTCTGCACCTCCTCCAACTCATATCACTGAGACTTGTACAGGAGATGTTATTGATGAATCTTTGTTCATCCATGCATTTGTATTTAAAGTTATTTAACTTTGCATTACAAATACAAATTTATTACAGTATATTTCTAAGGTGGACTGACTAGTCATCTCCTTTGTCAGGCAAACTTAATTTATGTCTATGGAGATTCTCAGTCATCCAGGTCATGGTTGTCCCAAAGATGCTTTTTCAAGAGGCAACTGGACTTTGTTTTGCTTTGAGGACATTTCGCTTCTCACCCAAGAAGCTTCTTCATTTCTGATTGAATGGTGGGGAATGGAAGGATTTATATTCCTTGTAGTTATCTGATCATTAGCATTATTTCTGACAGTTGTTCAGGCCATTTGTGCCCTGAAGGTCACCTGAATAGAAAAGGTGTGGAACCTTTTTGGAACTGCTGAAAGGACTGTGTTGTAAATAGGAGATAGGTACTGTCATATCCTTCCCCCTCTTGTTGAGCTTCTTTGGGTAGGTACAAACTGAGCTGGCTTGTGACAACCTCTCCTTGGGCTTTCTGCTCCCCTCAACCCATCTTTTAATTTTTATTATTGTACTTTGTGTTTATTTTTATTACTTTGTTATTGTTATGATTGCATTTTTTATTATTATTTATTAATATATTTTTATTGTTTTGCTATAAAACGCCCAGAGTAGCCCCACGGACAGATGGGCAGCAAATGAAATAAATAGTAGAGTAGAGTAGAGTAGAGTAGAGTAGAGTAGAGTAGAGTAGAACAGAACAGAACAGAACAGAATAGAACAGAAATAAATAAGCAAGCTTCCTTTCAGTAAACAGCCTTTCTATGGCAGTTCATTGGTGGCTTTGAAGGTATAGAAAGAATTCTGGGGAACGAGTTGAAGGCAGAAAAAGAAATCTGGGAAATTTGGGTGCTAGCTCTCACTCAGGGAACCCAAAATAGATTAAAAGATCTGCTGTTGTGATTTATGTCTTTATTTACCAAATTTATATAGCAGCCCAAACTCTGGGTGGTGTACAACCCCCCCCCCCGCCTTCATCAATATTTGATATACATCAATGGTGTCACCGTATGACATGCTGTATTTTGGCATGTATCATTTTAATTTGCCGTTACAATGAATTACTGTATGGATTCAAGTAAATCTTTTGTATGCCTTAAGCTGACAGAACCATACATAAATAGAATGTATCTTTTAGGAAGCAGAGCTTCTTGGAACACTCTAAGTCAGGGGTGGACACGTCACGAGGAAACTACGCTCTTCCCAATGCCGGCAATGGGGAAAATGTTCTGATATATGTGCAACGTGATGTCACGGGTTTGACATGTCTGCTCCAAGTTCTCTGTAAGAAGAATAGATTTTATTCAGTTATATATATTATGTATTTATTGTTTATTTAACAGTAGTAATGTACTACCTTCATTGCAATACATAATCTTTCAACCTGTTGAGAAGATCAACGTTTACTCATTTTAAGTGCAGGAACCTCATCGGTGGCCCATTTTATACATAATAAGAACCTGTTTTCACTAGAAAAACAAAAACATAATGTGCTTAAAAGTTCTTTCATGGGGAAGAAAATTGTTTTCCCCCCTCTTTTCTCTTGCCTATTTTTAACTTGGGGGTTAATTCACATATAACAAATGGAACTTGTCCCCAGAAGTTGTGGGTGTTCCAGCACTGAAGGTTTTTAAGAAGACTTTGGACAAGCATTTGTCTAAAATGAAATAGGGTTGCCTGTCTGAGCAGTGTGTTGGACTAGAAGACCACAAAGGTCCCTTTGAACAATAGGATCTCATTACCGGATTACTAAATGATCCAGCAGGGCTAAGAGAAGGGCAAGTTTATTTTCCATTTCCTCTTCCTCGGGATTTCTACTGGTCTATGACAGCAATAAACTGAATTGAACTGAATTAAAATGGATTTCCTTGGGATTATGTTCCACTAATTTCAATGGGAGGGAACTGACAAAGGCCAGTGGTGAGACATAAATGGATCCACTTCCAATTTGGAAATGTGTCAGAATGCCAAAAAAGGGGGGCGGGGCTCTGGATCAATAAGATCTCCAGCAAACCAAAAAATTACTCTTTGGTCTTCCTTTAATTTACTGTTGAAGCTCTGAGCTTAGAGAAGGGAAATTTCTGGTGGCTTCCACAGTAGGGTTGAGACAGAACATTTCCAAATTAAGTAGTTGCATGTCAAATTACCCTAAATATCCTTTTTCATGAGACAACTAGACTTTATTGTTTTTCTTTGAAGACGTTTAGTTTCTCATCCAAATAACGTTTTCAGTTCTGACTAGATGATGGGGAATGGAAAGATTTATACTCCTTGCAGACAGCTGGTCATTCACATTTCTTTAGAGAGTTGTTGAGGCCATTTGGAGGTTTATCTGTATCCTCAGGGTCACTTGAGTAGTGCAAATTGTGTGGAGTCTTCTTGACTGTAGGATGTACTCAGCCCTGTATTCCTTCACCGCTGATGGCAGGTGCAGGCTGCTGGGGATGAGGCTGTGCTGTCTGCATCTCAAACTGAAGCGCAAATGGTTCCTGTAGTCTGCAATGTTTTCTGGAAACCTGTCATACATCTGTCAAGAAGGCTCCACACAGTTTTCACTAAGGTGACTCTAAAGACACAGGTAAACCTCCAGTTGGCCTCAATGACTCTCTAAAGGAATGCAAATGACCACCTGTCTGCAAGGAATATAAAGCCTTCCATTCCCCACTGTATGGTCAGAACTGAAGAAGCTTCTTGGATGAGAAGCTAAACAGCTTCATAGAAAAACAAGACAGTCCAGTTGCCTTCTGAAAAAGCACCTTTGGGACAACCAGGACCTGGATGACTAAGAATCTCCATAGATGTGACAAATTACAGAATACCATAACCCACATTCAGTAGAAATTGCCTCCATTTCTAAAGATTTGCTATAAATTTGTAATGTAACTCCATACATTTATTTAGCTCATTTCATTAATCTTTTTCCCCCCACCAGTTGTTTCAAGCTTTCTATACTCTTGGGAGAGTGACCCAGAGATCATGGAATTCATCTATATCTCCTTTTCCAAGGAGATTGGTTGGGATTTTTTTTCATGCAAACTATATGCTCTAATTAAGCACATACCACCAGGCAATGGCCTGTCCTCCAACCAAGCGGTTGGTTTGGGAAGTTTTGTTCAAACACAACTCTTGTTTAGAAAAGAAAAGCTAGAAAAATTACTTTCCTAAGGAAAATAAAGTTTTAAAGCTTTCACTGATACAATAACCTGCCGCCTGAGACACATTAATTAATTACCATGGAATTCAATATATTCACTCGGAAGCTTCAGTAACTATTTGTACCAGTTCTGGACTGAAAATAATAATAATAATAATAATAATAATAATAATAATAATAATAATAATAATAATAATAATATGGAAGGGACCTAACTGTCAGGAAGTTTCTCCTTAGTTCTAGGTTGCTTCTCTCCTTGATCAGTTTCCATCCATTGCTTCTTGTCCTGCTTTCAGGTGCTTTGGAGAATAGCTTGACTCCCTCTTCTTTGTGGAAGCCCCTGAGATATTGGAACACTGCTATCATGTCACCCCTCACCCTTCTCTTCATTAAACTACACATACCCAATTCCAGCAACCGTACCCTATATGTTTTAGCCTCCAGTTCCCCAATTATCTTTGTTGGTCTTCTCTGTACTCTTTCTAGAGTCTTGACATCTTTTTTACATCATGGTGACCAAAACTGGATGCAATATTCCAGATGTGGCCTTACCAAGGCATTGTAAAGTGGTATTAGTACTTCACGTGATCTTGATTCTATCCTTCTGTTAATGCAGCCTAGCACTGTGTTGGCTTTTTTGGCAGCTGCAGCACACTGTTGGCTCCTATTTAAGTGATTGTCCACTAGGACTCCGAGATCTCTCTCACAGTTACTACTGAAGTTAGTTTTCTCAGTAGAAATAGGTGGTTTCCTGAAAGAAAGAGTCCAAGCTCTTTGGGGGGAGCACGTTTGTGTGAGGTTTACAAGGGAATCTCAATTATAGCTAAAATCAGGATTGTCTGCAGTTCATAAATGAAATCTCTTTTACCAAGACTAAATACTTTTCACCTCTGCTCATTAAATCCTTTTAAGATGGTAAACATTATTACTTCTTCCCTACCTGGTGAGATCAAGCACAAAGAAATAGCCTTTGAAGATAAATGACAGATCTATCAAAGGGACCACAGAGTCTGTGACTAGAACTTATTTTCTCTGCCAAGAATGGCATCAGAAGAAGTTTTCAGTCAATTCTCTCTTATGTAGTTTCCATTTTAATTTAGCAAGAAAAAGCATACCTCATGCATTTCGATGCCTAACAACATAAATGAAGAGCTAAATTTAAATGAAATCAAAAGGCCCTCCACATTTATTTGGAGACTTCTTACAAATAATGTCTTCAGATAATGCAGTATAATCCATTACAAAACAAGATTAACATGGATGGCTTTAAAAAAGGATTAGATTAATTAATGGGCAAGACTATTAAAGACTATTGAATTGAAAAACTCTTGTTTTTTCTAGATCAGGGGAACCATGCCTCCAAATGTACATTTCAAGGGAATAGCCAACAAAGGGTTATTTTTTTTTTCTATTTTCTGCTTGTGATCACCCCAGAGGTACAGTATATAGTTCATCTCTGTGAAAAACAAAATGCTGGATTAGGATGAACCTTGGAATGGCTCAGCAGGGCTACCCAACTATTATATTCAAGTTCTTCAACCTTGAGTAATGTAAAGAATTAAAACTGTATAAACAATAGTAGACATTTATTTAAAATCAGATTTAATAATTAATTCAATTATTAGAGCAATAAATGTACCAGTGAAAAATCTAAAAGCCAGGCTGAAAATAGATCACTTTAGAGACAATCTAGCTGTGTTGTTGCTGTTGTTGTTGTTGTTATTGTTGTTAGCTGCGTCATGTCCGACCCATCGCGACCCCATGGACAATGTTCCTCCAGGCCTTCCTGTCCTCTCCCATCTTCTGGAGTCCATTTAAGCTCACGCCTACTGCTTCAGTGATTCCATCCAGCCACCTCATTCTCTGTCGTCCCCTTCCTCTATTGCCCTCAATCTTTCCCAGCATTAGGCTCTTCTCCAGTGAGTCCTTCCTTCTCATTAGGTGGCCAAAGTATTTGAATTTCAACTTCAGGATCTGGCCTTCTAAAGAGCAGTCAGGGCTGATCTCCTCCAGAAGTGACTGGTTTATTCACCTTGCAGTCCAAGGGACTCACAGGAGTCTTCTCCAGCACCATAGTTCAATGGTCTCAATTCTTTGGTGCTCAGCCTTTCTTATAGTCCAACTTTCACTTCCATACATTGCAGCTGGGAAGACCATAGCCTTGACTATACGCACTTTTGTTGACAGGGTGATGTCTCTGCTTTTTAGTGTGCTGTCTAGATTTGTCATGGCTTTCCTCCCCAGGAGCAAGCGTCTTTTAATTTCTTGGCTACAGTCCCCATCTGCAGTGATCTTGGAGCCCAGGAAAATAAAATCTGTCACTACCTCCATTTCTTCCCCATCTATTTTCCAGGAATTGAGAGGGCCGGATACCATGATCTTGGTTTTCTTAATGTTAAGTTTCAATCCAACCTTTGCACTCTCCTTCTTCACCCGCAACAAAAGGCTCTTTAGTTCTTCTTCACTTTCTGCCATTAGAGTGGTATCATCTGCATATCTTAGGTTGTTGATATTTCTTCTGGCAATCTTAATTCCAACTTTTGATTCATCTAGCCCTGCCTGTTGCTAAGAGTCTATATTGACTTGACAATATAGAAAGAAATGTTTTTATCAGATATTGGACACCCACTAATACGTATTATAGATGGAATTTAATGAGAAACTAGACAAAGCAAGTGAAATTGGTTTTGATGTGTCTTTCTTTCTTTTGATGGGACTATGAATTAGACTATTGGTCAAACTATCTTCAGTATATTATGTACTAATAGTAGATTTTTCTGATAGGGTTCAAACTGTAACTTTCTTAAACTCCTGTCTGGAGATATTGTTCTCGGCTTCTTTTACAAGTTTTTTAGGCTTTATAGAATGGTTATATATTTAACATAATGGTTATATATTTAACATACAGTATATTTTGTTGTGATACATTTTGGGAAGGAGGCAACAAGATCAGCAGTTCCAAATTGTGTACATCAATTGTCAAACAACCTCTGACAACTTTTATCTAAACTGAGCAGCATCCAGATATGTGGATCTACTCTCAGAATCTCATAGCAAGTACTGCCATTGTGGAGAATTTGCAGAGTTTAAATTTGGACAGTGCCCAGGTTGGGGATGACTGGCCTTGACTTACAGTAAGTGAACAAAGGAGACCAGTTTTCAACTCTTCACATTATTTCTTTTGCAAATTAAATTTTCTCCATCTCTGCAATCTTAAGTTACAGGCAGATTTGAAGCAGAGTATAATATAATATTTATGGTAAGCATGAGGTAAATGTGTTTAAAATATAATAGCTACTCTGGATTCAATAGACAAAGTGAATGCCTTCTACAAGAAATGGCACTCTTTTGTTTTGTTCTATTTGTTTATTTAATTCAAGTTCTTTTATGATGCTTCAGCCATACCACTTTAAATATCTTATAGCATAAAATGCCCAGAATATATTAGAGCAATACAAATTTTATCCAATTTTACAATAATAATGCTAGCAACATATATTCAGAATAATAATATCATTATTTTACACTAATGTAGAGAAGCTGTTTCCTGATGGTAAATTGATTTTGAAGGTTTCTTCAAAAGCAAATACAAGTACCTTGCCATCTAAACAGGAGGCTATCACTACAGTGGACAAATTAACTGTCTCCCATATCTCCCAATAAGTTGAATTCTTGGACCAAATGATTTGGTGTGATAGAAAAATAATTAGATATGGAAAGCTGAAAAAGTTAAAATTATTCTTTTGCTGTTTCTAGGAAATCTAATTTAAAGTTCTTAGTTTATGATTGTGTTCATTTTGCTCTATTGATGATACAATCCATAAGTTGAAGAAACAGATTATTTATTTAGAATAGAATAGAGCTGAAAAGGAACCTTGGAGGTCTTCTAGTTCAGCCCCCAGTTCAAGCAGGAGAACCTATACCATTTTAGATAAGTGAGTGTCTAGTCTCTTCATAAACACCTGCAGTGATGGAGTACCCACAATTTCTGAAGGCAAGCTGTTCCACTAGGTTAATTGTCCTCATTGTTAGGAAGTTTCTCCTTAATTCCAGTTTGCTTCTCTCTTTGATTAGTTTCCAATCATTATTATTTGTTTGTTTGTTTAATGTACATGATAGGAATAGTTATCAAATATATATTCCTTAGGGATAATATGAAAACATTAAAGGAATCTAATACTTAAAACAATGACGATGTTACTGAGAAAGTCTTTCCACATTAACTCATACTACTGTGTCATTTTGTTCTGTGTTTTTAACAATACATACAATCTCATTTGAAGCATTGTCATGCAGAAAAATCATTATTTTTTTTCTTCTTGTAATGTTTATTCTGTATCGGAACAATTCCTATTTTCATAATGTGAAGCCTGGTGCTCTAGTCATATTTTATGGTTGTCTGTACAGAGTTAGTTTTTCTTTTGAATTTGGGATTGGCATAAGGTGGGTTGCAAAATGAATTTGGTTTTGAGAAAGGCAGGAAGTACCCAGTTATCTTTATCCATTGTCCACTACTTAAAGAAGTTGCTCCCATAGAATTGCAAATATATGCAGATACATATTTGACTACCAAATTTTTATCCCAGCCAAGACCTATGACTTTAGCTCTAAAATAATCAGTCTATACCTTTGTAAATTGTCAGCATCTCAGGACTGACCAGTTAGTTAGTGTACTATCTGGAGTCTTCTAATGATAGTTGTGCTCATTTAATTGGCTTATTATTTTTAAATTTATTAGTGTATTGTATCTTTAGGCTGCCAATTTTCATAGGAAATTTGTCTGCCAGTATGGCTAGAACCCTGCCAGAGAGTTGTTACCACAACTCTTTGGTAGCAACTCTTGTGGTTGGAAGGCTTAGTACAGGGGTGTCAAACTGCTGGCCTGCAAGCTGAATGTGTTGTACCGAAACTGTGCCCATCCCAGCTCCAGCAATGGGAAAAAAGTTGTGGCATGTCACGTGACGTTGTGAGTGTGACACCCCTGGCTTAGTAGCTCCAGTGACCCTGAAAATAATGTGATCCTCTTTTTTCTAAGATTCATGGAGGAGAATGAAGTGAAGCAAAAGGTAAATGTAATCTTCAGCAATACAAGAACAGTTTGCAGGCATAAATGAGAGCAACCCATCTTCCTAGGAAATCTGATATCATACATAGACGTTCATAATAAATCACTTATTTATAAATGGAAAGAAAGTTGCGTAGACACTAAAACATTGAGTGCTGGATAATGAAAACTCCTGCTCAGAAAGCTCTTCTCTAGTTCTCAGAAAGAGTATCAGATCTTCATGAGTAAAAATGGAAGTGATGATACAACCAAACTGAAATGTAGTCCTTTTTGGAATTAGTACTTAAAGGAGAGTTCTTTGGTTTACAAAGAACAGTTGAAACATGGACTAAGGAGGACATATGTCATAAAAATGGAACAGAAGCATACTATGTATTTTAGAAATAAATGAATTTAGATGAACCAGAATAGGTCACATATCGAGTTCAGAGCTTACCGGTAGATATCAAGACCACCAATTATGTTTATCAGTTATACAGATTAAAGTTAGAAGATTTAAGATACTATATGTGTCAGAAAGATCAATGTAAATAGAAACCTGAGGAGCTTTTGGGTACAGGTAAGAAGCACTGTAAAAACTGAAGCAGAAAGCAGTACTTTTTTTGGGGGGGGGAATTGAAGCTATTTTCAGACCTTGCAGTTATGAATGCAAGAGAAACAAAGTAGGATGACTAAGTACAGATTCTCAGTTTGCAAAAAAGAATAGGCAACAATGTTATAAGCAGACGAAAATAATAAAAGAATGTTTTAAGAATATTAAAAAAAGAAAATGGGGGTAAGGGTTGAATTGTGGGAAAGATGTAATGGAGACAGAAGTCCACTTACAAATGGGATTATGGAACAACAGAAACATTTGCAAAGACAAGATCAATTCAAGAATCCAATCCATTATAAAACAAGGCAAACAAAGCAATAAACCATCATCAAATAAAAAAGTCCTAACTGCGTAAGAAATGTCACTCAGCTATTTAAAACCACATGAGGAGAGACTAACTGCTTTGTGTCAACAAATAGAGAAAAAGACTGTGTGGCCAAGAGATTGAAAAGATTGATGTATTTACCTTTACTGAAGAAGGGAGTTATAAGAGAGTATGAACATTGTATCCCTGTTGCATAAATCCTCAGGTAAGGACGGTTTGCTTGACATCTTACAAAGAACAGAGCAGTATATGGGGAGAGAAATGGCAAATAAATAGTTTCAGGAATATGGGCACGATTAGTTGAAAGTTTTAAAAAATCCTAGAAAAAGGCAAAAGTAATCTACATCCATACTGCCTTTTTTCTGAAACCACAACTTGCAGTGTTTTTTGTGTGGAGGCAAACCATCCATTTTGTCTCACAAGAACAAACTAAAAGTGTATGGAGGTTGGTAATGAAAGGTTGAACTCAATTCAAAGGAATTGAACTTTTTGAATTATTAGAGCTGGCATACATACCAATCAGTTATCCCTTGTAAAGTGTATGCAAATCTTTTATTTATTTTATGTTTGTGTGTCAATGACAATACATACAAATGTATCCTACCAAGTTTTTTAAATTAATTTTTATTAAAGGAATTTTTTACAGAATCAAAACATTAAAGGAAAAAGGCAAGTAAAAGAAAGGTGGTGAAAAAAGAATGAAGAAGTGAAAGAGAAATGGAAAAGAAAGAGAAAAACAAAATATAAAGTAATGACTTTTGTTCTCCTTTAGAGCAGTTATAAATGCATTCAAATATTATCCCCTCTCCCTAAGGTTACATCATAACTCTCTTCTTTCCATAATCTACCCATAAATCATCAAACCCATAAAGACTCCAATCCAAGTGTCAATAATAGATATAAAATTAATTCTAAAACTATGGAACTTGGATATTGGAATGTAGTAATAGTATTCTGTTCAGGGATGCTAGCAAAGTTCTCCCACATCAGACTTGGATCTCCCTAAGGACTCACTGGAGAAGAGCCTAATGCTGGGAAAGGTTGAGGGCAAGAGAAGAAGGGGACGACAGAGAATGAGGTGGCTGGATGGAGTCACTGAAGAAGTAGTGAAGTCACTGAAGCTTCAGTGAGCTTAAATGGACTCCAGAAGATGGTAGAGGACAGGAAGGCTTGGAGGAACATTGTCCATGGGGTCGCGGTGGCTCTGACACGACTTCACAGCTAACACCAACAACAACAAAAGTCCATTTCAGTAGTCAATTTTTAGGACCTAAAACTCCCCATTTAATTATACTTTGATCCAAGCCAGAAAAGAATTCTGGTCTGTGGCTTAGAAATCTAACTGCATCTGCATCTATCCCATCTCTTCATAGTAACCTGTTGCCCTTTACTCCCCTTATTATATACACTGTATGCACTATTATTAGGCAAGTAGGTATTTTGACCATATCATCATTTTTATGCATATTTTTTTTCATCTCCAAGCTGTATAAACTTGAATGCTTAGTGGATATAAGCATATCAGGTGATGTGTGTTTGTGTAATGAGGGAGGGTATGGCCTAAGGAGATCAACACCTATATCAAGGTGTGCATAATTAGTAGGAAGCTTCTTTCCCTCAAGAAAAATGGGCCAAAAAAGGAGATTTTATTGACCCTGAAAAGTCAAACATTGTAAAAAGTCTTTCAGAGGGATGAAGCACTCTTGAAATTTCTAAGATATTGGGGCGTGATCACAGAACCATCAAACATTTTGTTGCAAATAATCAACAGGGTTGCAAGTAATCTGTTGAGGAAAAAAGATGCACATTAACTGCCAAAGATTTGAGATGAATCAAACGTGAAGCTACCAGGAACCCATCATCCTCCAGTGCTGTCATATTCCAGAACTGCAACCTACCTGGAGTGCCCAGAAGTACAAGGTGTCCAGTGCTCAGAGACATGGCCAAGGTAAGGAAGGCTGAAATGCAACCACCACTGAACAAGTCACATAAGTGGAAATGGGAAGACTGGGCCAAGAAATATCTAAAGACAGATTTTTCAAAGGTTTTATGGATGAGATGAGAGTGACTGTTGATGGACCAGATGGATGATAACAGGCACAGAACTCCACTTCAACTCAGGGCAGCAAGATGGAGGTGGGGTACTGATATGGCCTGGTATTATTAAAGATGAGAGTTTGACCTTTTTGGGTTAAAGATGGACTCAAAATCAACTCCCAAACCTTCTTCCAGCCTTCCTTACTAAGCATTCAAGTTTATACAGCTTGGAGGTGGAAAATATGCATGAAAATGATGATATGGTCAAAATACTCACTTGCCTAGTAGTTGTGCACACAGTATGTTATGATCAACATTTTGATTAGCAAATATATTTTGAGACTTGCTAGCAAAAGATGGTAACTTTATGAAACCTGGCCTAAATTGTTATTTTATCACTTGTGGAAGAAGAACATTATTGTTGTTGTTAGCTGCGAAGTCGTGTCCGACTCATCGCGACCCTATGGACAACATTCCTCCAGGACTTCCTGTCTTCTACCATCTTCTGGAGTCCATTTAAGCTCACGCCTACTGCTTCAGTGACTCCATCCAGCCACCTCATTCTCTGTCGTCCCATTCTTCTCTTGCCCTCAATCTTTCCCAGCATTAGGCTCTTCTCCAGTGAGTCCTTCCTTCTCATTAGGTGGCCAAAGTATTTGAGTTTTAGCTTCAGGATCTGGCCTTCTAAAGAGCAGTCACGATTGATCTCCTCTAGGACTGACCGGTTTGATCGCCTTGCAGTCCAAGGGACTTGCAGGAGTCTTCTCCAGCACCATAGTTCAAAGGCCTCAATTCTTTGGCGCTCAGCCTTTCTTATGGTCCAACTTTCACTGCCATACATTGCAACTGGGAAGACCATAGCCTTGACTATACGCACTTTTGTTGACATGGTGATGTCTCTGCTCTTTAGTGTGCTGTCTAGATTTGCCATGGCTTTCCTTCCCAGGAGCAAGCGTCTTTTAATTTCTTGGCTACAGTCCCCATCTGCAGTGATCTTGGAGCCCAGGAAAACAAAATCTGTCACTACCTCCATTTCTTCCCCATCTATTTGCCAGGAATTGAGAGGGCCAGATGCCATGATCCTGGTTTTCTTAATGTTAAGTTTCAACCCAAGTTTTGCACTCTCCTTCTTCACCCGCAACAAGAGGCTCTTTAGTTCTTCTTCACTTTCTGCCATTAGAGTGGTATCATCTGCGTATCTTAGGTTGTTGATATTTCTTCCAGGAATCTTAATTCCAACTTTTGATTCATCTAGCCCTGCCTTTCTCATGATGTGCTCTGCATATAAGTTAAATAGGCAGGGCGACAGTATACAGCCTTGCCGGACTCCTTTCCCAATTTTGAACCAATCAGTGGTTCCCTGTCCAGTTCTCACTGTTGCTTCTTGACCCGCATATAGGTTTCTCAAGAGACAAATAAGATGGTCTGGTACTCCCATCTCTTTAAGAACTTGCCACAGTTTGTTATGATCCACACAATCAAAGGCTTTAGCATAGTCAATGAAGCAGAAGTAGATGTTTTTCTGGAACTCCCTAGCTTTCTCCATGATCCAGCGTATGTTAGCAATTTGATCTCTAGTTCCTCTGCCTCTTTGAAATCCTGCCTGTACTTCTGGTAGTTCTCGATCCACATACTGCTGAAGTCTAGCTTGTAGGATTTTAAGCATGACTTTACTAGCATGAGAAATGAGTGCAATGGTGCGATAGTTTGAACATTCTTTGGCACTGCCTTTCTTTGGAATTGGAATGTAAACTGATCTTTTCCAATCCTGTGGCCACTGTTGAGTTTTCCAAATTTGCTGGCAAATTGAGTGTAGCACTTTTACTGCACTGTCTTTTAAGATTTTGAATAGCTCAGCTGGAATACTGTCACCTCCACTAGCTTTGTTGTTGCTCAGCTTTTCTAAGGCCCACTTCACATTCTAGGATGTCTGGCTCGAGGTCAGTGACCACCTCATTGTGATTATCTGGGACGTTAAGCTCATTCTTGTATAGTTCTTCTGTGTAATTTTGCCACCTCTTCTTAATCTCTTCTGCCTCTGTTAGGTCCCTGCCATTTTGGTCCTTTATCATGCCCATTTTTGCATGGAATGTTCCCTTCATCTCTCCAATTTTCTTGAAAAGATCTCTGGTCCTCCCTATTCTATTGTTTTCTTCTATTTCTTTGCACTGTTCATTTAAGAAGGCATTCTTATCTCTTCTAGCTATTCTCTGGAATTCTGCATTCAATTGGGCATATCTATGTTTTTCTCCCTTGCCTTTCGCTTTCCTCCTTTCCTCAGCTATTTGCAAAGCTTCTTCAGACAGCCATTTTGCTTTCTTGCATTTCTTTTTCTTTGGGATGGTTTTGGTTGCTACCTGTTGTACAATGTCGCGAACCTCTGTTCATAGTTCTTCAGGCACTCTGTCTATCAGATCTAATTCCTTAAATCTATTTGTCACCTCTACTGTATATTCAACAGGGATATGATTTAATTCATACCTGACTGGCCTAGTGCTTTTCCTTACTTTCTTCAGTTTAAGCCTAAACTTTGCAAGGAGAAGCTCATGGTCTGAGCCACAGTCAGCTCCTGGTCTTGTTTTTACCGACTGTATAGAGCTTCTCCATCTTTGGCTGCAGAGCATATAGTCAATCTGATTTCTGTGTTGACCATCTGGTGATGTCCATGTGTAGAGCCGTCTCTTGGGTTGTTGGAAAAGAGTGTTTGCTATGACCATCGTATTCTCTTGACAAAATTCTATCAGCCTATGCCCTGCTTCATTTTGTACTCCAAGGCCAAACTTGCCTGTTATTCCAGTTATCTTTTCGCTTCCTACTTTAGCATTCCAATCCCCCATGATGATAAGGACATCATTTTTTGGTGTTACTTCTATAAGGTGCTGTAGGGCTTCATAGAACCGGTCAATTTCATCCTCTTCAGCACTGGTGGTTGGGGCATAGACTTGGACTACTGTGATATTGAATGGTTTCCCTTGGATTCAAACTGAGATCATTCTGTCATTTTGAGGATTGTATCCCAGTATTGATTTTCCTACTCTTTTATTGACTATGAAGGCTACTCCATTTCTTCTGAGGGATTCTTGCCCGCAGTAGTATACCTGATGGTCATCTGAATTAAATTCACCCATTCCTGTCCATTTTAGTTCGCTGATACCTAAGATGTCGATGTTCAGTCTTGTCATCTCTTGTTTGACCACGTCCAGCTTTCCTTGATTCATGGATCTTACATTCCAGGTTCCTATGGAGAAAAAATCTTTACAGCATCGGACTTTCCTTTCACCACCAGACAAATCCACAGCTGAGCGTCCTTTCGGCTTTGGCCCAATCACTTCATTCTTTCTGGCACTACTAGTACTAGCCCTCTGCTCTTCCCCAGTAGCATATTGGACGCCTTCCGACCTGAGGGGCTCATCTTCCAGCGTCATATCGTTTTGCCTTTTGGTACTGTCCATAGGGTTTTCATGGCAAAGATACTGGAGTGGGTTGCCATTTCCTTCTCCAGTGGATCACGTTTTGTCAGAACTCTCAGCTATGACCTGTCCGTCTTGGGTGGCCCTGCACGGCATAGCTCATAGCTTCATTGAATTACGCAAGCCCCTTCGCCACGACAAGGCAGTAATCCATGAAGGGGAAGAACATTATAACCAGTGACATGTTATTCTAAATATATAAAATCTATTTCCATTTGCATTTTAACATCTCTCAAATGTGATTGCCTCTATTTAAATACACATTTGCAGTGGGTAAAGACAACGGCTCAGTTTATTAGGCCCTCATAGTCAAATGTAGAGGCTCTATACAGCAACAACAGCTGCTGTGTAACTCCACATAGGGTGTTAGAGGAGACAAAGAAGTGAATTTTAGCAATTAGTCACAATTTGCATGCCTTCCTCCAGATAATCAAGATGACAAGCTAAGCATACTATCCTCTTAAGAATATGAAATCTTAATTGAAGTTCAAAAATGTATTCTCCTACAGCTTTTAATTTCTGTGAAGATGTAAGCAAGATTCACAAATGTGCATAACTCTTCTTGATAGTTTGCATTCAATTATTTCTATCCTAAGCTAATAATTGTCATATTATTTCAATTGGTTCAAAAAAGATGCAGAATGGATAAATATAGTAAGGACATGAATTCTGGCTAATTAAACTCTGCAGTATACGTATATGCATAGCAGAAAATTTGTGAAACCTTAATCCCATGTAGACTAGAGTGTTGGAAAATGATCTCTCTTTGATTTTATGACCATACAAGAGAATGACAAAGGAAGTGCAAAATAATGTGTATGGTGGCAAAACAAACACATCAAAGCAAAAGTACTAACAATGAATGTTTTAATTGGGTCCCACCTATGAACAATCTACATAGGAAAAAGATCATGGAATGCTTAATAGCAGCAGGATCATGGAGAAAAAAAAAGTTGCACATGGCTGGGATTCCACCTTAAGATTACTATTATTGAGCTGGAAAGACATTGGTAAATAAATAATGAAGATCATAATGTCACATAAAGAAAGTTGAAGGAGATGTGTGTGTATGTGTGTGTGTGTGCGCGTACGCAGTCTTCGACTTATGACCATAATCGAAATGAAAATTTCCATTGCTAAGCAAGGTGATTGCTAAGTGAGTCAGACTTGATTTTACAATGTTTTTGCCCCAGTTAAGTGAATTACTGCAGTTGTTAAATGAATCATGCAGTCATTAAGTGAGTCCAGCTTCCCCCACTGATTTTGCTTGTGTTTGCATGTATTTACAATGGTTGCGATATCCCAGGGCCATATGATCACCATGTGCAACCTTCCCAGCTGGTTTCCAATAAGCAGTCAGTGTGGGAAGCCGGATTTGCTTCACAACTACATGATTCACTTAAGAACTGCAGTAATTCACTTAACAGCCATGGCCAAAAAGGTTGTAAAATTGAGTGCAAATCACTTAACAAATGCCTTGCTTAGCAATGGAAATGCTGGTCCCAGTTGTGTGAAGGACTACTTGTAGATCTCTTCTCTTAGCTTACAAACATTGTGAAGGAAAACGTGATGGGCACTATAAATTCATAAATAACATGGACAAAACGTGCAAAAATTTACATTTCCATTATCCTTCTTTCACCTTTCATGCAATGCTAAAACTCATGGTCATTCAATAAAATTGATTGTGCTAGAAAGTTCAAGATAAAGGGAAGAATACATATATAAAATCAATTTCTTCTAGATACAGCAATAACCTTTACTTTATTAAAATGAGGGCTGCTGACTCATTCATTTGAAAAATCGAAGTTCCTACATTTTTCTTAGTTATGATTGTTATTTATTCTGACTTCTAGACCAATCTCTTGATATATTTTGGACAGTTCTCTTTCTATAGACTATCTCCAACAGAGCTGAAAACCACATCGCAATCACAGCAGAGTAAGAAAGGTCTTTTTACTTACCTTTGGATCAAAATGAAAATTCTTTTTAGTTCTTTTTATTCTGGAGAATATGTGAAAGAAATTTATTCAAAGCCTGAGCATATTTCACAGCTAAAATATAGTGATAGTTTCTTTGGAGTGATAATAGTTTGTCACAATGGGTAGTTGCTATAGAGTTAGCTCCAGGAGTATCTTCTCTGATATTCAATAAGAATGTTGGTCGAAGTAAGTCTTATAAAAATTGCGCATTTAATTGTCTACCGATGATACCACCACTGAAAAATCTTATCATAGTTCATGAGAAATGAAATGCATTTTGCTCTTGTGGAATTTGTGTTCATCCAATTTTACATGCAAGTATTTCTTTATAGTGTTACTATCAGCTGACGAATTCTTAAAAGAATAACAGAGTTAAAAGGAACCATGGAGGCCTTCTAGTCTAAACTCCTGCTCAAGCAGCAGAATCTATACCATTTCAGATGAATGGTAGTCCAACCGCTTAAAAACCTCCAGTAATGGACCACCCATGACTTCTGAAGGCAAGCCATTCCACTGATTAATTGTTCTGTCAGGAAATTTCTTCTTAGTTCTAGGTTGGGTTTCTCCTTGATTAGTTTCCATCCATTGCTTCTTGTTCTGCTTTTAGGTGCTTTGGAAATAGGTTGATTTCCTCTTCTTTGTGGCAGCCCCTTAGATCAGGGGCATCAAAGTCGCCATGTCCCATGACATGTCACGATGTATCGTGACTTTTTTTTCATTGCCAGCAATGGGATGGGTGCGGTTTTGTCATGACGCATACAGCCCGTGGGCCGGTAGTTTGATACCCCTGCCTTAGATATTGGAAAACTCTTAGTACTTTTTTTTAAGTACTAACCATACTCAATTCCTGCAACTGCTCTTCATAAGTTTTAGAGTCCGGTTTCATAATCATCTTTGTTGCTCTTCTCTGCATTATTTCTAGAGTCTTAACACCTATTTTATATCATGGCGACAAAAAGTGGATGCAATATTCCAAGTGTGGTCTTACCAACATATTATAAATTATCTTCAGGTGATCTAGATTCTATCCTTCTGTTAATGCAGCCTAAGACTGTGTTAGCTTTTTTGGCAGCATATTGCTGGCTCATATTTTAAGTGATTGTTCACTAGGACTCCAAGATCCCTCTTACAGTTACTACTATTTAGTACCACCTATTCTATACCTCTCCATTTGATCTTAGAAATACTTCATTACTGTCTCAACATTGAAACCAACTCAAGTTGCCTTAGATGTCAGATCCTGACAATGGACAATGGTAACAGGAATGTGTTTGCTAAAAATGTGGTCTCCACATGGCTAAAGTGTGCTCCCCAAGTTATTGTACTTTGTTTAAGATACTATCTGGTCAACTACTGTATATTGAATAAGTTTGTTCGGCTTCAGTAATGACAAGAGATGTTTCCTTGCTCTTTGATTTAGTAGAAAGACCAGTTTTGAATTTGGTTAACCATCTTTCTTTTATATTGTTTAGAAATCAAATTAGCACATGTGGCAATAGAAGTGGAATAATGATTATACTAAGGGCTTTGAAATTAATGCACCAGCCTGAAAAAAGCAGTATTTCTCTTCCCAGGTTTAAATTAAAATTTATTTCTGGTAAAAAAAAATCAGAATCTAGAGGTGTTTAGTGATTATTCAACAGAGAGGCAATTGTGTAGGTAACAAACCTTGGTAAAGATCCCTCTAGGATTTTTTCCTTCCCCATTTGGGCTGTTCTTTAAGTTCATTGCTGTCCATAATCTTTCTTTAAAATCCCAGTGTGTTTAGAGGCTCATCTGGTTTCATAAGAGAAGCTTCACAGGAATAGTTTTGTATCCCCTTTGTATCTCAAGGGCTTTTGCGGCATTTCGCATGCTGAAGAGAAATTGAGTAAGACTTTACAAAAATTAGTGTATGAAATGCTGATGTGTCCACCAAATGAAAACATCATGTCCTTGGGACAGACTGTCTTTTAAACTGGTATTTAGTTGTATTCCTGGAATAAAACACACATGAAATTATAAGAAAGTTATATGATCCAGAAAAGAAGATCAGGTCCCTGGGACAGACTGTGTTTTTAACCAGTATTTAGGTGTATTTCTGGAATGACGTACTCATGAAATTATGAGAGAGCTTCAAAGAGAACACATACTTTTTTTTTTGTAAAGATTGGAAGTAAAATAAAGAATACTATCCTGAGGAAGAAGGAATGGGAAAATAGCAATTGGAGAAGGAATTTAATTTTTTAATTTAATTTTATTAAATTTATATACCGCCCTTTCCCGAAGGACTCAGGGTGGTTTACAGGGTATTTAAAATCAAACAGTACAAAATACAAAAGTTAAAAAATAATTAAAACAGATGAAATTATCCCTTAACTAAAAACCTCAGTTAAAAATTCTCAGCCTGGGCTGGAGAGCTCAAAGAGCCAGGTCTTCAGGTCCCGGCGGAATGAACGAAGGTCAGGGGTGGTCCTAAGCTCCACGGGCAGCTGGTTCCAGAGGGCAGGCACACCCACAGAGAAGGCCCTCCCCCTGGGTGTTATCCGCCGGCAATCTTTTACCGGCGGCACCCTGAGAAGACCCTCCCTGTGTGAGCGCACTGGACGAAAGGAGTTTGATGCTGGCAGGAGGTGTTCCCTCAAAGGAAGAGAAGAGATGTATGGATCTGGGGAAAAATAGCATTTGATAGCAGAGGGAACACTGCTTTATTGCTGTGAAAGTCAGCCTCTGCATTCATTTGAATTTCTTACCTACAAATAGTAACTTAGAATCTTAAGGTTGGTTTATGAAATATATAAAGTATTAGATGCAGTGGCTTTTGAATTGCTTTCAACATCCCTGAGGGTGTTTATTCATGCTTGCTGTGTAAAAAGAAGTTGGAAACATTTAAAAGTGCTACTCTACTATTTCCCTTTTTAAAGAATGTCATGTCATTGTTCTGGTGCCATTTTAATTCCTAGTTTATGTGTTGCCTTCATTACTGTTGTGGCTGTGGTTGATCTTTATCATTTGCTAGATTTTAATGTATTACCATTTTTGGTGCAATACAGTGAGATAATACAACAATTAATGAACTGAAAACCAAACTGGTGAAGTCATGTCACCATTCTGCAATCATTTAAAAGCATTTTTATACTTGTTTACCTCTGTTTTTCTAAAAAGAAGTGCAGAGATGATAATTAAAAAACAGTCGACACAGTAGGTGAAATCCAAATTGTCTTGATATGAGTGTCACATAATTCATTGTTACAGTTGCTTTTCTATTAAGGCACTAATCTCTTTTAATGTGCAAGACAGTCTTTGAGTGCTTGCCAAACCTTCATTACTGTATGCATGTCTTCAATTTTATATTGTTTTAACTGATTTGTAAATTAATCAGATCAATGTAATTACTGAATTATTTAGAAGAAATAAAACAACAAACCATCAGCTCCTATGACATATTATTATTATCATCCTGTTTTTGATATAATAACACGAGGAGACTGAGGGCTTTTTTCATTCATCATTCTTGGGCAACTTAGAAAAAATAATGTATTTGCAACCTGTGTCTGTTAAATAAACCTGAGGTTTAAGAGGAGAAAGATTTCACATGCAATAAAGAGCTCACCTTCTGTTTTTCCTTTTGGAAATATAGGTTGTCCTTGATTTATGACCACAATTATGCCCAAAATTTCTGTTGTTGAGTGAGACAGTTCTTAAGCGAGTTGTTATTTTACAACAGTTCTTGCCACAGTTGTTAAGTGAATGACTGCGGTTGTTACGTTAGTAACACGGTTGCTAAGTGAATCTGGCTTCCCCATTGACTTCGCTTGTCAAAAGGTCGCAAAAGGGGATCGCACTGACCCCAGGACACTGCAACCATTATAAATATGAGTCAGTTGCCAAGCATCTGAATTTTGATCACATGACCATGGGAATGCTGCAGTGGTCCTACGTGTGAAAAATTTATTTATTTATTTATTTATTTTATTGGATTTGTATACCGCCCTATTTCCGTAGGACTCAGGGCGGTTTACAGGGCACTTAAAACCATGAATACAAAAAATTAAAAACAATTAAAACAATTAAATTAAATTTAAGCCCCAAGAATAAATCTAAAACCCAGTTAAATTAACAACCCCACAGTCTGGACCAAACAGATCGAAGAGCCAAGTTTTCAGGTCCCGGCGAAATGAGCGAAGGTCGGGGGCAGTCCTAAGTTCTGTGGGTAGTTGGTTCCATAGGAGTATCGGGAAGCTCCCATCAAAACTTGCGCGGCTGAATTCTGCACCAGTTGAAGCCTTCGGGTGGTCCTCAAGGGCAGCCCCATGTAGAGGACATTGCAGTAGTCTAACCGGGAGGTCACGAGCGCATGAGTGACTGTACGTAGAGCATCTCGGTCCAGATAGGGACGCAACTGGCGCACCAGGCGAATCTGGGTGGTTGTAAGTCACTTTTTCCAGTGCCGTTGTAACTTCAAATGTTCACTAAATGAAATGTTGTAATTTGAGGACGATCTGTTCTTCCTTTTTCAAACTGATGCTTTCCAGACACAGTACTGTATAACTCCTATTAACCGCATAAGTGGGGTAGGGCCAATTGGGGAATGCCACATTTTTCACTTTTCTAAAATGTTTTGTCTGTTGGCTTAAAAGAGAAAAAGCTACCTTAGATGTAAATTTGTTTATAGTATTCTTTTTTCTCTAAAAAAACTAAAACAAAAGAGCTGTAGTACACACACACACACACACACACACACAATCAACATGGAAGAAAGTGTTTTAAAACTTTTTTTTAACCTGTGAGATTTCATTATAACAGCTGCTTAATTCTACTGGGTTTGGGTTTAGTATATTTATTATATTGGAGGCCATTGAAAGATTTAGCATTATTCTTGCACAATCCTATCACATATCATCAGCTCGTCTGAAACAAAAAAGCAAAATCAATAGATTAATCAATTTATTATAGCCAATAATAAATCTAATTGGCTAATTTAAAAAACTGCAATTCTCTGGACATGAGCTCTATCTGCTGCTGACCGTATGGTGATAATATAGAAATGTTTTTCCCATTATCTTGTTGCAGGATATTCATTTTCTATTTATCAGTCCAGCATATCATCTTGGCATTTTCTGGTGGTGTCCTATCAAAGTACTAATAATGCTAATCAGGTTTGAGTCTGTTTAGTTTTCTGGATTCAGCCAGGGTCAACTAAATACTATCACTATCTAACTGTGGACTTGAGTAGTGGTGTGGAAAGTCAAATTACAAATAATTCAGAAGCATTATGAAGGCACCTAGTTATAGTCTGAAATAATAAGCAACAAAAATGATCAAGGGACTGGAGGCTAAAACATATAAAGAATTGGGTATGTCTAGTTGAATGAAGAGAAGGGTGAGGGGTGACATGATAGCAGTGTTCCAATATCTCAGGGGCTGCCACAAAGAAGAGGGAGTCAAGTTATTCTCCAAGGCACCTGAAAGCAGGACAAGAAACAACGGATGGAAACTAATCAAGGAGAGAAGCAACTTAGAACTAAGAAGAATTTTTCCGACAGTTAGAACAATTAATCAGTGGAACAACCTGCCTCCAGAAGCTGTGAATGCTCCAACACTGGAGGTTTTTAAGAAGAGACAGGACAGCCATTTTTCTGAAATGGTATAGGGTTTCCTCCCCGAACAGGGGGTTGGACTAGATGACCTCCAAGGTCCCTTCCAACTCTGGTATTGTATTGTATTGTATAAGAATCCTCACAGTAAGACTGTAAAAAGAGTACACAGTATGGCTGATGAAAAGTTAAGCTTCAATTTCCAAATAAAGCATCTGTATGTCATATATTTGTTATTTGGTAGCAAATTTCCCCAGAGAAGTGTCAGGCACATCCTTGGAGAATTGTCCAATATGTATGTTTGGAGAAAACAATCTTCTCTTTACTGATTTCAGATCAGAGACTGCAGAACATTAAAGCTAACAATATGACAGTACTTCCGTGGGAAAGCTAATCATTTATTATACAAGTTTTAAATATTTGGCAGCTCCACTCACATGGGTAAATTTCTTGAAGCAATATTTTAAAAAACTGTACAATTAATTTTTTTTGGTACAAATAAGCTCTTAAAAAAGAATAATATCATGCTTAGATGATGTTTATTTATTTATTTACTTATTTTAGGGAATTTTATCCTGCCTTTTAGGATAAAATGCAGATGCTATGTGGATTTGGCAATGATGGGACTTGCAGAATGAAGCATTTCTTCATTTCTTCTGCCCTCTTTTTGGCAGTTTGATGTCTTTTTTTTTTTTTTTTATTGAAAAGTTTTACAATACAATTTTCCATTAAAAACCCCCATCCCCCTCCACCCTCCCCTCCCTACCTCCCCCCTACCTCTTCCCTCCCCCCTTCCCTCCCCCCTTCCCCCCTCCCTCTTCCCTCCCCTACCTCCCCCCCACCCCCCTCCCCCCCCGGACTTCCCAGAGCTAAATACAAGGTATATATATATATAAAAGCAATCATAAGCAACCATATACTAACAACCATAAATTCTAAAATCCATCACTCTCTAACTTATATAAGAACAAACAAAACTTAACATTATTAAATATATATAAAAAAATAGGAAAAGAAAAGAAAAAACACGAAAGAAGACTTATTCGAATGCTAGATAAAACTTCTTAACCCTATACTTATTCTGGATAAACTCAATCCACTTTCTCCATTCCATAATATAACGTTCTTGCGAGTGATCTTTCAAATAAGCCGATATCTTCGCCATCTCTGCCAGGTCGGAAACCTTTAAAGTCCATTCTTCTATGGTCGGCAGCTCCTCTTTCTTCCAATATTGTCCTATCAAAAGTCTTGCTGCCGTGACTAAATTCAGCATCAACTTAGAGTCCACCACTGTAGCATCAACAATTATTCCCAACAAAAAAAATTGCGGACAAAACTTTATCCTCCTTTTAAAGATCTTCTGTATATTCCACCAGATTTTAATCCAAAAGGCCTTAACCTTTTTACATGTCCACCATATGTGAAAATATGTTGCATCTTCAACCCCGCACCTCCAACACTTAGGCTGATAATTCGGGTACATACTTGCAAGCTTTTTAGGATCTAAATGCCATCTATAAAACATCTTATAAAAATTCTCTCTTAAATTTTGAGCTTGAGTAAATTTCACATTCCTCACCCAGATCTTCTCCCACATGTCCATTGTAATAACTTCCTGAATATTTTGGGCCCATTTTATCATACAGTCCTTAACAAGCTCTGTTTCTGAATCAATCTCTATCAATGCAAGATATATCCGTTTAATGTGTGCAGGTCCCTGATTTCTAATTTGCTTTATCAGATTTTCATCAATCGTTGCAAATCCAATTTTCTGGTCTTCTTTCCACCTGGCCCGTAACTGAGTATATTGAAACCATGTTTGAACAACCTTCTCTTCTCGCAAGAAGCTATATGATTTCAAGCACCAAACATTCCTTTCCAAACTTAAAATTTCCTTGTAGGTAGTCTCATCGTGTTTGAAACCAGCATGTATATTTTCTATTGCATGTTTTGGGATTGCCCACAGTGGTATCTTACAACTTAGCTTATGTCTATACTTCTTCCAAACTCTCAGCAATGCCTGTCTTAAAATATGTGTCCTAAACACAGTACCTACCTTCTTATCATACAACAAATATGCATGCCAGCCAAACAACAAATCATGGCCCTCAAGATTTAATAACCTCGATTGCGTCAAATTGATCCAATCACTTATTCCTACTAATGCAGCAGCTTCATAATATAATTTAAAATTAGGCAATTTAAGGCCACCTCTCTCACGAATATCCTGCATAATCTTAAGTTTAACTCGTGGCTTTTCCCCTGCCCACACAAATTTATTGATACCATGCTGCCATTCCTCCAAATTAGAATCTTTCTTAAGAATCGGTATCATTTGGAATAAAAATAAAAATTTGGGCAGGACATTCATTTTCACTGCTGCAATCCGTCCCAACAAAGTCAATTGCAATTTTTGCCAACTCTCCAATTCTTTTTGAATTTTCCCCCACAATTTTTCATAATTATTTTTATATAGCTTTGTATTCGAGGGCGACAAAATTACCCCCAAATATTTAACCCTTTTAACAATCTCAAATCCAGTTAATCCTTCCAAGAAGGCCTTCTGTGAAACTGTCATGTTTCTAGCCAAAATTTTAGTTTTCTGTATGTTTACTTTAAATCCAGAAACCTTCCCATATTGTGTTATTATCTCTATCAGGTCCACAACAGAGTTCTCTGGCTGGGTCACTGTAACAACCAGATCATCTGCAAATGCTCTCAATCTATAGTCCTGATCTCCAACTTGTATCCCCTTAATTTTTTCCGAATTCCGAATCTTGTTCAATAATATCTCTAAAGTTAATACAAATAACAAGGGCGATAACGGACATCCTTGCCTTGTACCCTTCTCAATATTACATACTGCCGTCAGACTATTGTTAACTATGATTCGGGCAGTTTGCTTTTGATATAATGCCCTAATCGGCTGTAAGAAATTTTCCCCAAAATCCATTTTATCTAACATTCTCAACAGAAATTGCCAATTCAATTGATCAAAAGCCTTTTCAGCATCTAAAAAGATTAGCGCTGCAGAGATCTGGTTGTGCCTTTCCAAATACTCTAACACATCAACTATATGTCTAACATTATTTTTCATTTGCCTACCACTAATAAACCCCGTTTGATCCCCATGAATCACCTGTTGCAGAACCCTCATCAGTCTATTAGCCAAAACCTTAGCAAATATCTTATAATCTGTATTTAAAAGCGAAATCGGTCTGTAATTTTTAACTTGAGTAGCATCCTGATCTTCCTTCGGAATCAATGAGATAAAAGCTGTTCTCCAAGACGGTGGCACCTTTCCCCCCCTCTGGATTGTCTGGAACAGTTCCTTTAACGGTTTTATCATCTCAAATTGTAAATTTTTATAAAAAGCCGCAGACAAGCCATCTGTACCGGGCGCCTTATCAACCTTCAAATCCTTAATTGCTGTAAGGATTTCTTCTTCTGTGATCAGTTGGTTAATCCCCTCTCTTTGTGCTTGCGTAAGGACCGGAATATTAGCATTCTCCAAATATTTATCAATGTCTTTTACCTCAATTTCCTCTTTGGTATATAATTTCGAATAAAAATCCACAAAAGCATCCTTAATAAGATTCTGTTGAAACACGACCCTTCCTTTATATTCAATCTTGTCTATATTAGAGGCCCTTTGTTTCTTCCTCAGTCTATAGGCTAACCATCTGCCTGGTTTATTAGCGTTGCAAAAAGTATTATGCCTAGCAAACCGCAGATTGGTTGCCACTTGGTCTGCCATTAATTTATCAAATTGTCCTCTTAACAGCCTAATAGCCTCTTTAATCTTCACGTCCCCTGGATTCAAAATCAAAGCCCTTTCTTTTTCCTTTATTTCATTCTCCAGTTCTTTCCTTCTGGTTTCCACTACACGTCTACGTCTATTATTCATATATATCAACACACCTCTCATATAGGCCTTACTAGCATCCCAAACCATATCCATAGAGGTACCCTTATTCATATTAATCTCAAAAAAATCCTTCATCCGCTGTTTACATTCTTCCACATTTCTCTGATCTCTAAACAAGTTCTCATTTACGCGCCACGAGCGCCTGTCTCTTTTCTCCTTATCAATCTCCAACCAAACTGGACTGTGGTCTGAAATAGTTCTTGCACATATCTTCACTTTTTTAGTTCTCAAAAAGAAATCATTAGTCAACAAAATAAAATCAATCCTTGAGAAAGATTGGTGTCTGTCAGAGTAAAAAGTATAATCCTTCTCCTGCAGGTGCCTCTCCCGCCAGATATCTCGCAATTCGAGATCATCCTTCAATTCAAAAAAAGTTTTAGGCAGTCTGGCGTGGCTTGGAATACGCTTAAAAGCTCCAGCTTTATCCAAGTGTACATCCAGAACACCATTCCAATCTCCCATAAAAATAAAAGATTTATAATCCAACTGGGTAAGCTTTGTATGAAGTAAGCTAAAAAAATCAGCTTGTTGTTGGTTAGGTGCATATAGTCCAACTAGAAGCATCTTTTTACCTTCTAACAGCAGCTCAATCATAACATATCTTCCATGCTTATCTGCTTCAATTAAATCTGCTGTTAAGGCACTTTTAACATAAACAACTACTCCATTTTTCTTATTCTCTGCAGAGGCAACAAAATGCGTACCCAGTCTCGAGTTCAGTAAATACTTTTGATCCAAAACTCTAATATGCGTTTCTTGCAAACATATAACATCTATCTTAAATTGCTTTAAATATTGAAAAACTTTCTTCCTCTTCTGCGGTGAATTTAGTCCATTAACATTCCAAGTTAAAAATTTAGTTGCCATGCATATCATCCAGAAGCCCTTGGACCACAGCCTTGATAGGACTAACTTCTTTAGGCCGTGCCCCTCCCACAGCTTGACTGTATGTACGTTGCGAAGAAACTGAAGACTTTTGCTGATCTTGTTCTATTATTTTCTTTGCTCGTTTTAAAGCAGCACGCGTCACTCTTTGCTCTCTAGGATCATCCAAAGAAGTTGTAACTTGATCTCCTCCCACACCACTTTCCTCTGTTTCCTCCTCTTGTTGTTCTTCTTCTCCAGATCCTTTTCCAGCTTCCAGGAGCGTTAATGGGGTTGCTTTTAGGACATTATTGTAGAAATCACGCGCTTGCTTCACAGTAATCAACCGGTACCTTTTACCTTCATGCATCACCATCAGCCCCTGAGGAATCTCCCATCTGAACCTTATATCTCTTTGCTTGAGCTCATGCACGAGGAATGTATAATCCTTCCTTCCCCTTAAAATCCTTGGAGGAATTTCTTTTAAAACCAAAACTTCTTGTTCAGCAATCACCACTTTAACATCATAGGCAGCTTGTATAATTTGATCTCTGATCTCTCTTTTTGCAAAATAAACCACCACATCTCTAGGCAACTTCCTCTGTCTGGCAATCCATGAATTCACCCGAAACACTTTATCCATAGCTGCTCTTATTTCAGATGCTGGCAGGTTTAATACTTCTTCAAAAGCCTCAGAGATCAGCTGCTTCAAATCTTCTTTAGTATCCTCTTTTAAACCTCTGATTCTGACAGCAAACTGCATCTGGTAAAATTGGGCTAAGCTTAAGTCCTTCTCCAGTTTGTCTCTTACATTTTCATTCTCTCTTACTTTAACTTCTAATATAGCATTCCTTTGAGCCAAATCATCCATCTTTTCATCTAATTCTTCCACACATTCCGCCACTTTATGCACTGAAGACAAAATGTCTACCTTCATCACGCTGAGCTTCTGTTCCATCCTCTCTTCCATTCTCTCCTCCAGTTTCTCCAATTTCTCCTCCATCTGCGCAAATTTATCAGCCATTGATTGATTAATTGAGTCCAAAAGTTTATCCACAGCATCTCGAAACTCCTTCGCTGTCAGCGCTTCAGAAGGGTGCAACGCCTGTAAAGATGATTGTTGCACTGGCGAGGATCCACCACTCCGAAGAGTTTTAGGGGGAGGTTTCGCCGCCATCTTTTAATCCTCAAATATGACGCACTTTCACTTAGAGTTTAAAAAGTTCAAGTAGTTAGAGAGTATAATAAAATAAGCCTCTTCACCTTTATCTCTTGTATCGCTCTGCCTGCTCCTTTAAATCATAGTCCTTTCTTCAGGCAGGGATGGTTCGCAGACGCCTGGCTCTGCTCCAAAAAGTTCAGAGCAGACACGCCGGCCAGCTGGGAGCAACCCAGGCTTCGGGGGAGTTCAATCCTTCAGCCGCCCAAGCTCCAAGCTCAGGCGGCCTCGGAGAACTCAACCCCTACCTGGGGCCTCACCCCCTCCTCTTCTCCCGAGGAGGGGGCTTCAATTTCGCCCGAACAGCTGTTCGGCGCTGTTACGGGCGAAAAAACAAACAGCTGAGCCGCGGGCAGCCCGGGAAGGCTGTCTTCGGCGCCGCGACGCCACCGGAAGTCTCAGCAGTTTGATGTCTTTTATGAGCTTTTGTCTGTGTAAAATAATAGATGGTCTGAATTGTTGTAGTTGGCAAACATACCATACATTAATTCATGCATATAAAGAGCTAATGATCTCTGGAGGATTTGAAAAGTGGAACAATCTTTTCATTTCCTGATAGAAAATACTAAACAGATGATAAAAAAGCTAAATAGTCAGGATGTGGAAATGCTTCAAGAGTTCTAGTTCTCTTTGATTTCTTTGTTATTATTGATGCCTGATTCAGTAATTGTAATTTGAAAAGCAGTTTCAAAAGCAGAAGTGTAATATCAGAAAGAAATATAATGGAAAAGTGAAGCTGCCTAAAATCTTTCTTGTCACTGGGGAAATAGACTTTCCAAATGTAAACATGAGAGGTGCACAAGAACAAGATATGGGTGTGTCTCCTTCCACCTTTCTGGATTATGTATGAAAAAAAGGTCATCTCAAGCATTGCAGCAAAATGAATATACAATCTTCAGAGACTGAAAATAAAGAGTACTTCATGCTATTAAGCTATCAGAAGTTCCTGCACCATTTTTTTCTGATAAAACAACTTTCATTTGCAAGAACTGAATATTTATGAGACACAGCTTTTAGGCATATTTGCAGATTTGTAACATGCTCTCCAAATAAATATTTTATAAGCATTTACCAGGTTATGCATTATAGTTTTATTTTCTCTGCATCATTTTGGGTGAACAAAGTGTAGTATAGCCAAACACTAAGTTCCAAACCTATGACTTTCTTTAAACAAACAAGGATAAAATAAATCTGAAAGCTAACATAGCAGGCTTAATTTAAAAGTAATTATTTGGACAGATTTGAGACCAATCATTTATTCTGAAATCCATTTAAAGTGGCTACTATCATGCCTCTTTTTGAACTGATGTAACCCAGCCAAGACTTTATGCTTAGATGTTGTACATTTGTTTCCTAATATAGCAGCTTCAACACAGCCACTAGAGAGAACATAACAACTGCACAACTCCAACTACCCATCAATCCATCAATCATCTGTTCAGACTGAAGTTTTAAAAATAAAAATAAACAGCTTCAACTCTCTCTCTCTCTCTCTCTCTCTCTCTCTCTCTCTCTCTCTCTCTCTCTCTCTCTCTCTCTCTCTCTCTCTCTCTCTCTCTCTCACGCCTACTGCTTCAGTGACTCCATCCAGCCACCTCATTCTCTGTCGTCCCCTTCTTCTCTTGCCCTCAACCTTTCCCAGCATTAGGCTCTTCTCCAGTGAGTCCTTCCTTCTCATTAGGTGGCCAAAGTATTTGAGTTTTAGCTTTAGGATCTGGCCTTCTAAAGAGCAGTCAGGGTTGATCTCCTCTAGGACTGACCAGTTTGATCGCCTTGCAGTCCAAGGGACTCGCAGGAGTCTTCTCCAGCACCATAGCTCAAAGGCCTCAATTCTTTGGCGCTCAGCCTTTCTTATGGTCCAACTTTCACAGCCATACATTGCAACTGGGAAAACCATAGCCTTGACTATATGCACTTTTGTTGACAGGGTGATGTCTCTGCTTTTTAGTGTGCTGTCTAGCTTTGCCATGGCTTTCTTCCCCAGGAGCAAGCGTCTTTTAATTTCTTGGCTACAGTCCCCATCTGCAGTGATCTTGGAGCCCAGGAAAATAAAATCTGTCACTACCTCCATTTCTTCCCCATCTATTTGCCAGGAATTGAGAGGGCCGGATGTCATGATCTTGGTTTTCTTAATGTTAAGTTTCAACCCAACTTTTGCACTCTCCTTCTTCACCCACAACAAGAGGCTCTTTAGTTCTTCCTCTCTCTCTCTCTCTCTCTCTCTCTCTCTCTCTCTCTCTCTCTCTCTCTCTCTCTCTCTCTCTCTCTGTCTCTCTGTCTCTGTCTCTGTCTCTGTCTCTGTCTCTCTCTGTCTCTCTCTCTATATATATGGATCTTTGGTCATTCGGGTTTTTTCCTGCGTAGAGTTGAAGGTGTGGGAGCAACGTTTCGACGGAATCCCATCTGTCATTCTCAGGCTGGTGGCTTCAGCTTCCTTCTTCTGGGAGAAGCATGTGGTAGTGGCTGTTTGTTCCTCTTTTTTAAACTGCCAGAGGGGGTGTGTTCTGTGGGTGGAGGTGTGCTCTGATTGGGTGGGGGATTAAGTGTGTTCTGATTGGGTGGGAGTGTGTTTTGAATGGTGGGGGTGTTCTGATTGGGTGGGGGTGTGTTTTGAGTGGATGGGCTGGTCTCAGCTGCCAGCCTTAGACCTGAGCTGGTGAGTTGTGCTGCTTTTGTTCGGCTTCGTGTTTGTGGTGGTGCTATGTTTTTATAGTGGGTGTCAGTTTGCTTATTGTGTGGTCTGGAGGGGTTTAAAGTGGCTGATGTTGCAGCTGTAGTTAGGTTTCTGTTTTGTGGTTGTGCGTCGTTATCATTGTGGCTGGTAGGCAAGAGGTATCATCTCATTTGTTCATGCTGTGGGGGCGTTTTTCTATCTCAATGGCTTCTCTGATTATTGAGACCTCAGAAAACATATATATATATATATATATATATATATATATATATATATATATATATATATATATATATATATATATATATATATATATATACACACACACACACACACACACACACACACACTGTATATGTGTGTGTGTGTGTGTGTGTGTGTGTGTGTGTGTGTGTAGTCAATGAGACAGAAAAAGTATTGAATGTTGTAAGTTGTAAGTACTGGGCTGTAACATGTTGTATAAAGTTGTCTAACTGCACTCAGATACATGTGTGTGTAGGCAATTGGTGATAATATTAAGATAGAACTAACAATCTATACCAAACTGAAAACACAGTCGAGATAAGTCAAAACATGAGATTTTGAATTGTCATCTACTGGTCTGAATGCAATTTAAAGAAATGATTTTTATGAGGAATGTGAATAAAGATTGACTTTACAAAATACCTACCCTCCTCTCAAAAACAGTTGGCAATTTCCTTGGATATACAATAATAGTAGATTCACAGTTCATGGCGTTATCAAGAAAGAAAAGCAGCACCTTTGTCTGTAGGCAGCTGGCTGGTGGCTTGCATCAGTCTGGAACTTAAAGATAGCATGGTGGACCATGTTTAACACAACAACTTTTATGTTCCCATTTATAAATTTTTTTAGTCTTTCTGTGACAACTATGCTAAATAATCAGGAAGCTAAATGAAACTGATTACAAATTTATTCTTATTTATTCTTTGAGGCATATTGAGCTCTTGTTGAATAGATGCAAACCAGAGAAATTTATCACTTTGAAAAAAAACATAGGAAGAAGCCATACTTGCATATCTTAAATCCAACTATAATTGTCTTAATTGTGAAAGTTATTCGTCAGAATAATTCACTGTCAATACTAGACTCAACATTTCATTACATAGATGCTGTATAAGAGGTTTTAAACTAGGACTTGCTATAGAGGTATGTATGTATGCATGCATGTATGTGTGTGTATATGTGTTATATATGTTTGTGACTGTCTCAGACATGTCAAACTTGTGATGTCATGTGACATCGCGCAACGTATCGGAGCTTTTTTGCCATTGCCAGCAGTGGGGTGGGCATGGTTTCCCAGTGATGTGTCCAGTCCATGGGCCAGCAGTTTGACACCCCTGTGGAGAGAGGAAGGGAGGGAGGGAAAAATCATTTTGGGTTAATCATCATAACCACTTTTCTTCTGTAGCATCTTTTTATTCATGCAAAATGAATATTTGCTTCTATAAAGCAATAAAAGGCTTTCCAAACCATTAGGATTTGAAGCCAAGGAATGAGATTGTTTATAATTAGTCTACATTACTAATGCATTAAATTGTCATCTTTGTAATATTATGGAATATTAGGCACAAGAGGGAGATAGGATGAGTGACTACCTGGCTATGGAATTGAGATAATATTTGCTTGGATTTCCTTGAAAATTAATATCAATAGTCATAATTTTCAGAGCTATTTCTTTGCTGCAGATAAATAACATAATCTTCTGGCATAGAATCCATGCTCATTAACTCTGTTCACTTGTTATATAAAATGTTGTCCTTACAAAACTAGCCATGAGCTGGATGTTGTACTATCTCTTACAGGTTGCCATGGCTCTTAGAATTTTTTAGCATCCTTAACATTTGTCATTGTTAAAACTAGTTAAAGCGGCATGAGGTATCTTGATCACTTGTAATGTGAACATGTAATCCACAACTATTTATTGAGAAGAATTCATATCAAACACATTAAAATTTATTTTAGTAGACATAAGAGTCAAAACCTGTGTCAAATTAGATATATTTCCTTGCAATAACATTAATTTCTTACATGCCTACACATGATGCCCCTATAGATAATTACTTTAAATACTTCTCTGAAGAAATATTCTCGTTTCTCTGAAGAAATGAAGTATTCTCATTTCTGGGGAGAAATAGAATCGTGAATGACAGTACCACAGTACTTTGTTTGGAGGTATCGTCACCTATCCATAAAAATAACAAAGCTCAACTGACCAAACAAGGTCCAAGGAACTAGCAGAAAAGATGGGGAGAAGCTTCAGCATGGTGTTTTCTGATATTTGAGAGTTTTGCATCTGGCTATGCTTTGCATAACAGCTAGTTTATGAATAGGTAAAGCAGCCCACGGCCTGCCATTTTTGAGAATATTCTCACTGTGATCTTGAAATTCTAAAGATACTTACTACAGGTAGTCCTCGACTTACGACTACAATTGAGCCCAAAATTTATGTTGCTCAGTGAAAAGACACTTGTTCAGTGAGCTTTGCCCCATTTCACGACCTTTCTTGCCACAATTATTAAGTGAATCAATGCAATTGTTAAGTTAGTAGCACGGTTGTTAAGTGAATCTGGCTTCCCCATTGACTTTGCTTATCAGAAGGTCACAAAAGGTGACCCACATGACCCGGGACACTGCAACCGTCATAAATATGAGTCAGTTACCAAGCATTGGAATTTTGATCACGTGATTATGGGGATGCTGCAATGGTCCTAAGTGTGAAAAATGGTTGTAAATCACTTTTTTCAGTGATGTTGTAACTTTGAACGGTCGTTAAATGTTGTAAGTTGAGGTCTACCTGTAGTTCCCAAATGTTGCTTATTTGGGGGTTTACAAACAAATGGAAAGTGAGGTGTGTTTTTTTTTCAGGTAAGACTCAGATTAAAATGTACTGTTAAGTGCTTGTGACACCATTGTGTCATGTTTCCGATGGATGAGCTCTTCAAAGGACTCTGAGGCATTGTTTACCTTAAAAGTCTTTTATTAGAGCCCTATAACATCGGCAGAGCTTGCTAGGAGAGCTGGAATCTGAATTTCCCTCCCCTTAGCACAATATATTAAACACAATTCTCCTCCTTTTCATCGCTGTCATTAATCACATTCTCCAATTAGTTTGAAGGGTCAGTTTTCCCTTCTATTAGACAACCCGCCAAATTCTTTTTTTTTTAATTGAAAAGTTTTAAGATACAATTTTCCCGCCAAATTCTTATCTTCTCTTATTTCAAGACAGCCTTGAGAGACATTCTTCCTCCTCCCCCACAGCAACAACTGATTCTAGCTCTAGAAGTAACATACAAGTTTTAAATATGAAATAGCTGCTTCTTCATCTTTTGTCAAAGCAAGAACATTCTTTATTAGCAGCACTGACACATTGTTTTGGTTCTGTGTTGAGAAAAATCTAAGCTATTTTTAATATGCAGGTGTAAATTTCCTCAGTTATATCTATTATTAATCTTGTACAGCATAAATATGTCTAGGCAAGATTAATTTTGATATGCATCAGCAAAAATGTATCACTGTTATTTTATCTCAGAATGAGGCAAAAGCTTGTATCTCTTATCTATTGATATATCCTTTCAGTTTTATGGTGATTTCTTCCCCCTCCCCCAGCTGATTCAATTGATTGAATCACATATTTAATTAGGTGTGTTAATGTTGAATGTTAAATGCATTTCCTCCCCACCCCTCTCCTCCCCTTCCCTTCCATTTGAGTAGGTGTTGACTCATGGTGACTGCCTGGATAAGTGCACCAAACTGGCTCACTAACTTGTATTAAAAGCCAGAAATATATGTTACTGGCAGGTAAGGAATTTGTCCATAATACTTTTTGCTAAACAATAATTGCTGAAATCACAGAACATTACTCACTAATTTTCAAGATAATATAGAAGAAAAGACATATGAAAGAACACCTGCTGCCAGCATCAAGTTCCCTTCGTCCAGTGCTCTCGCAGAGGGAGGGTCTTCTCAGGTGCCGCCGGTAAAAGATTGCCGGCGGATAACACCCAGGGAGAGGGCCTTTTCTGTGGGTGCACCTGCCCTCTGGAACCAGCTGCCCGTAGAGCTCAGGACTGCCCCTGACCTACGCTCATTCCGCCGGGACCTGAAGACTTGGCTCTTTGAGCTCTCTGACCCAGGCTGAGAATTTTAACTGGGGTTTTATTTTCAGGGATAATTTAATCTTTTAATTCTCTTTTAACTTTATATTTTATATTGATGTGATTTTAAAATGCCCTGTAAACCGCCCTGAGTCCTTCGGGAAAGGGTGGTATATAAATCTAATAAAATCTAAATCTAAATCTAAATATGTATTTTTCCAATCTTAAAAACTTTATGCTCTCTAGTAAACCCCTATTATCTTCATCTAGTCATAAAAAATACCTTTACCACCAACATTCATTTTTCTGTCCGTTGCTATGGAGGCAGGTGACACTGATAGGCACCATTTAAACAATTGGCCTCCAAAGTCTACTGAATCTCTTATTACTTTCTGGTTATCTAAGTATTTAGACAGTTTCCAGAATAAGGACAATGTATTAATATTCTTTATAGTGTGCAATGAACCTAGTTTGGGCTACATAAGTAATAATAGTAGTAGTGACAATAATAGTAAATGGATCTAGTTGCTTGTTATGGTAAAGTAATAGACACCTGCCTCTTAGCTCTATTTCCTTATCAGATGCTTTCCTGTATTTACCATCTGAGAAGCCTAATTTCTGTCTATTCTGTCTAACCTGTTGTGCCTGAAATGCTGTTGCATTGTCTGTAGGATAGTAAATGCTCTAAATAAATGTGTACTTTATCTTGCTTTAGTTATAATGAAATCCACCTCAGTTGATGACCAACAAAATCTGACTCTGAAACTTCACTGTGGGACTGAACTAAAAATGTCAAAGCTTTAATAATGAAAGCTTGTGTACTTGCTTAATTATTGTGCCATTCAACCATGATCTAATAAGATGAGAGGCCTCCAGCTGTGTCTTTGGAGACCCTGAGGAATTTTATGAAATGTCAGCGACTGCTATGACAAGAATGTCATTGGGGTAGAAGAAGTTTATATGTGTGAATGTGGTTTCACTTTTCAGCTCACTGTTGAAGTGTGTTTCTCACTATCATAGGGGCGACAGATTGTTTCATGAGGTCCACATTTAATAAGTCTGCCATCAACAACCTGGTGGCTTAGCAGTAAATCAAGGCACAGCATTTGAAACACTTTTGCAGTTCTCCTCTTGTGCTTGAGTTCTCTGGGAAAAAAGGCTATGCAGCTGGTTAATGACTGTGTAATCCCTTAGCTGGCAACATCAGAACAGAAGCACAAAATAAACACAACAGTATTGCTGTCATTCTTTCAGGAATGCATGACTTGGTGGGGGGGACTGAAGGTCACTTTTGACCTGTGAGTGATTTGCCAGGCCCCAATATAAGAAAAGGTGTTTTTTCCCCCCAATCAAAATCAAAATCACTTATTCTTCAAGCCAAGAAGAAAAATAACATTTGGTGTCCTTAAAACAATATGATTATCTCCCCTTTATTTATTTGTCAGGCTTTTAGTCAGACCATGGCCCTAAATTTCCTTCTTGCTGAAAGTTGGAGAAGGAAGAAGAATGAAACATAAAGAAGAATGAAACATCAAGCCACAAGACATTTTTGTTCTCATTAAATTGTACATATGATTGTTTCTGTGTCAACCTTTCCTCTCTCTCCTTTCTTGGTAAGCCGTTCGCTTATTTGCATTGTTTATTCAACACACTGCTTGGCTTAATCCTTTATTATGCATTTGTCCATTGGCTCTGTAGTTGTTTGTACTCATTCCTTTTTTGTTTGAATAATAATAATAATAATAATAATAATAATAATAATAATAATAATAATAATAATAATAATAATAATTTGGAAGGGACCTTTGAGGTCATCTAGTCCAACCCCCTGCTCAGGCAGGAAACCCTATACCATTTCAGACAAATGGCTGTCCAGTATCTTCTTAAAAACTTAGAGTGTTGGAGCATTCACCACTTCTGGAGGCAGGTTGTTCCACTGGTTAGTTGTTCTAACTGTCAGAAAGTTTCTCCTTAGTTCTAGGTTGCTTCTCTCCTTGACTAGTTTCCATCCATTGCTTCTCGTCCTGCTTTCAGGTGCTTTGGAGAATAGCTTGACTCCCTCTTCTTTGTGGCAGCCCCTGAGATATTGGAACACTGCTATCATGTCAGCCCTCACCCTTCTCTTCGTTAAACTACACATACCCAATTCCAGCAACCGTTCCCCATATGTTTTAGCCTCCAGTCCCCCAATCATCTTTGTTGCTCTTCTCTGTACTCTTTCTAGAGTCTCGACATCTTTTTTACATCGTGGTGACCAAACCTGGATGCAGTATTCCAGGTGTGGCCTTACCAAGGCATTGTAAAGTGGTATTAGTACTTCACGTGATCTTGATTCTATCCCTCTGTTAATGCAGCCTAGCACTGTGTTGGCTTTTTTGGCAGCTGCAGCACACTGCTGGCTCATATTTAAGTGATTGTCCACTAGGACTCCGAGATCTCTCTCACAGTTACTACTGTCGAGCAAGTTACCACCTATACTATACCTGTGCATTTGATTTTTCCTGCCTAAATGCAGAACCTTACTTTTTCACAATTGAATTTTAATTTCTTTTAATTGTATTAATTGGGCAAGTAATGGTTCTGAGAAATATGGGAAGTATTGTGAGGAATAATCGTTTGTTGAAATGAGTAAAAAATAGCTGTGTGTAAGAGTGCTTCTGCCCACATGTTATCAGGAAATCAGAAGAATCACAAAAGTAGGTTGCATAGAATGTGTGCAGTGGCACAAATAGAAATAAGAGAAAGAATGAATGGGTGCCAAATCGACATAAACTGAATACAAAAGTGAGTGACAAATGAGATATATTGAAATAGTTTGGTTTACAGAGTGGGAAAGAATCAAATTGCAAAATAAATATATAGAAAAAAATATGGGTCAAGAGGAAGGCGGTGAGGTGTTTAGGAAGCAAATATAAATTTAAATAACAGAAGGAAATGTATGAAGCAGGATGGAGCAAAGGAAAGGATCATTTTTTTAAGTAAGAATGGTAATGAGAGGTATAATAAATAACGTTGCTGTAATCTAGTCTAGCTCTTTTTCCTATTCTTGATCTTATCTGATACTATTTAATTTATTTTGCTTTTTGTCTCTTAGTACCTTTCTGTTTTTCATAATATTGTTTACTATAAAAAGAACAGCTCTGTGTGTGCATGTGTGCTTGTGTGTGTGTGTGTGTATACACATGCATACATACACGCAGACACGTAGATACATTTGGACAGTGCTTTTTTTGTAAAAGAAAAAGGTGCCAGAACTCATACATATCATACAACCCACCTTGCCTACCCTACGAGGTTCCATCCAAAAAAGGTGCCGGAACTCCGTTCTGAGCATTCTATGAGAAAAAAAGCCCTGCATTTGGATATGTTTTGAGTTTTTTTAAGTGTAAAATTGTAGAAACAAAGAGAAATTGCTGTTTTATGACGGTTTCATATCTAGATCTCATTATACAGTACTCTCATAGCAGTGGGTTACAGTGAAATAACAGGATGTGCCTTGAATTTAATGAATGAGCAAACTTTGAACCAGAATTTCTCATAGCTGTACAATAGACCCTAAATAAAACAGTTTTCGGAAATAATCAGGCACTTGTTAAAAACTTAAAATGTCCTCCTTTTTATCGTATCCTCTTTTGGGGGAGCCAAAATCACTGGTCTGTCCAGAACAGCAATGAAACAAGGTTTTTCTGTGGGCTCTCATTCCCTCCTTCTCATACACGTACATATTCAATGCAACTCATGACATAGAATGGCTACATTCAAAAGTTATATAGACATCTGGAAGGCTCCCACCCTGATGATGTTCAGGAAGCTATTAAAGACTTGGCTATTCTCCCAGGCTTTGGGACAGAATGATGGTTAAGCCTCTGTTGCATGATTTCTTTTGGTTTATATGTTTGTCTTCACGTCGCTCATGATTTGCCATTCTATTTCTTTATAATTTTTTTTTCATTTTTCTTTTTAATTATAAGACATCAGAGTTGACCAGACTCTAAACTTAATAATTTGTATAATTGCATACACCTATATATACTAAGCCACCACTCACTGCTGCTCAGACTCTGCTGCTTGGCTCTTCCTGGAATCAGAGCTAACAGATGCTTCTTCCATGGTTTGCTTAGCACAATAGGATGTGTTACAAAGCAACATGCTTCAGTTATTGGGAGTCACATTTCATGTAAATGATAGGCAAAAGTGGGTGAGGCTACCAACTTTTGAATTCCTTTCCTCCTTTCCTATTTTTCTTTCATTTCCTATTTTCCTTTCATTTCCTATTTTCCTTTCCTTTCCTTATCTGTCTACCTAACATCAAGCAGGGGGTTGGACCAGAAGACCTCCAAGGTCCCTTCCAACTCTTCTATGTTCTGTGAAAAGTATGTTTAAGGCAGTTCTCCTCCTCTCCTCTCCTCTCCTCTCCTCTCCTCTCCTCTCCTCTCCTCTCCTCTCCTCTCCATGTAGCAGGGTACAGGTGGACTGATTATTTTTTGCCAAATGTTTAAATTTTGGCTTTTTTGGTAAAATGCTTTCAAACTTAGGCCATAGGAAGACAGGTTGGTACTCTGATTTAACAAGAACCCAACAAGTCAGCAGAAGTCAAGTTAATCCTCTTAACCATTAGCTGTTTGGTTTGTATTGCTCATATGAAAAAGAAATGTACTTTTTCCATATTAAGTAAATACATGAATATAAGAGAGGGCTGGAAATGATTTTCTTGCTAGTTTAAGGACCTGAAGGTTAAAAAAAAATGTTTGGTACTTTAGGTTGCATGTATTGCCAATCTCTTAAAAACATATTAAGTTAGATATTAAATTCTTAATATCCAAATTTTATCATATTTATATTGATGGTAATATTTCAAATGAGCCAAATCTGCTCTTGTGAACTTCTTTCTTCACCATGCTAATGGAAATGCCAAGTTTCAAATGTATATGAAAAGCTTTGGGAATTAATTATTGCAATTATCAACATAGTGGAATTGGAATGTAGATCTATTAAAAAGTGAGCTGTTAATTTGTATTAAATTGCTGATTGCTAGATCCTGAATCATAAAACACCAAGTAAGAGCATGACCTCATTGGAAAAAGCCAGATTTCAATAGCTGGCACAAAATTTACAGATCCATTGTGTGAAGGACATACTAATTAAATGACTTTAAGTGGACAATAATGACTTTGTGGATGAGCAACTAATATTAAAGAAATATTATGTTTTATAATATTGTCTCTATACTGTATAAAAGTGACAGTTTACACAGACTATGAAAAGAGTAGAAAAAACATCAGTTCTCTTGTTATAATCCTATAACAGATTTCTTGAAACCAGGATCTCAAAGGTTCTACAACTTCCTCCTTTTCTGTAGGGAATGTCATCACCTCACAAAATAAGAAATGGCTATGGGTCATGGACATTGCTATAGAAAGACTAGATAGAGCTGCCTTCCTCTATTTCTCCCCTCCCACTGGAAGTAATCTCATATATGAGGTTGAATCTCATATATTTAATTAATTTTGGGATTGCTTCTTGTTAGGTCATAGCCTGGTAAATTTAACAGGGAGAGGAAGAAAGAGACAGACAGACAGACAAAAAGAAAAGTTGCTACTACTGGCCAATAAAGTTCATTAAGTATATTCTCCATATTGCTATGGATTAACTGGTTGTGAACAATCTGTTATTCAGTATGTGCTTTTAGGGCTACAATGCCTACTGTATGCTGCAAAACTCTGGAGTACTATTAAACCAATTTTCGTATCTCTTTGCTGGAATCTACAGACCTACTCCCCTTGGAGGATTACTGTCTTGTCGTGGTGAAGGGGCTTGTGTAATTCAATGAAGCTATGAGCTATGCTGTGCAGGGCCACCCAAGATGGATAGGTCATAGCAGAGAGTTCTGACAAAACTTGATCCACTGGAGAAGGAAATGGCAACCCACTCCAATATCTTTGCCATGAAAACCCCATGGACAGTACCAAAAAGAAAAAAAGATATGACGCTGGAAGATGAGCCCCTCAGGTCGGAAGGCATCCAATATGCTACTGGGGAAGAGCAGAAGGCTAGTACTAGTAGTGCTAGAAAGAATGAAGCAACTGGGCCAAAGCTGAAAAGACGCTCAGCTGTGGATGTATCTGGTGGTGAAAGGAAAGTCCGATGCTGTAATGACTTTTTCTCCATAGGAACCTGGAATGTAAGATCCATGAATCAAGGCAAGCTGGACATGGTAAAACAAGAGATGAAAAGACTGAACATCAACATCTTAGGAATCAGTGAACTAAAATGGACAGGAATGGGTGAATCTAATAAAATCTAAATCTAAATCTAAATTTAATTCAGATGCCCATCAGGTATACTACTGCAGGCAAGAATCCCTCAGAAGAAATGGAGTAGCCTTCATAGTCAATAAAAGAGTAGGAAAAGCAATACTGAGATACAATCCTCAAAATGACAGAATAATCTCAGTTTGAATCCAAGGTAAACCATTCAATATCACAGTAGTCCAAGTCTATGCCCCAACCACCAGTACTGAAGAGGATAAAATTGACTGGGTCTATGAAGCCCTACAGCACCTTATAGAAATAACACCAAAAAATGATGTCCTTATCATCATGGGGGATTGGAATGCTAAAGTAGGAAGCCAAAAGATAACCAGAATAACAGGCAAGTTTGGCCTTGGAGTACAAAATGAAGCAGGGCAAAGGCTGATAGAATTTTGTCAAAAAAATGCAGTAGTCATAGCAAACACTCTTTTCCAACAACCCAAGAGACGGCTTTACACATGGACATCACCAGACAACAAGACCAGGAGCTGACTGTGGCTTAGACCATGAGCTTCTCATTGCAAAATTTAGGCTCAAACTGAAGAAAGTAGGGAAAAGCACTAGGCCACTCAGGTATGAACTAAATCATATCCCTGATGAATATACAGTAGAGGTGACAAATAGAGTTAAGGAATTAGATCTGATAGACAGAGTGCCTGAAGAACTATGGATGGAGGTTCACAAGCAACTAAAACCATCCCAAAGAAAAAGAAATGCAAGAAAGCAAAATGGCTGTCTGAGGAAGATTTGCAAATAGTTGAGGACAGGAGGGAAGCAAAAGTCAAGGGAGAAAAAGAAAGATACATCCAACTGAATGCAGAATTCCAGAGAAAAGCTAGAAGAGATAAGAATGCCTTCTTAAATGAACAGTGCAAAGAAATACAAGAAAACAATAGAATAGGGAGGACTAGACATCTCTTCAAGAAAATTGAAGAGATGAAGGGAACGTTTCATGCAAAAATGGGCATGATAAAGGACCAAAATGTCAGGGACCTAACAGAGGCAGAAGAGATTAAGAAGAGTTGGCAAAATTACACAGAAGAACTATACAAGAACAAGCTTAACGTCCCTGATAACAACAATGAGGTGTCACTGACCTCGAGCCAGACATCCTAGAATGTGAAGTGAAATGGGCCTTAGGAAAGCTGAGCAACAACAAAGCTAGTGGAGGTGACAGTATTCACCTAACCCTGTCAACAAAAGTGTGTATAGTCAAGACTATGGTCTTCCCAGTTGCAATGTATGGCTGTGAAAGTTGGACCATAAGAAAGCCTGAGCGCCAAAGAATTGAGGCCTTTGAACTATGGTGCTGGAGAAGACTCCTGCAAGTCCCTTGGACTGCAAGGCGATCAAACCGGTCAGTCCTAGAGGAGATCAACCCTGACTGCTCTTTAGAAGGTCAGATCCTGAAGTTGAAACTCAAATACTTTGGACAACAGAGAATGAGGTGGTTGGATGGAGTCACTGAAGCAGTAGACACAAGCCTAAATGGACTCCAGAAGATGGTACAGGACAGGAAGGCCTGGAGGAATGTTGTCCATGGGGTCACAATGGGTTGTACACGACTTTGCAACTAATAACAACAACAAAAACACTGACCCAGTATTCCATTTTTTTTATTTTGCACTCCAGATCTGATAGCCGTACATAAATTCCTCACCAAGCAGCATATGTCAGGCTGTATACTGGGATTTGTGAAAATAGCTTTCACAGCAAGAGGGGTGGAAGTTCAGTTTACTCAGATGCTCAATAAATTATAGCAGCCATCCACAACTTCTAGAGACATTTCTCAAATCATTTCCCTGTTGACACAAAATATAAAACTAAGATGGCATTTCAAATTTAAATGAACACTGGGGAGAGGAATGCTGCTAACTGTGGTTTCCTGAAGTAATTATCATAGGGACAGGTTCTTCTCAGGGGTCTGCTTGTGAGAAATTCCATTAGCTGCCTTTCATCTCATGGTTTTTTAAAGCCTTCTGAACTGTAGATGCCTTTAATCTGACCAAGCTTAAATGAAGGAAAAGCTGAGGTCAGAAGCCACCTATTTTTACATTCAATCAAATCTTACTCTATAATAAAACTTTCCGCTCAAAGGTGTCACATTTGATTATCACCTTTGTTCAAGTAATTTGCCAAGTCATACGGGAGTTCCAGTAGTTTTTGAAAATAATTCTGATACATACAAGTACTTCTGTATCCATTTCAGTAAAGGGACCTCATTTTTTTCCGACACTTGGTTTTTCTATGGTAATCTAGGAACAAGGTGAGCACCCTGGTGGCCTAGAGGTGAAGATGCTCGCCTCCCACTTTGAAGGTTGGGAGTTCAATCCTAGGCAGGGGTAGATGTTTCTCTATCAGGGCGCAAAGAGAAAACATCTCCTGTGAACTCTGCATAGGTGTCAGGGCAGATTTGTTTGGGGCCTAGCAAGGTAATCTAAATAGTTAACAAGCATTTGACACATATCTCCCCTTGCAGAAGCTAACAAAGCGAGAGAGATCCTGTGGCTCAAGAGGTAAAAACAACTGCCTAATGTGCAATCAGCCCAGGTTCGAATCTCAGAAGGGTATGGCTGACTGATGAAAACTAATAAGTTTGAAATGCATTTCAGTCTCCCTTAATTCTTTGTTAGTAATTTACATAAATATATATATATATATGTATATATATGTGTGTGTGTGTGTGTGTGTGTGTGTGTATGTATATGTATGTGTATATGTGTGTGTGTGTATATATATATATATATATATATATATATATATATATATATATATATATATATATATATATATATACACACACACACACACACACACACACACATATCTATATCTATCTATCTATCTATCTTTCCCTACAGCCATGAAGCACATCTACTGACCCTAGGATAGTCACCAGAAGGGAAGGAAAATAAGAAAAATAATGCATATGTATATTAAATAAAATAATGATGGTTCCATTTCTATCTTGACTCTAATAAATACAATGTTTATAACATTATTTCACGATATCCTAACATTTAGGGACCGTTGTGGAAGTACAATCCAATCCAGGGACTTTATTTTTTATTTTATTTTGTTGTGACACATACACCGTCCTGGTTCTTATCTTCCCATTAGCTTACAGACAGATAAATTACATACCTGTTTGCTGTGCTTGTTTATAGCTTCCTCAAATTGCCGCTTCTTCAGTTTCTTCATCTATCACTTTGATGCTAAAAACCATGCAATTTTTCCCCCCTTTTCTTATTTGCCTGACTGCTTTAAATGGGCCGCACAAATTTTCTTTTACACAACAAATGCATCTTTTTAAAGTTAGAGAACCATCAAACTAGTTAAGGCATCACTAGAAAGTAGAAAGTAGACTAGAAACTGGGAGTCTGTAGAGTCCTGGTCCCACTTTACGCATAAAGGTAGTTGGGGGACCTTGGGCCAGTTACTTTCTCTCAGCCCTGGGAAGAAGACAATGGCAAAGCACTTCTGGGAAACTTTACCAAGAAAACTGCAGAGAAACGCCCAGGTAATCTCTAAGAATTGGGCATGATTGAACCGGGGGGGGGGGAAATAAAGAGTTCAGGTGTCCCCTTATATTTTCAAGAAATGACTTTCTTCCTTTAGGAATGTAGCAGATTAAGGGGACTCGGGTCATAAAAAATATTTCTTGGCCCAAGTGAGGACCTGTAGCCATAAAGGAGCCTGGTGCTAAGCTACTTTCCAGGCAATTGAGGGCAAAAGAGAGAAAGGAAAAAAGAGGGTCTCGTGGTCAGCTCTTCCCTTGCACAGTTGCAACAGTGATTTGAAGAGCTGAAGAGAAGGAACAACAACATACTCCATCACGCTAGACCTGACTCCTCTATGGTACAGTATGTAGGAAGTTGCATGGTACCCTTGGGCATGGCATCTGGATGTTAAGTGAGCCTGTCACTGTGAGTTTGTCCTAATGATTGGATTTGTTAGATTTGTCTTTGCCCAGCATGATTTATCTTACTGTGTTTGTTTGTTTGTTTTTTGGTTTGGTTGGTTTTAGTTTAAAATCACCACCTCCACAGGCCTAGAGCAATAGTGCACTGCAGTGCTATCTTTTCTTGTGCTATTTCTGCTTCTAATATCTTATTTTGTACTAATACTGTATCATAAGGAACTGTTGTTGCCTGAAGGGGAAAAGACTATTGCAATTTACAAAGCTTTCTGAAAAGAAAACAAACGCTACAATCAAAGAACAAGGAAAGCAACCAAATTTTAGAATAAACAGACCAACACATTGTTTTTATTTGTAAATAGTGCTCAAAGGTTAAAGGTAAAGGTAAAGGTTCCCCTGCACATGCGTGCTAGTCGTTTCCGACTCTAGGGGCCGGTGCTCATCTCCGTTTCAAAGCCGAAGAGCCAGCGCTTGTCTGAGGACGTCTCCGTGGTCATGTGGCCGGCATGACTAGACGTCAAAGGTGCACGGAGCGCTGTTACCTTCCCACCGTAGTGGTCCCTATTTTTCTACTTACATTTTTACGTGCTTTCGAACTTCTAGGTTGGCAGAAGCTGGGACGAGTAACAGGTGCTCACTCTGTTACAGAGCACTCGGGATTCGACCCGCCAAACTGCCAACCTTCTGATCGACAAGCTCAGTGTCCTAACCCACTGAGCCACCACGTCCCAATGCTCAAAGGTTACCAACAGCAATAAATACAGCTAGATTAAACAACAAGATAGTATAAAAGCGAAGCAGGTATAGCAATTAAAGTAGCAAAAATAACCATCATTTAATAGGTCCTTTGTGGGTTGTTGTGAGAACAGGACGCCAGGACTTCAGTCTAGTATGACGTGGTGCTTTATGGTTTTTCTAATCCATTAAAAGCTATTGTCCAGATAGCAATGTTTTTTTTAATTGCAGAACATCAGAAAAAAAGTTTTAATTTCTGATTGTGAATTAATCTGAAATGAATTCCACATCTAAGCAGGAAAAGTGACAAAATTATTTCATGTGAGGCTCAGATGAAAACCTCAGATCTCAAAAGCCCATCTCAAATGGCAGGAGAATCTTTAATTTTTTTTCCCCAGATCCTTGATCCTCACAGCATTTTCACAGCTCTTTCTTTCACATTTTCTGGATAGATGGTAGATCGGGTCTAGATCGAGATTTTTTCCTTTGTTCTACACTTTAATCAGATGACATCTGGTTGTAACTCTGACTGACAAATGCTCAGTAGCCTACTATTTCCAAATTGTTTACAGTTTTTATGGAATAAGTTAATAGTTGCCCTCACCTATTCTCTTCTTATCCAAGTTTTAATATTGTGGTTGTCTTCTTGTGTTGTGTTTCATTTCATTGTAAAGTGGTTAATGTTGTTAAAATTACCACTAGCATTCTTAGGCTCCACATTTAACATGAGGAAAGAAAAGGATATACAATCAAATTGATCTTTAATGTTGGCTGTAGTTAATCACAGTTGTTTCCTATGACAGGTATTATTTACACATTAACACCCACAAGCTGGTTTAAGAACCAGGACTACTCTTTAACACAATAGCAGTGTCCTTTCCTCCATGTTATTTTCCTGCTGAAAAGTTCTTCTGAAACTTCTCTTTACCTGAGGAGAGCGAGAGAAGTAAGAATTACACTTATCCACAAACTTCTTGCTTTTAGGCCAATCAGCGTTAATTCTTTTGTATTTGTTTCTAAGGAGATGGTGGGGAGTTGATGGGAAAAGCTAATACTATTTAGAACAGCAAAAGATTCATCAATTGTCTTGCTTGCTTGTCTGTTTGTTTGGCTGGCTGCATCCTATTTATCCATCGCATCCTTGCAATATCTGTGACAACTGCTATTAAAGGTAAAGGTTCCCCCGCACATGGGTGCTAGTCATTTCCGACTCTAGGGGCCGGTGCTCATCTCCGTTTCAAAGCCGAAGAGCCAGCGCTTGTCCAAGGACATCTCTGTGGTCATGTGGCCGGCATGACTAGATGCCAAAGGCTCACAGAACACTGTTACCTTCCCACCGTAGTGGTCCCTATTTTTCTACTTGCATTTTTACGTGCTTTTGAACTGCTAGGTTAGCAGAAGCTGGGATGAGTAACAGGTGCTCACTCTGTTACGCGGCACTCGGGATTCGACCCGCCAAACTGCCGACCATCTGATCGACAGAAATGAGTTGTTCAGAGGGGGCTCAGTCCACATTTGGACTACAGTTGGACCATTATAATGTATTTTATAGGGGATGCTCTTGAATATCAAGAGTATTTAAAACAGTTCATCAATACCAAAAGAAAAACGTCTGTGCTCAATTGTGTATTAATGTTTAAAATCCCTTGAACAAGTGTATATATTTGAATCAGAATTTTCTCTTTTATACCTCCATCAAACTTGATAAAATGTCCCTTCTTGTTACTCAGATTTCCAAAATAAATTTGAAGCACTTTTATACATTCTATACAATTTCTCTGTATGTCTGCTATGTATTGGAGTTACAGTGTATAGAACGCAGATCGACAGATACCACCAGGTGGCACTGTAACGCGACTGCCGCAGGCTGGGTTTAGTTCGGCGGGAAAGTCCCATTTGAATTGATTGGCTGGCAACACATCTGGCCAGGTATAAAAAGGGCACAGGTAACCCTATTCCCCTGTTGAATCTACCTCCTAATAAAGAGCTGAACTATCTGCCTAGCATCGGCTGTTTCCTGAACCCACAACATTGCAATGTCTTTTTATATATATAAAAATTCTTTAAGATTATAACAGTTTTATATATATTACATATGTTCTTGTGCTGAGATATTTTCAGTCACAGCCTGGGTTTGTATATTCCATATTCTCAAAATGGTGCATCTAACATAATGATTTTAAAAATCTCTATTAATTTTGACTTTATCATGCCACAAATATCTATGATTCAGCTACGTTACTGTCCAGTTGCTCAAACATTTTATGCAGCAAATCTGGTGCATTTCCTCTCTCTGGGGGTTGTTCTAGTCATCCTCTCCCACCATCCATTCCTGCTGCTTTTATGGTGATATGATATTATAATCCAATTATAATATGATATTTATAATCCAAAAATTGATGTGCCTGAACCTGGAGGGGGAGGCAAGTTTCCCCTTTTGTTCTCTTTTGGCTTCTTGTGCCCTTTTGTCTCAAATGGCACACAAAAGTTACAATCAGCATTACAGTCTGAAAGTGTTTAAGAAATGAGGCTCCTGCAAATCTTCATATAGGTTTTTTTTTTTTACAACTGTGAGCTTGATTAAAATCCTTTTGAGTCCCTGCCACTAAACTCAGGAGCCAACTGCAAAAAAATCAGTTTCTGCAATCACTCACAAGGAGCAACTACTGTATCTGGAATGCAAGTGAATGATCTCATAATCTCTCCTTTTTCCACAGAGACTTTATGGGCCAGAATTTGCCATTTGGCCTCTGATCGCCAGAGCAATGCCATTTTCCCTCCCTTAGGAACATAAAGTTATTTTGCTTCCTGACCTTTTTTTTTAGCATTCCTTCAGAAGTTAGACACAATTCCTAGGCACACAGACTGTTTAAGGAGATGCAGCAAGGTGGCAATTTAGAATTTAGAATTCAGAATTTATTTAATTTGTTTGCCACCCATTGTGAGGCGACTCTGGATGGCTTGCAACATTAATATGCTAATTAATAGACAAGATTTAGCTGAGCAAGGCAGATTTCCAAATTGAGCAGTCCAAAGTCAAGCCAAAGACTTATGATACCAGATCAAGGGAAGGACTAGATCATGGTTAGTCAATAATAAAAGTTAATACATAACTAGATTTCAAGCGGTCATAACAGACAAGCCAGATGCTGGAGCTACTTCTAGCAAGAAACCAATTGTTCCTATGGGAACATAAATACTCTCTGCCAAGTATGTACAACTGTGAGTAAACCTTGCTGGTGACTTCAACATCTTTGCTGCTTGGTCATAAGTCACACACTTTGGCAAAGTGGAAAGATACCAGGAAGAATTGCTCTGTGTGTGTGGGGGGGGGAGAGACAACAAGTGAGTACCTGGAGACAGATCCTGAGGGCATGACTACTAATTCACCATGAATCCTCACTGGAAACCCTGCCCTCTACTGAATCCATTAAGTCATCATGAAAATAAAGAGTATAAGAAATTAATAAATCTCATTATATGTTGTGATTGATCGAATTATGTCTTTCTTCTCTGATAGTTTTGTTAAGGATTTTTGGTATGTATTCATTCCATTATTTGGGAAGATGGGACATCTGCCCTGGGCATCTTGATTACATTATCCCATGAAAGAGCTTGTAGGAGGACAGCACCCCCTTCCCAGAGAAAGAAATATTTTGGGAATATTAAAAGGCAAAATATTATATTTCCCCAAAGGATTTTAAAGGCATAAAAGCAGACTCGGTTTTCTTAATAGCCCCAGGCAGAGGTCAGGTCTGTAGAAATGCAGATTTGATAATCCTATTCAGAAAGGTTGTGGCCAGAAAGTTTGGAGCTGATGAGATTAGAAAGACAAAGACCCCTGATATCTACATACCCCACCCAAACTGTAAAGACAGGAAACATGACTTTTAGGACATAATAGGATTAACCCACCAGAAATGCACACTGAACCTCAGGTCAAAGTTCATGCCACAGGAACAGGAAACAACCTCAAAAGCCCAAGAAGGTATAAAAACCTACCATGTGGTCAGCTTGCCCAGAGGCACCTTTCTGTCTGGCTCTGCTCTTCAATAAACTACAACCTTCTTTCTACAGCAGTCTCCATTTTGTTTATTCCTGGTTTGGACTGGACCCTGATAAAAGAATTTTCCTTCAACAAGTTTTCAGCACAAGTCATCCTTCAGCAGCTGAGAGCTGAAATACATGTTCCAAGTAGGTCAGCTATCCTGGGATTGAGAGGAAAGTTGAGACTGTAAGGAGAATGGGAAGGGAAGCAAAATGTAATCATGGAACATTAGTTCAAACAAATTAAATTGGTCATTATCTTTGCACCAAGGAGAAAAGGCAGGGGGAGGTTTTCTTCATTTTGACTTTTCTTCCAAATTCATTCACCTTTCCATTGGTTCCTAGAAATATTTTGTAAACTTAATCCCATCATGTAGTCATTGCTTTTTAGAAAAAACACAGATGCTGATAATATATGATAATTACATGCTCAAGCTCCTGGTCCCTGGTTAAAAAACTTTGAAGTAAGACATTTCTGGTATTTATAATGCTTTCTTATATAAATGTAATAAACATATTTGATTTTATGTACAGAATGAATATATCAAATGTTTTTCATCCAGAATTCAAAACATGTAGAATGGAATTACATAAAAACATCAATCTTACATCTTAAATAACATGCCTATTTATTTATATATTTATTAAATTTCTAAACAGCTCATCTCACCTAAGTGACTCTTAGTGACCAATCAATGTTTATCTGATTCTTACCAACATCTATTTTCTACTGGAATGTTTTTTTTCTCTGTCTTCAAATCAGTTGTGACACCTGGTGATTGACTGGATAAGTCCATGCTTTCATGGTTCTGTTAGATGCAACCAAATAAGGGCTAGAAATTTCCAGGGCTAGAAATTTCCTCAAAGAACATGTTTACTAGATACAAAATATTGGCATGATCAAAGGTGAAAACAAGACTGAAATTCCCCCGAAAGAGTTACACTATTACAGGGGTGTCAAACTGTCGGTCTGTGGGCCAGTTGCATCATATGGAGGCCACACCTACCCTAGCTCTGGCAATGCAAAAAAGTCACGGTACATTGCAACACATCACGTGACATGGCAAATTTGTCACCCGTGCACTATTACGAAGTCAAACTGCCCACCCGAGTGCTATGTAATCATCCACATAGAATAGTTTTGACAGGCTTTCTAACAAAATGCCCAACCCTGTAACATAACCAGTAGAATGACCTTGGTTCCCATGGGACAAAGAATTAAATTAGACTAGTGAAGATACTCTGTATTCCCCCCCCCCTTTCATGTGGCAACCTAGAATGAGCAAGATGGCTGCAGCCAGGTTCATTGTAGAGTTGAGATATGCAGTTTTCCTGGCAACATTTTTGAAAGTGGTTTGCTGTTGCTTTGTTTGTGCATGTGCATGTGTGTCTGTTTGCTTTTCTCCTGTGGCTGAGAGGGAGTGACTGGCTCAAATTCACTCAGTTGGCTTCACATTTAAGAAGAGATTAAAACCCACAGTTTCCCTGTTTCTGGGCTTGTGTCTTTAACATCAAACTGCTTCATAGACCACTCTATATAAAAGTGTCCAGTATTCTTGTTCAGATTAGTATTACAAATATTTAACTGAGTGCTCTGGGATGCTTGTAATACACTAGTATCCATTTCACTAGAGAATGTTGAAAGTATGTACAAACCTATTGCTAACAAAATGTATTACACAAATCTGGCGGAGCATCTGGAACTGGCAACATGAAGGAATCCAAGGTGACCAGTGACTCATTAATTCTAAAGAGCATCAGCATCTGCAGAGACATCTACAGCTAATCTAAATCTAAATTAAATCTAATCTATCCTTTAAAAACCTAAGTGATGAAAAATTCAGCCTCTGGGGGAGAACAGCTATATGCAGGGCTTTTTTTCTCATAGAATGCTCAGAACGGAGTTCCGGCACCTTTTTTGGATGGAACCTTTTAGGGTAGGCAAGGCAGGTTGTATGACATGTGTGAGTTCCGGCACCTTTTTCTTTTACAAAAAAAGCACTGGCCATATGTAATTCCTTCTTAACCAGTTTCTGATTCAGTCCAGAGAGCTTTCTTATATCAATCAAAAACAAAACTACATAAAAGTTATTTTGATGATACTAGTAATGTTTCATTGCAAAACAAATCTCTTGAGATTTCTTTTTCACAACAAAATAAATAAGAAATGAATAAAACTATACACTCGCAGCCAGTACTATATCTATTCCCCATGTCCATGCTTTATTTGCATTCATACTCATTTCCAGCTTGTTCTGCATAACTTTGGAAATAACACTGAACCTTCAAAGGACACATTGATAGTGTCTGAAAGATCCCTTAGATGTCAGTGTGTTTTAAATCTGTCCTAAGAAATAAATGCAAGTAGTCCTTAACTTACAATCGTTCATTTAGTGATTATTCAAAGTTATGATGGGCACTGAAAAGGTGATTTATGACTGATCCTCACATTTACAATCATTGCAGCATCTCTGGTTTCACATGATCAACAAATGGGTCCTTGGCAACTGGGAGAATTTGATAGTTGCAACATTCCAGGATCACATGATTGCTTTTTGCAACCTTCTCAGATGGCTGCTGACAAGTCACTTAATGAAGGCAGTGATTCACTTAACAACCATAACAAATAAGTTCATAACATTGGGTGCAACTGACGTAGCAGTTGCCTCACTTAGCAGTGGCATTTCTGATCCCAGTTGGGATTATAGGGTGAGGATTATGTAGCTGTTGCAGCTATGGCAATGTTTTAGATAGACTCATCTGAGTAATGCAATTTTATGTTAAAAACTATGAATGGGCACTGATCCTCAAAATCAAAATACATGTAGCAATTGTAAAAGAGATGAGTTTTTCGACAATAGCACAGGAAAAGCAAATAGATAATCGTAGTTAGGGATAGTTGAGTATATCTAATGGGACACAACTACACTTTAGCTCAGTGCGAGTCACACACTATTAATATCCATTTATAACTTGCCCAGGATTGCCAAGGATTCTTAGAATTGTTCAGATGAATCTAAATTTCCCAATCTTTTTTTTTATTGAAAAGTTTTAAAATACATTTTATCTTTAACAATCCCCTCTCCCCCTCCCCTACCTATCCCTCCCTACCCCTCCCCCCCTTTCCCCCCTCCCCCCCACTTCCCAGAGCTAAGTACAGGGTATAAAAACAAAGAACAATCATAAACATCCATATGCTACCAACAATAAATTCTTAAATCTATCACTCTCTAGCTCATATAAGATAACTACAAACAATACTAATATTTCATATAAAAAAAGAAAATAGAAAGGAAGACTTATTCAAATGCTAAATGAAACTTTTTAGTCCCATATTTCTTCTGGATATATTCAATCCATTTTTTCCACTCCATAATATAGCGTTCTTGCGAATGATCTTTCAAATAAGCCGAGATCTTTGCCATTTCTGCCAGGTCAGAAACCTTTGAAGTCCATTCCTCTATAGTCGGCAGTTCCTCCTTTTTCCAATACTGACTTATTAAAAGTCTTGCTGCTGTAATTAAATTCAACATCAACTTAGTGTCCACAACAGTAGCTTCTGTAATTATACCCAACAAAAAGAATTGCGGACAAAACTTTATCTTTTGCTTGAAGATCTTCTGCATATTCCACCAAATTTTTATCCAAAAAGCCTTAACCTTTTTACAAGTCCACCATATGTGAAAATATGTTGCATCTTCGTGCAGCTTCCAGAAGTGGTAGAGGGGTTGCTTTTAAAACATTATTGTAGAAATCACGCGCCTGTGTCACAGTAACCAGACGATATCTTTTACCTTCATGCATCACCATCAATCCGACAGGAATCTCCCATCTAAACTTTATATCACGTTGCTTAAGTTCCTGCACGAGAAATGCAAAATCCTTCCTTCTCCTTAAGATCTTTGGAGGAATTTCTTTTAAAACCAAAACTTCTTGGTCAGCAACCACAACTTTAGTATCATAAGCAATTTGAATAACTTCATCTCTAGTTTCTCTCTTTATAAAATAAACCACCACATCTCTAGGTAGCTTCCTCTGTCTAGCAATCCATGAGTTTACACGAAAAACTTTGTCCATGCATCCCTTTATTTCAGATGCTGGCTGACCCAGTACTGCTTCCAAAGCCTCAGAAATCAGCTGCTTTAGGTCTTCTTTAGGATTCTCTTTTAAGCCCCTGATTTTAATAGCATGCTGCATCTGATGATACTGGACAAGACTCAGTTCTCTGTCCATTTTATCCCTTAAATCTTCATTCTCTAGTACCTTTACTTCTAATATAGCATTCTTTTGACTAAGATCCTCCACTTTTTCGTCCAAACATTGCACACATTCAGCCACGCTTTCCACTGTAGACAAAATGTCTACACTCATTGCACTAAACTTCTCTTCCATCCTCTCCTCCAGTTTCTCCAGTTTCTCCTCCACCTTTGCAATCTTATCACCCAACATTTCTGATATTACCTGGGATTGTTTTGCAAAGGCATCTTGTAAATCCTTCAACGTCAATGCCGCAGGAGGTGCCGGAGGAAGCAAAGCTTGCAACGATGTCTGTTGCACTGGGGAATTTCCCGCACTCTGAAGGGTTTTTGAGGGAGGTTTAGCCACCATCTTTTCACTTTCACTTGTTGCGCACTTTCACTTTAAGTTTATAAAGTCCATTAAGCTAGAGAGTAAAAATAAAAGTCCTCTTCACCTTGACCTCCTGTACCGCTCTGCCTGCTCCTTTTTATTCCAAGGTCTTTCCTTCTGGCAGGGGTTGTCGCAAACGCCTGGCTCTGCTCCAAAAATCCCGGAGCAGAGACGCTAAACAGCTGGGAGCAACCCAGGCTGCGGGGGAGTTCAATCCTTCAGCCGCCCAAGCTTTAAGCTCAGGCGGCCCCGGAGAACTCAACCCCTACCTGGGGCCTCACCCCCTCCTCTTCTCCCAAAGAGGGGGCTTCAAATCCACCCAAACAGCTGATCGGCGCTGTTTCGGGTGAAAACAACTCAGCTGTGAAGCGTGCAGCCCGAAATGGCTGTCTTCGGCGCCGCGCCGCCACCGGAAGTCCTAAATTTCCCAATCTTGAATAGGTGATCTGGCTAGGTACTTCATATATAAGCTACTGGAGCTTGAAAAGAAGAATGGTATATAACTAGAACAAGAATAAAATACTGTCTTTCAGCCTTATACCACATTTCCAGCCAGCTATCATAAGCTCCTGTTATTGAGTTAGCAGCTACATTCGTAACTGATAAGTAGCAATATCAGTGGATGTGTTTTATAAAAAGGAGGGTTCAGGGGAGCTATAAAAATGCAGACAATAAAAATGAATTGTTCATGTTTCACTGGTTTGGATATCTCCATATCTTTCTTTAAATGATCCACTCAGCTTTTCTTTTCTCCTTACTAAGTCATTATTCTGTCATTCTGGCAGACTGCCAAGAGCATGCCTTCTAACCATATGCATTATATAAACGTAAAAAACCAAATTGCTCAGTTCAGGAAGAATTTGAGAACAAATGTCATAATAGTAGATTAGCTACTGTGTAATGTCCTTTCAAATATTTCTATTGACCACCCACCATAATCAATGGCTTCTAAAACTCCTATGTGAGCACTTTTCCCTGTACACTACTGATCCGTTCTGTTCTGACCTAAATTTAAAACATGAAGTTTGTAAATCTTTGTCTGAGAAGCTATTGTGCTTATAATTTCAGTGTGTTAGCTGGTTGGAGGTGGTCTTATGTTTGTCCTTCTTGGCAGCTTATGCAAAATATTTGATGTACCTCTTCTGCCTCTCAATAAAATTGCTGCTTATGGATGCTGTCTCTGTCAGCACCAGTCCATCTTAGTGATTGTGCAGGGAGGGAAGAATCTAGATTTTATTATATATTATCAATTCAGGAAGAATCATCAGTGATGATTGGAAATTAAACATTTTTAAAGTTAGTATTAGGAAATCTCTTTTATACTGTACCAATATAAAGCAAAAAGATCACCCTCTTGGTAGATCACCAGAGCATTTCATGCTAGGTCTGAGGGAACAAACAAACATAATATTTGCATGTTATCACATCTGCATGCTGAATCAATAATACTTATTATTGGTTCATATTTGAATCAATAATACTTATTATTGGTTCATATTTGTTGTGCGTATAATTTTTTGTTAAAAGATTTTGGTTGCAATAGTAAAAACTAATACAAACTAAACTTTAAAAAACAATAGAATAAAAAGGGCATGAAAAAAAAGAAAAAAGGGAGAATATGATAGAGAAAAATGGGTATATGAAGGAATGACTTCCAACTTTTATTACAATAAATATAGACAAATTTAGTAATTCTTCACTCTCTATAAGATTACAGCAATATCTCTTCATCCGCTATCTTATTCCTTATCTATTAATGAATCCATGAAACATCAACTGTTCAATCCTGGTGTCAGCAAAAAGTCCATAAATGGTTGCCAGAAATGTGCAAATACAGTAAATGCCTTATTATTTCTATGATAAAACAAGACAACTTTATTTTCCTTCATTTTACTTTTAATATTCTTAATATTTAAGGAGAGCCAGTTTGGTATAGAAGTGAGGGTGCTGGTCTAGAAACCAGGAGACTATGAGTTCTAATTCCACTTTAGGCTTGAAAAATGGGCTGGCAACTTTGGACCCTGTCATTCTTTCTCAGTCCAACTTGCCTCACAAGTTTGTTGTGGAGAAAACAGGAGAAGGAAGAAAGTATGTTTGCTGCCTTCAGTTGTTTGAGGGGAAAAAAGGTGGATTAAAAAAAAACCTTATAGAAAGAAAAATCTTCATCAGAGTCTAGTCCAAACTGGGAATAATCAAAATAAACAAGTTGGCTCTGGAAAAACTGACCACATATAGCAGGGTATGATGGGCTTTTATATCTTCTGGGACTCTTGAAGTTGTTTCCTGATTCTTTTTGAGGCTTTGTATTTCCTGTGTCATGTACTCTGACCTCAGTCTGAGTGTGGCACACTCGGTATTGGTGGGTTAATCCTGTTATGTCTCCTGTCCTTAGAATTTGGGTGGGGGTATGTAGATTTTAGGTGTCTTTGTCTTCCTAATTTCTAGCTTTCTGGCTCCAACCTTCCTGAATGGATTATTGAATTTGCATTTCGAAAAGCTGGTCTCTGCCTAGGGCAGGGGTCAGCAACCTGAAACAGTGAAAGAGCCACTCGGAACCGGTTCCCTCACAAAAGGAAAAACTGGGAGCCGCAAAAAATGTGTGCGCATGGGTGTACATGCGCGCATGCGCAGAACAGGGTTTGACTGAAGAGTGGAGCCAAGGCGAGATATGCACCTACCCTGCATATTTGAATTGATTGGTTGAACTTTTTTAGTCCCACTTTTTTTTTTTGGACTACACATGGCAGAGGACTGGGAGCCGCAGGAGACGGCTGAAAGAGCCGCATGCGGCTCTGGAGCCACGGGTTGCAGACCTGTGGCCTAGGGGCTGGTGCTGATTTCTGGGGGCTGCTTTATGTCTTTTTAAAAGATCTTCTCCATTATTTCTTTGGGGAAATATATTCTGCCTTTTTAATATTTTTAAAATATTTCTTTCTCTGGATTCTTCCCACAACCTAAAAAGTGTTTATTCAAATATTGTCATAGGGGTTTCTTTTCTCTTCAGTACTTTGGCCTATCAGACAGTTTTCTTAGAGCGTTTATATATGTTCACCGGCTTGAATCAATTATAAACTAGAAGAAGCACAGTGGCTCACAAGGTTAAAATGCTGGCCTGACAATCACTAGGCTCACATTTGAGATCTGGTTGCTGCTGTGCTCCGGTTCCAGCTCCTGCCAGCCCAGCAGTTAAAAAGTGGCAGTCGTGCATAGGTAGATGGGTACCACTTCAGTGGACAACTTCACAGACACGTGAAAGGAACCCCCAACCGGGTGCCCCCTGGGTAACGTTGATGTCACCAGTAGATCCTTTCACAACTTTGTGCTTCCGACATGGAAGTAGTAGTAGTTATAAACTAATAGAGTTATAATTTTTAAATCTATTTTCTTACAAGTCTTAGTCCTGTCCAGTAAAACTTGTTCCTCTTCCATAACAATGTTGGCTGGCAGGGGGAGGGTCTTCTCTGTGGGAGCGCCAGCCCTATGGAACCAACTCCTCCTTGAGCTTCGGATGACCCCGGATCTCCGGTCCTTTCGCCGCGGCCTCAAAACACTCCTTTTCCATCAGGCTGGCCTGGACTGACAGGGATTTGAATTACGTTTTTAATTTTTAACTTAATTTTAATTTGTTCTACTGGGGCTATTAATTTAATTTCTTTTTAACTTTTGTATTATTGTATTTTATTGTTGTTAGCCGCCCTGAGTCCTTCGGGAGATAGGGCGGCATATAAGTCCCAATAATAAATAAATAATTAAATAAATAACACCTTGCAAATTTTGTGTCCTTTAAAAGGTTCCACCACAATTACAATCAAAGTAGCTAATCCCTTCATCTCCCAGCATTCAAATCCATGGAAGACTTCTGACCTGCAGACTCTTTGCAAGAACCAGCCATCTGGAGAACATGTTGGTAATCTCCTGTACTCTCCTTATCTAGATATATTCCAAAGAACCGATCTACCTACCAGTTCTTTTATCTTTGCCACGGTCAGTTTCTGTTCAGTACACTATGTCTCTTTCAGAATTTTCATCATTGTTTCAGACAATTACATTAAAATATATACAATATCTAATATTGAGGACATATGGAAAATACTAAAAAATTAACAAACTTGAACATTAGATGCTTTAGATACAATAGAAAGTTCCTATGACTAAAACTTCAGGAGCCTTAAATTTTAATGTACTAATTTTTAATCACTGAGCAGCTGCATGATCTATAACTTTGCTGCTATTTAACTTTTCTAAAATTCATTTATGGCTTCATATTTCATTTTATAAATAGGGTACATTTTAATGTCATTTGGGGGCCAAATATCTGGAGATTTCTGCACAGGAAATCTGTTCCTATGTGTTGCTTTCAATGTATTTTGTTAAGTAATAATTCAAATGTTTCAGTATGACTTCAAAGAACCACAAAGGAAAAGAATCATCTTTTATTTATAGTTATTTTTACTTTGCCTCTCATACCCAAAGGCATCTTCTAAGTTAAAAGAAAACCACACAATAAAGACCACAGTTCAGTCACTACATCCAAATCCCAACACCCAAAACCAGGACTATAAAATTCAATTAAAAGAACAGCAGGAGAGGGCAGCAGGATATGAAATAACTTATTTGCTGGATCATTACTATCTAAAACAAAATAAATTGACAGGTAAATTTCCAAAATTGAATGAGTATGTAAAAGATGGTTCTGGTCCAATTAAAGCCATGCACAGAGCTGTATTACAGGCCAGGAAACCAAACTGTAGCCATTGTTGTTTCTACCACTAGAATTTTCCATAGAAATGATCGACTTTCCATTACAATATATTTAAGCATTGTCTAAGTAGTGAATTATAACTTTACCATTTGACTGTCAAATCCCAGTTAAAGTGTACTAAGGTCTATTAATAATAACTATTTATATGTCATTGAATATCTTTCTAGAAGTTAATAATGAGTAGCTTTGAGGAAATATAGGCCAGTGCAGCAATTCCTCCTCCTCTTCCTCCTCCTCCTCCTCGCCCTCCCCTCCTCATCCTTTCAGATTTCAACCTTTCAAGTAACCATCTATCCATACAATTTGGTCCTTTATATCAGGGATCCCCAACCCCCGGTCTGTGGCCCGGTACTGGGCCGTGGCATGCAAGCAACCATGGCATGCCAGCGCAAACAGGCAAAGCGCCATCTGCAGGATGCAGGCAGCACGCAAACCCACGCCCTCTCTGGTCTGCGGAAAAACTTCTCTCCGTGGAACTGGTCCCTGGTGCCCCAAAGGTTGGAGACCTCTCCTTTATATAATTTGGTATAGCAACTATAAATGCTGCACTTTCAGATTATGGTCACAGTGAGATTTAAAAAGTGCAGAATCTATCAGCATATGATTCTCATCTATTTTATTTAGATATGGTCCAATTCTAGAATAATTCTGGGTGGCTTACAACATAACAGAATAAAATACAATATTAGTAAGAAAAAAAGATAAACAAAAAGCAAGTAAAAATAAAGACTACAGTGGTGTAACTAGACAACAATTAAACACATCCCACAAGGCACATTAGACAAGGCCTGCAAGAAGAGCCAAGTTGATTAAGGCCCTGCAGAACATCCTAAATTGTTAAAAAGTTTGGTATATAAAAAAGCCTCTTTTGTTAAGTACAGTAATGTGCCTCTTATTTGTTCAGAGCTGCTTAATCTCTTTCAGTTTGTGGGGAAAAATCATAATGCCTAATAATATGCAGTTTATTATTTCAACCCACGTTAATTATGCACATGGATGAAATAAGAAATACAAGCTGGGTAAACTTTGAGTTGGCTGCCCGCATGTCTATCTAATTTTCTTTTGGAACACATTAAAGATAGCTCTGCTAAGTCTTCAATAATTGAAGTAAAATATTTCAAAACATGCCATCTGCATAAGCTAAAACTCATGAAGGAAAATTTGTAGATGGACAGAGGAAGGAACAATCCTCACGTGATGTGACATTCAAATCCAGATTGATTTATGGGGTTCATAGTAGATGCAATTTGGATCCCAGAAATCTTTCCACCACCACCAACTAGGAACTGTAGTCACTCACATACGTAACCCTTCCTTCCTACACATTGGTCCCTTGCCTGGTGCCATTGCTAACCTTATACCGCACCAGCTGCAATGGTCCTAGCTGACACACTATCATGCCCGTCATCTGCCAATTTTTTTAAATAAAACTAAATAAAAATAATATTTTAAAAATAATAAACACAAAATTAAAAAACCCCTCAAAGGGCAGACTTGATGGACCACAAGGTCTTTTTCTGCTGCCACTTCTCTATGTTTCCATGTTGCTGTCTCTTTCCTTGAAAAGTCCAAATGCATGAGGAAAGAAAGAACAAGGTTGGGTGCCACATGCTTTGTTGGTATTACTGAAATATATGAAGTAGGTATGCTATGCCCAGTACCCAGTTTGGGCCTATGCTCAGCCATGTCACCACCATAGCACCAGACCCTCCTCCTCCTGTTAGGAATGAGGAGGACCTGAGAAACATGCTGATACCTAGAGCCATAGATTGAGGTTGCTGTTAACGAACTTACTAGTTCTATTTCTACCCACTCATCTTATTTGGCACCTGTCAAGGCTGGAGAAGCAGAGGCGTGTGGGAAAAGAAAGGATCCAGTTAGTGCTAGACGTTATCTTAGACTTTCAGAAAGCTTTTAACAGAGGCCCCCATCAAAGACTTTTGACTAAAGTTAACAACTGAAAGTTAAGAGAACACGTCTTTCATGGAGAGATAACTGGCAAAAGAACGGTAGGAATAAATGGACCATAAGGTGCTACTCTTTGAAGGAGGAAGGCTGTTACAGAGATGCATTTTTAATTGTTCCATTTTGTTTCTATGGTTAAAATTGGGGCAGTTGCTACAGCTGCTTTATGGTTTGCATTAAACTTTTTTGTGTGTGTTCTGCAACAGATGTATGCACATTTTGCTACTTCAATGAAATACTGGGAGATTCTTATGTCACAATATCGTATAAATCTTCTATGTGAGACCAGATGGGAAGCTAAACTTGAAAGTATTAAAGCTGCACAATTTGAAATTTCAGAAACATTAGAATGAAAAGGCTAAACAAAGAAGAAAATCTAAAAATTAGCAGATGATCTTGAGCATGAAAGTTAATTTTGATGAACAGAAGTAACAAATTGTCAAAACTGAGCTTTCTTATGAAAGTAAACAGGAGTTTTACTGACATAGCTATATTTCATTTTTGTCTGTAATACTGTAAATGTAGCTCTAGTTTCAATACAGGGCATTTTAATAACACTACAATATTAATAATATCATTGGTAATGTGAATGAATATATAACATGAAGCAGAAAGTGAAGGAGCATTGCAAAACATGAGCAAGATGTGGATAGAAATAATTTGCAGGAGAAATTGTAGCTTTGTTGGATTTGTTCCTGGAAGAGGTAAACAGTATATTTTGAACAAATAGCTCCAATGCACTTTTCAAAATTTAACCATTGCACTCAACATTTCTTTTGTATTCCTGAGTCAGCAGCTTTAGCAGCAGAAAGTTTTTCAGAAATGAAACTAGGGAAAATCTAGTTAAGATCTATAAAGAAATAAGGGAATCAACCTATTCTCCAAAGCACCTGAAAGGATAAGAAGTGACAGATGGAAACTTATCAAGGAGAGATTCAACCTAGAACTAAGGAGAAATTACCTGACTGCAAGAACAATTAATCAGTGGAACGGCTTGTCTTCAGAGGTTGTGAGTGCTCTATCGCTGGAGGTTTTCAGAAGAAATTAGACAATCAGAATTTAATTTAATTTTAATTTAATTTATTAATATTTCTATACCGCCCTTCTCCCGAAGGACTCAGGGCGGTGTACAGGGCCTGAGTGTAGGGTGTAGGGTCTCTTGCTCGAGGACTGGAAGACCTCCAAGGTCCATTACAACTTCCTTATTTTGAATTCTGAGTGAAGAATAATTTACAAAATAATAATTTGCTAAAACAGCAGTTGAAAGTGATAACTATTGTTACAGATCAGAAAACAGGAAAAACAACACTTAAATATTTGTTTTCTTTCTGTTAAAAGAAGTATGTCTCTAAAGAAGATTTTAAAAAATAAAACAGTATTTAGATTTTTATTCAGTATGGGTATTTTTAGATATGGCTTTCATTTTAATTAAGGTTCGGCGGATATTCCATTTTGAACAGACACCTTTATTGCATTTTTTTTTTGGAAATCCATTTGCAATGTTAATCTAAGACAATGCTGTGTGTGAAGATGAGGAAGACAAGAATTCTGGCATTGCATTCAAAGCCCAATTTTTTTTAACTAGCCCTTATTCAAGGAAGGTAAGAGAAAATTCAGTTTCTAAGAAGTTAATTGTTTCTTTAACTTTTCCTTCCTCAAAAGAATAATCCTTATGTAATTCACAAAGACATACCGACCCAGCTGCCACTTAACACAGCAAAGTGCAGATCAGGATGAGCTGAAATAACTAATGTACATGCTGCATGGCACTGCTTTGAGGGTGGTGAGGATAATGAAGCCAAGTGTATTGAAAAGCTTATAGTATTTTCATAGTTTTTGCCAGGCACATACATTGTGATGTGAAGAGAAAAAATATGTTGGTCAGCTAAGCAAAGAAAAATTAGGGGGCTGCGACAGTGCAGTTGAGGGGATGGGTTCAAGGACTCTGAAAGCTTTATAAATAAAATTTGGCACATACTGCTTTATTACCAAGGTTTGGGGCAGTCGAAACCAGATTCTAAAATAGTCCAAAGAAACTATTAGAAATAGTTCAGTCCTTGCAATAGTATTTGGCCAGATACTAGTGTCAATGTAATTGCTAGTATTAAGCTTTAAAATGAAGGGGAAAAAATCAAAAGAGTAAACAAAGTAACATTTTACTCAGATCCTTGGGGATGAAGTAGTAAGTTCTAGATTAACTGCCTAAATTGTCTTAAAGGCAGTTATAATAAATATTTTCATCTCAGAACAGGAAAGGCTTGAAATAAATAATAATAAAAAAAACAAGAGCCTCATATTAGTCTGAGCCCCCTTTGTAAATCTTTGTACACCAACTGCCCTCTGAAATTAACCCAGAACTGAAAACGTCTCTTTCCCATATTATGGCTATGACCAGTGGGATGTAGAGAATCATCCTCCAACTTTTCAGAAATCCTCCGGAGCTTCCTGAGTGGAAAAGAAATAGGAGCTTCCCTTCCAGTGTCAATAGTTCCATCTAGACTTTCGAGTAATCTGTTTCTATCACAAGTGACAATTACAGTCATGATAAAATAAATGGAAGTATTGTAGTAGCTGAGTTCCTCCATCTCTCTCCCCCTACCCTCTCCAGGCTTGATGTCACTGGCTGTCTAGTTTTTAACTCTAGTGTAAAATAGTCAGTGCTGCTGCCATGTTAGAAAGAGACTGGCAGAGCCAGGAGGTGGGAGTCAAGTGTCAAATTAGTTTAGAGTAGGGATGTAGTCACAAGAGGGTGGAGTCCAACCCCCAACCCCGCAAATGCCATTGAACCTTGTCTAGTTTTACTCAGATATAAACCATGAATCTTAGAAGATTACTGTGTATAGGCTTGAGCTATAAAACAGTAAATTGAACTCTTCACATGTTGAATTGGTTGGTTGAGTGGCACAACCCCATCTGCTAAAGAATTCTGGCTGATGGGGTTAAGGAGAAGAACATTTTCCATTGTGACTCCTGCCCTGCAGTATATATTCTACCCCTGGAATTGAGAACTATTCCCACTCCTTTGGCCTTCTGGAAGGATATTAAAACCTGGTTTTGCTGGTTGGTCTGGCACTTAGTATTGTAGGTGGTTGACAGAGTAAGAAAGATCTCATCCCCATGCCATTCTTCTTCTTGTATCCAGCTTTCTATATAGTTTTTTAAATTTAACTCTTTTTATATTTATTCTTTTACTGCCTGTAAGCCATTCAGGGTACCTTATAAAATGAAAATGGCAATTAAATTAAATTAAATCAAATCAAATTAAATTATTAAATCCTGGCTAAACAGTAGTTAGCTGGCCCAGACACCCTTAGGATCCTACCCAATGAACATGTCTGAAAGTGACTTTTATATGTGTTCAGTGAAATAACTTGGTCGTGTTTGTGGGTTCCACCATACACATAAACCTCTTCCTCCTCAGACTCTAAAGAATCTGGGAAGGAGTGTATGAATAATGAGAGTGTAGGTGTTAGGATCACTGAGAATGTGGGCATAAATAAAAGATGGTCCACTTATGCAATCATAAATTCACTTCCAAATTCCTCAAATATATCCACTTTAATAGAATAACAGAGTTGGAAGGGACCTTGGAGGTTTTCTAGTCCGTCTCCCTGTCAGGCAGGAAACACTATTGCATTTCAGACAAATGGTTGTCTAATCTCTTCTTCTAAATCTCCAGAACTTACATTTCCTCAAATATTTATAGTCTGATATGGAATTACTCAGCCAAACCTTTAAAGTATGTAGAAAATCCTTAAGTTACAACCATTCATTTTGTGACAGTTTGAAATTACAGTGGCATTGAAAAAAGTGACTTACAGTTGTTCCTCACACTTATGAGTGTCACAGCATTATCATGGTCACATGATCAACATGCAAACTCCTGCAACTAGCATGTAATCATGTTGGTTGCAGTGTCCAAATTGCTATTTGCAACCTCCCAAAAAGCAAAGTAAATGGGGGAAGCCGGATTTGGGTGCATGATTCACATCGAAACTGCAATGTTTCACTTAAAACAGTTGTAAAAATGGGTGTGATTCACTTTACAACCAAACTTGTTTAGCCACAGAAATTTCCATCCCAGTTGTAGTTGTAAGCCAAGCACTATCTGTAATTCATTTCAATCACGGGGATTATGTTTAGCAAACCTTGTTGTATCTTCCAGCCCAGCATGCACAGTGCAGTCTGAAGCCCAAAAGATTATCTGTGGTTAAAAGATCTGCACAAAGAACTTCAAGATTTCCCAGTAGAGATAATCACATTAGAAACCCTTCAGTGTGCCAAGAATGTATTCCTGTCATTGTCTATGGAGATTCCCAGTCATCCAGGTCATAGTTATCCCAAGGATGCTTTTTCACAAGGCAAGTGGACTTCCTTGTTTTTCTTTTTCCAATCTCTCAACATCTTTTTTGTGACATGGTGACCAAAACTGGCTGCAGTATTCAAGGTGTGGTTTTATAAAGGGTAGGGCTTTATAAAGTGGTACCAATACTTTGCATGATCTTGATTCTATGCCTCTGTTCAGGTATTTTTCAAGTATTGTTTCAAGGCATAGTGTTATTTATTCTATTCTGAGAGCCCATTCATAAAACATCAGCAAAAAAAAAACCAGTAGGGAATTAAGGGAGAAATCAAAACACTGAACTACTGTAGCATTCCCGCATTTTTAAAGAAAATGTAGCTTCTGTTTTGGGAAATGTTGTTTATGACAGTCTGTACCAATTGCCTACTCAGTGTCAATCCCTTTAGCCTGCTTGCTGTGAAGACACGTGTAGACCTATAGTCTTTGCAATAGACTTTCAGTGGGATATACAAGAAACATATGTTGTAGAATTGTTATTTTGTGTCAAGCAAGAAAATGGGATCCAGGGCTTCTGGAAGGATGCCTTGTTAAGCAGTGGGATTTCAGCCTGCATCCTTTCATCTCTTGTAAAGAAGGGAAGCACCTGGAATAGCAGATGGTAGTGCTAACTCTCATGAGTTTCATTTTTCAGGCTTAAGAAACAAAAGAGCTTCATTGGTAACATTTCCAATACAAGAAATACTTCTTGTGTTAAATAATATTCCTGATCTTCCCAGCCCAGTATGAAGGATTTTTTTTTTACTAGAACCATGTTGACAGAATCTCTTTCTGCTTCTTGATGCTGTCTTTATTAATTGTTATTCTTTAGGTAGGGTGCACAAAATAACTGTAGGCATGCATACAGAAACTTGAGCTATAATTGTTGAGCTCATGATGTGCTGGAAATAGCCCTGCAGACAGAGTTTTATATTCCATTTCTCAACAAAGTTTTGACATGGTTATTAGACTTAGGAAGATCCAATCTTTAGAAACTTCAATAATCGAAATGATTGCAAGAAAATCCAGGAGAATTTAGTTTCTATTTTTAATTCATTCATCTTTTCATTCAGTACCACTGAATTAATAAAAAATAAAAAATAAAACAGTGATTGACCCTTGAAGAAGGTGCAGTTTATAGATTCTTACTCTGCAGGATAAGAGAATGCTTGAAATAAAAAGTTCCATTTAACATGGGAAATTTCAGCACGATATATCAATACCCAGATATATCCTGTTGAGTTCAATGATTCTTACTGCCAAGAAACTATTTATTATACCTAGCCTCAGTTGTATAAATAGGCTTGACAATCATATTCAGGAGCAAAGAAGCATGAGCAAAATATGGTGAGCAAAATAAGTCTTCTTATAGTTGTAAAGGCTGCACCAACCCAAGATCAGGGCCAGATCTTTGCATTCTCATTATTTATTTATTTATTATTTATTTAATTGATTTTATATACCGCCGTATTCCCGAAGGACTCAGGGCAGTTTACAGGGTGAATTAAAACAATACAAATAAATACAATTAAAATGGAATTAAATTAAGACTAGCCCACAATTAAAACAAATTAAAATTTAAAATTTAAAATTAAATTAAAACCCCCTCAGTCCAGGCCAGAAAGATCAAATAACCAAGTTTTCAGTTCCTGGTGAAACGAGCGAAGGTCCGGGGCAGTCCGAAGTTCTACCGCCAGTTCATTCCATAGGGCAGGCGCGCCCACAGAGAATGCCCTCCCCCTTGGAATCACCCGCCGGCATTCCCTAACCGGCGGAACCCTAAGGAGGCCCTCCCTGTGGGAGCGCACAGGACGATGGGAGGCTGATGCTGGCAGCAGGTGCTCCCTGAGATAATCTGGACCCATGCCATTTAGGGCTTTATAGGTCATCACCAGCACCTTAAATCTCACCCGGAGGGGAACTGGAAGCCAATGTCACATTATATCATAGGACTTGTGGAATGCTTCACAAACTGAGCCAATTAACTCACCAGGACTTAGTTCTGAGTAGAAAAGAATAACAAAACCAAGAATAGAATATAAAGAGTTAAAAATACAGATTAAAATTAATAAGAAATAGGTCCCAATGGGTATGTCTGGTGAAAGAAATGCAACTTTACAGATTTTCTAACTGTTGAGACACCAAGAAGCAAGTACAATTTCTTTGGGAAGGCATTCCATATCCAATTTATTGTTCTCTATGGCCCTTGTTAGTAGGGGCATCTTCAGAACGATCTGGACTTAATGGTGAAACTGGTCCATAGCAAGAGGTGATTGCCTAACCTTGTGTAGGACATTAGATACTAAGGGACATAAAGGGAAACCGATATCTTAAATTGTGTTCACTAAGTCAGGGGTCCCCAACCCCCAGTCCGTGGACCAGTACCAGGCCACAGCATGCCAGCAACCAGTCCGCACAAACAAGCAAAGCCCCATCTGCAGGATGCAGGCAGCACACAAAACCACGCACCTTCTGGTCCATGGAAAAACCTCTCTCCACAGAACTGGTCCCTGGTGCCCAAAAGGTTGGGGACCTCGGCACTAAGCACATAGAATAGACCTTTCAGTACAGATGTCACATAATTGCTATATGTTATACAAAAGCAGTTATTCTGCACCAAATGCAGCTTCTCATTTGGATGTTGATCCTAGGCTCAATAACATGGCCACATTTATGGCCATTCACAGAGTCCCATGTTTAAAATGGCTTTGCTAAAAACCTGCACTTACTTCTGGTTTTCTGCAAAAGTGTGCCCTAGCAAACAATGGGTTTCCTTAATTACTACAGGGTTCATTTAACAACCAGGGCATTCACAACTGCCATGTTTGCTTAACAACTGCCACAAAAAATGTTGTAAAATTGTGTTATGACTGTTACGACTCATGATCATAATGGACCGGCTCCATTATGGTCATAACTCTGGGACTACCTGTGTGGTGTTGACTAGTATTACATTAGTCCTTAGAACTAATAGCACTCTTTTACATCTTTTGAATATTACTCTTTTAAACAATTTTTTCCAGTTTCTCTTTGATAATTTCCAATATTTGTGTATGTTAAGCGTGCACAATATAAAATGATTTAATAGATAGATAGATGATAGATAGATAGATAGATGACAGAGAGAGATATGATAGATAGATATAGATGACAGATGATAGATAGATGACAGAGAGAGATATGATAGATAGATAGATATAGATGAGAGAGAGATGATAGATATTATTATTATTATTGTTATTATTGTTATTGTTATTATTATTATTATTATTATTATTATTATTATTATTATTATTATTATTATTATTATTATTTATTGGATTTATATACCGCCCTTCTCCCGAAGGACTCGGGGTGGTGTACAGGGCAGTTAAAACACAATATACAATATACACTATACAAAGTTAAAAATAAATTAAATTAAATTACCGTAACCCTAATAATAAAACACATTCTAAAAGTATAAATTTAAAATTTAAAATCCCAATCCCTCAGTCCAGGCTAGCAAGCTCAAATAACCAAGTTTTCAGGTTGCGGCGAAAGGAGGGAAGGTCGGGAGCTGTCCGGAGCTCAACAGGGAGATAGATAGATAGATAAATTTATAAACTGTCTCTATAGCTGTTCTGGTGTCATTTATATTTCTGTGAATTGTGATCATCAATTTGCTTCCATTAGACAGAAATCAGTTCAACAAATCTATACTCATGAACAATATCATAATCATTAGTATCTGAAAATAATTAGATGTTAGTCCACAAATTGAATGATGTTTTATCCTTCTGGGAAAAGTGTATCATTGATTCAGCTCTCTTGGCCAGGAGACATTTATCTAAAGGGCAGCTACCATCTGCTGTGGTTTGATGCAGCAAACCATTCAAAACACATTTTGACTCATTCCTTGTCATGCTTGTTTGGGAATAGAAGTTACTATTTTTTGAACATCTATGCATCTGATGACTGAATTTAGGGCACTGCCAAGAATTTGAATGAGATATTCACAAAGTGCATGCATCCAAAGAAAGCGCTTCTCTTGAAGCCTTAAAACAGGCCTACCCTTTGCAATGCCTATGTATGCCATTGTCTGCAGGTACAAAGAGGTGCTTTTTCCTGGATTTTCCTTTTTCCCTCCTTCAAGTCCAAGTTCATCTATCAGAAGGTTTTTGTGGAGTAAATTCAGAAATTAAGACCCATTGATGATTACTCAAACTCAAAGGTTAGAATAATATATCTGTATTCCAAAAAATTGCTGGAAATCCTTTTGTTAAAATCATAACTTCTTTGCAAACTTAATTTGCACCATATCAAAGGCTTTTTCTGCACCTAATAGAATTCAGTGCTAAAATATCACCCAATGACTTATATTATTAGATGCTTGGCATCCTGTTATTACGCCAAATTATACTGAATGAATTATTGAAGTTAATGTCTTCACTAATTTTCATGCCCGTTTGGGGAATAACTTGCACAATATGTAGGTTCTTTCCTTTTTCAAAGTGACATGTAAAAGATTATATAAAAAGCCTTTTAAGATTTAGGCTATCAGTGGCTGTGGAATAAATGGTTGCAGTCATCAACAGGAAAAGAGCAATTGATGCTAAGCAGGAAGATGAAAAAGATTTGAGTGACCCACACAAGAATACATGGTTCTTGGACACATCTTCCTTGCTATTTGGATTGTGGGCTTGAGACTATTCCAGAATTAAATAGTTATTGCATTTATTATTCCACAGTGTTAAAACTCTGGTTCCCTGGAGGGTGGAGGGTTGTTAAAAAAATCAATATGGCAGCTGTAACCACTCAATTAAAGTTCACCCCCCCCTTGCCTTATGAACATGACATATAAAAAGTGGCAGAGGTTTGACTAAAAATATTACTTGGACGGGGAATATAATTTCTGTTCTGCTGGGGTTGGAAATTCATTATTTTATTTCCAGTCAATGATGCCTTGCAAATTTCATATTAGTCCTGAGGATGTATGAGTTAAAGTATCAATCAGTTTAAATTTCACACTTGATTAGCTGTTCCAAGTTTTCCAATAACTGAAGATAAGCACCTTGAGGTTTTTAAAAACATAATCAGCATTACATAATCATCCACTCACTTTTCCACATACTTTTTTCCATAGTTAAATTTCTTGATTTGAAATAACAGCTATTTTTTTCTGAAATAAGAAGAAAAATCCAGATGCTGTACAGGGATTTCCTGTCAGCATTACTTAACACTGAGAGTTTGCCTTTTTTGTGCAATAATTAAAAGCTGCAGCAAATGACATGGATTTCACACTGGAGCTTTAAAATACCTCAGTGCAGAGCTGGTGACCTAGTTCTACATTTATAGAATACAGACTTCATTGTTTAAATGTACTTCAACAATTATATTTATCCAAACGATATTGCAATTAGGTGCTGATGTCAGTGCTTATGAAACACATTAAAAGAATATTACAGTGTTAATCATGTTCTGACATTTCTATTGTCTCATTATATTTTTACTAAACCACCAGCTGACTTTCACAGTGAGCCAAAAACTGATTGGTACCATTCTGTAAAATGCTATTTCAGTGTGATCTATAGATAATTTCAAAATGTGTTCCCATAAGTGAATTCTCCAGTCTCAAGCACTGTTGGTAATTTATCTCATATTCATTTGTAAAGTAGTGACTGTAAGTTGAATACGATCAGCTACATCTGTCATTGAAGCAAGAAGTACCAAGTAACTTTAAATCAAAGAATTTCAGCCTGGAGTAAATGGATTGCAGATGGAACTGATTAATGTTCAGTGGTTAGGTAGGAAATAACTTGTCCTTCTTCTTCACAGAACAATGAAGAAATATATCTTCATGCTAATAATTCTGTTGCTGTAAAGGCATTTACAATATTTACTCAAAGGACATGAAATCTGAATGGATTGCCAATTTTGAAAACTATCTGAGTAAATTCTAGAGAAAGGAATTGGATTTCACAAATCTGAATCACATTTTTGTACTTCAGTGCAAGTTTGAGACTCACATTATCTTCTCATGTAATTCATACCTGACAGATTGAAAGGAGAAGTAAACACATCTGACCAAGGGCAGCATATAACTCTTATAATATATATATATATATGTAGTACAGTAAAGAAAAAGCTTGTTTTAAACTATAACTGTATAATGTAAAGTTCTTGTCAAAGGTTTTTTTTTTTAAAAAAAAAAGCTTAATGCTGAATTATTTCAGCCATGAAATCAGTTTTATAAGAATGTATCTGAATCTGTAAATAATTTCTTGTTTAAAGGACTCCCAAAACATCTTAGGGAGATATTTACGAGAGCGAGATTCGAACAGCTTGATACAATGGTCAGATATGGGAGATTTCATGCTATACCATACAATGAGCGTCTCTGCATTTGCGGAGCGGCAGAGGTAGAGGACCTGGCTCACATCCTATTTGACTGTTGTTTGTATAAGAGGGTGAGAGACAGGTATCTTGGTCTATATACCAAATAAATGACCCATTGGGATCCCCATATCAAAATAACTTACTTTATGTCCGGCCAGAACTTGAAAAGAACATTCAAAGTAGCACAGTATTTAAACAAAATGAACCAGTTAAGATCTGCATATGTGGGACTGATTGGGGTAGATTGTAAGGGCGACTCCGAAATATAATGTTACCATATTTTATCTATATCTTAAATTTGTATTTTATTACTACGTATTTTAACTTAAATTGTATTTTAATTCCATTTTAAATTGTATTTTATCAAATTCCAATTCGGATTTTTTTTATCTAGTTTTGATGACGGTTTGTTGCTGTAACTTTGTACTTTGATATGGCTCAAGGGCTAATCAATAAAGTTGTTGTTGTTGTTGTTTAAAGGAAGGTTATTTTAGAATTTTGAGAAGATATCTGAATAATTTCCGTACCTCCCAAGTAAAAAAGAAGATAAAAATGTAAGGTATCATTGATCTCTATTCTTACCTTATTATATAACATTTACATAGTATTATATAACCAGTGATTCCTGTTTTACATATTGATATGATTATATTAATATTAAGGTAAATACAACACAAGAGTTTACTATAGTACATAAATTCCAAGTGTAAGGCAAGAAATCATTTCATATTACAAAAGGTACAAATCTTTGTACCTTTTAAATCTCTAGCCAATTTGATGAGAAAGTATATTTTGAAAATTTCAAAAGAAATAGGAAACATCTGCAAAAGATGGAGAACTGAAGCTGAGATATTTTAGCTTGCTGATGGGCTTGTGACTCAGCTGAAAAATATCTAGATGAAATGATAGATTCAAAGAAGGTTAAACTGGGGAAAGTGATACTGTGATTAATTCAGTGCTTTTTATTTGTTTATTTGTCTTGTGTCTTAATTTTCTCCATCGCTACTGGGATTGAAATACTAGCTTTGCTTTGCTTGCCCAATGCATTTGAGAATTAATTAATGATTAAAAATATTTGCAAAGGCTGGTAGCAAGGTAATGGGTAATATGTTGTTTGTTGTGCGGAACAGTTATACTGGTATAGGCTTTCATGGGTAATATTGGGCTCCAGGATTTTGTGACTGTGGTCTGACATTTTGCTACTAACTATGGCTGGCATGTTTAGAGGCAACTGAGCAAGGATTGGTGAATTGGCTGCTGCCTTTATAGCCACCTTTTGTTGGGTCTTTAGTTAAGATGGTTTCTGATTGGATCTCACCAAACTGCACCAAGAAAAAACCAGCTCAAGAAAAGATAGGAGCCCAGTCAATCACTAAATACTGAAGTCCAATGCTGCCCATCAAATGAATATTAGTTTGTTGAAAGTGAAAATGACAGTAAATAAAGACATTCTTTTGTCTAGGTAAAGGTAAAGGTTCCCCCGCACATGCGTGCTAGTGGTTTCCGACTCTAGGGGATGGTGCTCATCTCCGTTTCAAAGCTGAAGAGCCAGCATTTGTTCGAGGACGTCTCCGTGGTCATGTTGCTGGCATAACTAGATGCCAAAGGCGCACGGTACGCTGTTACCTTCCCACCAGAGTGGTCCCTATTTTTCTACTTGCATTTTTACGTTCTTTCGAACTGCTAGGTTGGCAGAAGCTGGGATGAGTAACAGGCACTCACTCTGTTGTATGGCACTCGGGATTCGACCCGCCAAATTGCCGACCTTCTGATCAACAAGCTCAGTGTCCTAACCCACTGGCCACCGCGTCTACTTTGTTGTAAAAAAAACCCCTCAGAGTTGAATACTCTATGTATAAAACTAAGTTGAATGTAGAGGGAATGAAATGAATGAATGAATGAAATGTTGAAATGTGAGTGTAAGATGAGAAAGGAACATGAATGAATGGCTACTGAATGTGGATTGAATGCAAAAGTGAGTGATTGGTGTGAAAGAGATATGTAAAGGTGAGTTATCATACAAAGAGAATGAATCCTCAAATCAAATTGCAAAACCAATCAGTGATGGAAAAATAAATTAGCTAATAGGAAAAGAAGATTGAGAAGGTCCTGATTGGATGGAGCTAATGAGAAGTGCTTTTTTAAGGATAAGCCTGAAAAGGTTTACATACAGGATAGAACCATGTATTTAGCATTTTTAAAAAGGTAAGGAGAAGTGCAGTGAATATTGTTAGTAAAAATTGACAGTGATTACATCTATTTTTCTTTTTTCTTTTTTATCTCAAGTGTTTAATTTTGGGGGGAGAGGCCTAATACCTTTGATCTGAATGGCTTTCACAATGACTACATGTTCTTGTTTCTAATCAGTTTTCATACTCTGGACTCTAGATTAATAATTGCTGATATGCACTAAAGAAACCCTTCTCCAAAGCATTATGAATGATACTTTGCAAGACAGATAAAATATAGCTCAATATGTTTTAATTATTTCTTCCATAACCTACAAATTTAAATTCTATGATGATGGATACATTAATGCTTATTAAATTGTGATGGAACTGAGAAAATGTAACTTTTAATGAAACTTCCCATATCCTGATAAACATTTTAGTACTTTAATATTTTTTCTGCATGCTACTGTATACTGCTCCCAGCTCAACAAAGATCATTTTTTTTAAAAAAACTTTCGTAATCAGGCCTTCTTTATTGCAACTCATTAGCATCTCATATTGTACAAAAAGGACACATTATTTGATTGTCTTTTCATTTTATTCTGATAACTACATCTTGGGAAAAAAGGAGGAAGTCATATAATGAGGAAAATGTTTATTTTGTGAATGGGAATAGCCTAATTTCTTCTTGAATGTATTTCCAAAAATAATAGGATGAGTACCAATATTTCACTAGAGCCGATACTCATTTTAAAAGTGGAGACAAAGAACTTCCTTTGAAGGGAAAAAATAGGTTAATTTATATGTCTCCTTGGACTCCTCTGGATATTTCTGAGCTGAGGCTTCACCACTGGACCAATCCAGAGACATTTTTATAAACGATTTTAATTTTAAATTTGTATTAATTTTATGGGCATTGTTTAATCATGTTTTAATAATTTTAATTTTTGTACCTAGTTTTTATGTATTGCCCTGTTCACCGCCCTGAGTCCCCCGGGAGAAGGGTGGTATATAAATTAAATAAATAAATAAATAAATAAATATCTTAGATGGATTGAAAGAAGTTTGCATTGCATATTAAAAGAAAAAGTCTCTGATGTGGGTGGAGGAAGTATGGTGTGAATGATTTCTTATAGAAGATAAATGAAAGGAAGAAAGAAAGAAAAAAGAAAAAAAAGTGGGGGGGATGCACACATTGCTTCTCCTTTCTTTCTCAGGCAGAATTATATAGTTCAGAGGATAAGTTTGCCTTTAAATATTCTCCCCAACCTATTACAAAGGTTGCTCTACCTATTCACTTGTTTCATATGATATTGTTGTATGTCTTCCTATGAAAATGAACATTAAAAAAAAAGATGGTAGTGGTTAGAAAAAAGCGTGTGAAAGAGATACTCAGTTGATCAGATGTAAGTCATATTACATCTGCAGCTCAGAGTGTTGAAATCCTACACATCCCTTTTCAAGAAATGGCTACATTACCGCAGGATTGTCTTTCTGTGAATATTTCTGCTCATCTCATGAGATCTGGCACAGCAGATATGCTTCAGGCCATTCTGTGAAACTATGTCATCTGGCAGAACCTGGGAAACAGGTTCTTCTCTGTTGCCCTACAGAACAGCGCCTGTCCATTACCCCTGAGAATTGAATGGCCTGAACTTTGTTGCCTTCCCTAAGGCCTAGTTTTGTCCTGGACTCTGGGCAAGAGCATTGGTTGAGTTCACCCAGAATGAAAATTATTTGAATGAGATTATGTTATGGTTGGCTTTGGTAATTCCATATTGTCTGTGTGCTCTGTTTCTTTTCTTTATGCTTCCAACTTTCTCTAAGCCATCCAGAGTTGCTGCTCTGTGTTGAAAAGCCTTACAAATCAGATAAATAAATAAAATAAAAATAAGCTGAGAAATCTGTTCACAAAGAGAAGATTTTTTTAAAAGGAAGCATTATAAAGAAAATGAAGAGGGATGATACCATTACTACTGTATCTATTCTTTTTTTTAAAAAAAGGAATAAAAGGAAATAACATACTAAGTTTAAGAATTGTGATTTTGCGCTTATTTATCAGAAGTATTTATTGTGAATACACCACAATATTTACCTCAAAATTAGCTAGGGAAATAGGTTATTCTTCCATTACGAGCCATATCATTCACAATTTATTATAACTACTGTCTGAATTGCACTATGATAATTTTCTTGAGCAATTTTTCATATAAAAACTGTCCGCAAGTGTGCTATGCTTTTCCATAGTTTGATATTGTTATTAAGAGGAAAATGCTGAGCTGACAGTTACATAGTTCATTTCCCTCAAAAAAGATATTTCTTCAGTAATAAGTTATGGGACACTGTTTATTTTTTTAAAAAAATGCATATTAAATATACTTTTTCATTGAATTTTGCATACTTAGTCATAATAATTCTCTGGCAGTGGTGTATCAATAAAACATTACATTTTGGAACAAAAAGGTGTTCTGTGTGTGCTTTATTTCAACTTTTTTCCAGTGAAAAAAAGATTGAGGATAAAAAATAATCTGTATTTGTATTTGAGCAACTGCAATCTAATATTTTCTAGATACTTTCTTTGTGTTTGTGCAAAGTAATATCAATATGAACTGGGTCATATCATGTTTAAAAGCCCAACTTCCAGTAAGGTCAGAATAGTGAGAAGTCTTTATTGTCTATTTATGTGAATACTCTTTATTGTTTTTCTAAATTTTCCAAGGCTGAAAAATAGGGATTTATTAGACTCAGTGGCTTCTGAGAACTGTTTTTCAGTATAACGTACAACATCCTCAGATGATAAGTGTCAGTAATTAATAAATAAAACCTGTAACTTCTCAGTGGGGATACAGTCCCCAACAGGCAAATTTTTAAATAGGCTGTGAAAGCCTCTGAAGTATAGGCATCTCAGCAAAGGGTTAGATACTAATTGAACTGTCCAAGGTCCTGATCACTGATTTTGATTTTATTTTATCTAAATACTATACTAAACAGAATCTTTTCCTAGACATTATATTATACATGTTCATGCGTGGTTTAGTTTACAAAAAATTTGCATTGATTATTTCTGTACTTATTAGACACTCTTCCTTCTGGTTAAAAGTACCCATCTGTCCAAATGTAATTTGCTCAGATACTAGCTGAGATAAGACAAGGCAAGCTGGACACAGATTTATTTGCTCCTCAGAATAATCAGAACATATTAAATGGATGCAGCCACACATCAGAAATGTTTTTAAGTTATTTCTCTTTGCTAATTCTTAGTTCATGCTAACAATTTTCTACACATTCAATCCTCATAGATGCTTGTAAATATGTGACAACGTATTTTGGCTTTTTGTTATAGTTTAATATAGAATCATTTTACCTCAGTTAGTAATAGTACACTGAATACAAAGGCTCCCTGGCTTAAATAAGAATAGCTCTAAACATTTTATGTTGGAGTATTTTATGTACAACAGCTAGATCCCTACCTTCTCCATTAACTGCTCTCTTGAAAGGTATTTTGGAGTAGATTTTAGCTCCCTGACATGATTTAAAAAGTAGGTAATAGATGACAGCACCCTAGTTTACATGACAGTTTGCATGTGAGGTTTTAAAGATTTTCTTTAAAATCTCCTGACAAATCAGATAGAAAACATATATATGCACTATTCTCATCTGGTGTTTTTCTAAACGACACATTGTACGGAGTATGTGTTGGAGTAGCAGCTACTGAAAATGCTATAGATTGTTTTTTTAAATGACAGCATGTGAGAAGATATTGGAGTCCAACAGCTGATCTTCAGAAACACAACAACAACAATAAGTTGGAAGGGACCTTGGAGGTCATCTAGTCCAACCCCCTGCTCAGGCAGGAAACCCTATACCACTTCAAGCAAATGGCTGTCCAGTCTCCTCTTAAAAACTTCCAGTGTTGGAGCATTCACCATTTCTGGAGGCAGGTTGTTCCACTGGTTAATTGTTCTAACTGTCAGGAAGTTTCTCTTTAGTTCTAGGTTGCTTCTCTCCTTGACTAGTTTCCATCTGTTGCTTCTTGTCCTGCTTTCAGGTGCTTTGGAGAATAGCTTGACTCCCTCTTCTTTGTGGCAGCCCCTGAGATATTGGAACACTGCTATCATGTCACCCCTCACCCTTCTCTTTGTTAAACTACACATACCCAATTCCAGCAACCGTTCCCTATATGTTTTAGCCTCCATTCCCCTAATCATCTTTGTTTCCCTTCTCTGTACCCTCTCAACATCTTTTTCACATTGTGGTGACCAAAACTGGATGTAGTATTCCAGGTGTGGCCTTACCAAGGCATTGTAAAGTGGTATTAGTACTTCACATGATCTTGATTCTATCCCTCTGTTAATGCAGCCTAGCACTGTGTTGGCTTATTACAGACTTAGGAAGTGTGAGCATTTTCCAACTAAGTACATACAAACACGAATGTATTTTCAGACCTGCAGTATGTATAATGACAGATTCTCCTTAGTGTGATGAAGGAACTGCTGTAATACAAAGCATGCATTATAAGCGGTAGACTTCTCTCTATTTTGAAAGGGAACAGCAAAGAGCTACTGATGCTTCAGCATATAATTCTCACGGGATACTATCATTCCTTCTCTGACTTTGCAGCTTTGTTAATTTGAGAGTAGTGGGAACTATAACAGAAACTGTACTGTGAAAACCATAACAAAGGGTACCATTCCCAATTTCCATGTCTGCATTCAGCACTGCAGATAGAATTAATATAATTCCTTGGGAGAGGAAGCATAGATGACACAATATCATGAAAATATCAACAAATCAAACACTAAGATGGGCTGTGAATACAAATATCATCATCAACAACAACAACAACAATTAGTGATCCGCAGGTCACTCCAGCATAATTAAGAAATAGTTAAGTGCTCTTTCTTTGCCACATACCCTCTAGTGCAGATGTCCCCAGCCTTTTGGGCACCAGGGACCAGTTCCATGGAGAAAGGGTTTTCCACGGACCAGAGGAGGTGTAGGTTTGCATGCTGCTGGCATCCCACAGATGGGGCTTCACTGGTTTGCCCGGACCAGTTTCTGGCATGCTGCGGACCAGTACTAGTCCACGGACCAGAGGATGGAAGTTGGGGACCCCTGCTCTAGTGGCTGAATGAGCCATAAAACTTGGTTCTTTGTTTCCTTTACTGGAGAACCTAAACTGGGTAAACTAAGAAGCATTGGGTCTGAGAATAGGCAAATCCCTTTTTTTAAATGCACAGTTGTTGACTTTTCCTCCTGCCAGAAACAAGTGCCTTCAGGAAGATTTCTTGCAAGGTTTCAAGAATAGTGTTGAGGATCCAAGATCCAACTTCCCCTTGAGCTCCGGATGGCCCCGGATCTCCGGTCCTTTCGTCGCGGCCTTAAAACATTTCTCTTCCATCAGGCTGACCTGGACTGATGATAGGGATTTTTATGTAGAATATTTTTAATATTTTATCATTTTATCATTGGGGCTTGTTAGTTTAATCTTTTTTAACATTTGTATTATTGTGTTTTATTGTTGTTAGCCGCCCTGAGTCCTTCGGGAGATAGGGCGGCATATAAGTCCCAAGAATAAAATAAATAAATAAGAAAGAAAAGAATCCAGTATCCCATGCATTCACTGGCATGAGCTGAAAGGTTAGTGACAGCAAGTAAAGACAACACGGTAGGAAAAAATTAGGAAAAGTTGAAATTCTTTTAAAAAGAATCATCACAAATTCCCACTACAGAATACTTGATGTGGAATAGATAAGAAAATGTAGAGCATGCGCTCGTTCGCTAATATTGTAATGAAACAAGTCTCTCTATCTTTACCTTCTCAGGGAAGAGGTTGTTTAAATGATATTAGCTTCTGATTGATTGATAGATTGATTGATTGATTGATTGATTGATTGATTGATTGAAAAGAAAACCTTACAGATCAAATTACTAAAATTCCAACATACGGAACGTTGCTGGCTGATGCTGCACAAGCTACTGCATTGCAGCTCTTGTATAACCATCTTCATTTCGTTGTTTGAAGAGCAAGAAAGCCACTGCAGCTAGAAAGCACATACTTCAAAACACCACTCACATAACTCTGGACTGTTGTCGCAGCATATCCAGGCTCAAAGAGATCCCTGTAGCTAATATGCTATTTTGGGAAAGAAATGGCCTTACTGTAAAGCTTTTGTAATAGCTTGTAATAATTTTTTTGACAAATAATAAACGAAAAGTATCTATTTCTAACAGAATTGTATAAAAGAATTGTCCACAAATTAATCATGCTCCATTCAGTTTAATAAGTTTTTTTATATACCAGAATGGTAGAAAACATAATTCAGTAATTGGACTTGACTAGAGAAATACTTTTTAAATAAAAGGTTATTTACATCTAATATCTTACTATATTTAACCTGAAATTAAGATGAAAATGTTTAATGAATATTGGTGTTTAGTATGTAGTCAAAGTATTTTAAGATATTTTATAGATCGGTGTTATCTCTGTAAACTTAGAGGGAAATGGTTGCATTGTTAATATCTCCGCAGTAAAAAAAAAAACCCTGAAGGTCATTTTTGTTATATTTGTTTGATGCATTCTTTTTGTCACTTTGTTTTGTATCCTACCTGAAATATTTAGAACATTTTCAACTGAAGGGCTTTTTGCCCATAAAATTCTGTTACTGCTTTTAGAAATTAAATCCCACTTTTACTTGAAATATTTAATCACTACAAACATACAGTGCTATAGGATTCCACTTTGAATCATGCAGTGACTAAAATCCTGCCTAGAAACAGGCTACAGAAAACTGAGTTTAATTCTCCAACTGGCAAGAAGGCAAGGTTCAGACACAATTTTTCAGCTTTTAGCACTCAATAACTTCCTTTGTAAACCCCACCCCTATCCCCAACACCTGAGTACTTTAACATGGAAATGTGAGAACTGGCTGCCTGACTTATTTAAAGATAAATGTCAAGTTTCTGACGTATGGGCTTTCAAGTGACTCTGAGGCATTGTTTACCTTAAAAGTCCTTTATTAGTCTAATACACCGGCAAATGCTTGCTCGAAGGAAGCTGGAATTTGAAATCTCCGCCCCTTGCACAATATACTGTATTAAAACATACCGGTAATTCTCCACCTTTCTAATTTTGTCATTAATCATATTCTCCAATTAATTTAAAGAATCAGTTTCCCTTCCATTAGAAAATCCGCCAAGGTCTTATCTTCTCTAGTTAGAGATGGCCTTGAAGGTACAATCCTACTCGTCTCCCCTCCCAACCTTAAATTCAATCTCTTAAAGCAATACACAAGTTTAACATATGAAATGGCTACTTCTTCATCTCTTGTCAAGCAATAACATTCGATATTAGCAGCATTGACATCCGGCCCCCCTTACAAAAAGGATAGATCCTGTAATGTAAACAAAACACAAGTTAGGAACTGGCTTTTGGTTTGTTGGGGTGTTTCTCATAAAACCTTTTGATAAGTCTGTCAGCTTTCACATTAGTAGATTTCACCCAAATGGCTTCAGACAATGGGTATCCCTTCCATTGTACTAAGTATTGCAATTTTCCCTTAAAGATTCTAGATTCAAGAATACGTTCCACTTCATAATGGGTCTGGCCTGCTACCATGAGGGATCCAGGTGCTTTGTTAGGAGGAGGTCTTAAAGTGGAGGTATGAAAAGGTTAGGGTTAGACCATTTCCCCAACTTGGAATGTTATTTGGGGAGCTCTTTTTTTGTCAGCTTGCTTTTTGTAGGTCTCAAAAGTCTTTTTTAAGGCCATCTTTGTATTTTTCCAAACTTCTTCCCAACCCCTCACCCAATAATCATGAGAGTGGGAAGCAGAGGGTAACTGAGGGTATTCTGGTATGGGGTTGAATTCTTTCCCTGTGGCTACACGGAAAGGACTGTAACCGGTGCTGCTATGTACTGAATTATTGTAAGCCACCTCTGCAAAAGGGAGGAGGTCGGTCCAGGTTGTTTGTTGGTAAGAGACACAGCATCTAAGGTATTGTTCCACTATTTTGTTGGCAGATTCTGCGGCTCCATTAGTAGCCAGGTGAAAAGCAGTTGATAGGCCTTGAGATTTGTGGGGAGTTTTTAGTGACTCTAAATTTTTGTGATCTGTCCATACTTCAAAAGGTACCTTGCTCCCTTCTAAGTAGTGTCGCCAGTTTAATAGCCCCCACCTAATAGTGAAGGCCTCCTTCTCCCTGACTGTCCATCTCCTCTCGCTTTTAGTAAACTTCTTACAGGTGTAGGCACAAGTTTGCAGGACCCCACTTTTATTCTTTTGCAATAACACTGTTCCAACTGCCACATCACTAGTGTCTGCTTGAATTTACGAAGGGCTCCCCTGGGCAGGGTTGCTTTAGGACTGGTTCAGCCACAAATAGTCTTTTTAAATTCTCAAAAACTTTCTGACAACTCATAGTCCATGCTAGCAGTTGCCCAGGTTGCAATTTTCCCCCTCCCTTGCCCATTTTGAGTAGTTCTGTAAGAGGTAGAGCAATCTCGGCAAAAGAGGGAATAAATTGACAGTAGAAGTTGGCAAACCCTAGAAAGCTCTGGAGCTGTTTGCAGGTTTTGGGGGGCTGCCATTCAATTATGGTTTTTACTTTGGCTGGGTCCATTTCAATACCCTCATTGGTGGTGGCACATCAGCTTCCTCTGTTCCTGGAGGAAACTGATTATCTGGACCTGTACCAATCGGGTTTCAGGCCCGGGCACAGCACGGAGACGGGGGTTGTTCCTCTGTCCTAGTCCTATTAGATCTCTCAGCGGCTTTTGATACCATCAACCATGGTATCCTACTGCGACGTCTCAGGGGGCTGGGAGTGGGAGGCACTGTTTTACCGTGGTTCTCCTCCTATCTCCTGGGCCGCTCGCAGTCGGTGTTGACGGGAGGGCAGAGATCCACCCCAAGGCCTCTCGCTTGTGGAGTCCCTCAGGGATCGGTTCTCTCGCCCCTCCTGTTCAATATCTATATGAAACCGCTGGGCGAGGTCATTCGTGGTTTTGGGGTGGGGTAGCATCAATACGCTGATGATACCCAACTTTTTTCTCCCCCCCCGAACCAACCCAGCGATGCCCTCACCGTGTTGTCCCGTTGCCTGGAGGCAGTCCAGGTCTGGATGGGGAGAAACAGGCTTCGTCTCAATCCTGCCAAGACCGAGTGGCTTTGCGTACTGGCATCTCGGGCTAACCAAACTATTCCACCTTTAATGATGGGGGTGAGGTGTTACCCCCCGTTGATAAGGCTCCCAACTTAGGTGTTCTCCTGGACTCACGGCTCAATTTTGAAGATCATATACGAACCGTGACCAGGGGAGCTTTTGCTCAGGTTCGTCTGGTCCGCCAGTTGCGACCCTACCTGGACCGAGATGCCCTACGCACAGTCACTCATGCGCTCGTGACCTCGCGTTTAGACTATTGCAATGCTCTCTACATGGGGCTGCCCTTGAGGACCGTTCGGAGACTACAACTGGTGCAGAATGCGGCCACGCGAGTTGTGATGGGGGTTTCCCGATACTCCCATGTAACACCTCTACTCCGTGAGCTGCACTGGCTTCCGGTTGCCCTCCGGGTGAGATTCAAAGTGCTGGTGATGACCTATAAAGCCCTAAATGGCTTGGGTCCGGGATATTTGAGGGAACACCTGCTGCCAGCATCAAGTTCCCTTCGTCCAGTGCGCTCGCAGAGGGAGCGTCTTCTCAGGGTGCTGCTGGTAAAAGATTGCCGGCGGATAACACCCAGGGAGAGGGCCTTTTCTGTGGGTGTGCCTACCCTCTGGAACCAGCTGCCCGTGGAGCTCAGGACTGCCCCTGACCTACGCTCATTCTCCCGGGACCTGAAGACCTGGCTCTTTGAGCTCTCTGACCCAGGCTGAGAATTTTAACTGGGGTTTTATTTTCAGGGATAATTTAATCTTTTAATTCTCTTTTAACTTTGTACTTATATTGATATGATTTTAAAATGCCCTGTAAACCGCCCTGAGTCCTTCGGGGAAGGGGTTGTATATAAATCTAATAAAATCTGAAATCTAAATTGGAAATTCTATAGCCAAGATAATCTAATCGGGTTTGGTGAAATTCACATTTCGACAATTTGACATAAAGTTTGGCATTCAATAGTTTCTTTAACACTTCTCTGACCAGTTTTATGTGGTCAGTCATATTTGTGCTGTATATCAGGATGTCATCAAGGTATACTAGGACCCCTTTGTATAGGTGTTCATGTAGGACCTCATTAATCAACTGCATAAATACAGCTGGGGCCCCCTGCATTCCAAATGGCATGACTTTAAATTGGTAGCTCCCCAAGGGGCAGTTGAAGTCTGTCTTCCACTCATCCCCTTCTTTATTCTTACCCAGTAATATGCTTCTCTCAGGTCTAACTTGGTGAAGATGCTCCCCTTCGCCAGGTGGGGGAGAGGGTATTTATTTTCTACACTCACAGCATTTAGGCCTTTATAGTCTATGCAGAGATGTAGAGAACCATCTTTTCTCTCTTTGAACACAGGGGCTCCCACAGTAGACTTGGCCCGTTTGATGAATCCCCTCCCTAGGTTTGTATCCACATATCGCTGCATCTCCTCCTTTTCAAGGGGGTACATAGCATACATTCTTGGTCGGGAGAGTTTGCCCCCTGGTAATAGTTCAATGGAACAATCATTGGGATGGTGAGGAGGCAAGGTATTGCATTCTTTATCACTAAACACCTCCGCTAGGTCCTGGTACTCGCTGGGGATGAGCAGCTCACCAGGTGGCTGTAAGGCAGCCATGTGTGCTTGCTCATTGGGTGGGCTAAAATCCCCTGTAACATCTGTTGAATCAATGGGGGAATCAGGCCCTATGGGTAGTCTCACAGTTCTCATTCCTTTTCCCCTCCAGATAAATGGCTTCCATTTGTCTAGCCAGGCTAGTCCTAGGATCACAGTCTCAGACATCTTTGGAGCTACCAGGAAGCGAATAAACTCCCAGTGCTTGCCTATTTCCAGGCATAAGGGCTCCATGAATTGCGTGACTAAAGTCCCTCCCATTAGGGAGCCATCGGCTTGCTCGAACTTCACAGGTTTGGAGAGTGGTTTGGCCCGTATGCCCAGTCTCAAGGCACATGACAGGCTAATGATGGATCGGGAGCAGCCAGTATCAAGTAGCACTTTCAGGTCTACTTTTTCCCCTGACTTAGCAGGCAATAAAAAAGGTAGGATACGTTGACTCACCATCGGGTCATTCTCCCCTTCATCGTCGTTGTCAAAACCAGGTAAAGTGGGGGTGGGTCCGGTGGGTGGGCCAGCATCCTCCTCGGTGGGGGACGTTACCTGGGTAACGGGCTCCTGGGTGGTCCAGTTGGACTTTTCTCTTGATGGCTGCTGTGTGAGTGTCTTCCTCATTGTTGGATCTGGTCTCCTCTGCTGTTGTGGGTAAGGAACTGGGCAGTTCCCTGCTGTCCACATCGAAAGCACTTGATTGGCAGACCTATAGGTGGTTTAGGTCTTTCAGCAGTAGCAGTCGTTGGGGGTTTGCAGGGGGGTAGTAGCCATCTGGATCCTGGTTTTGGTGCAGCTTCAGGTGGGGGAGGCTTTTATAGCAGGCGAGCTGGACATCTAATTTCACCACTGCCTGGTACCATTCATGCAGCTGGTTGGGTACAGCTTGGTAGATACATTTTATTAAATAAATTTAATAAAATAAATACATGCCTGAGAAAGGTGGTCGTCTAATCCTTCTCTAAAAAGATGAATTATTGATTGCTCAGGTCATCTCTCTATCCGACCTGCCATCTTTCAAAACTCCCAGATGTACTCTAGGACAGGCCGGCCAGCTTGCTTTATCTTATGGATTTGTTCTTCCGCTTTGAGGGCAATGGATGTGTCCTCAAATCTTTCCCTCAGCCCCAGGAGGAAAAGGTGGGGGTCCTCCAATTCAGGGGCCTGCTTGTTATATAAATTGTTCAACCATTCAGAAGCTTGTCCCTCTAGGTTGGATGCAATCACATTGACCATTGCACCCGGGTCTGGATAAGAGTCACCCCAGTGATTCAAGTGAGAGTGTACTTGGTTAAGGAAAAAAATAGTTTCTCTGGGTCCCCATCAAAGGTTGCTCTGAAAGGTGGGCTCATCATTGCTTGCTGGAGCCCCCATTGCTGCCGGCCCCACCCTAGTTGTTGGTTCAATGGCTCCTGGGGCCCCCATTGCTGCTATCCCCCTTGGTTGTTGGATCAACGGTTTCTGGGCCCCCCACTGCTGTTGTTGTGCCCCCAGTTGCTGCTGGCCCCCTCCTAGTTGTTGATTCACCAGCTGCCAGGGCCCCCACTGCTGTTGTTGTGTCTCCAGTTGCTTCTGGCCCCTCTCTGGTTGCTGATTTAATGGCTGCCAGGGCCCCCCCTGCTGCTGGCCCCACTGGTCCTGCTATATGCTCAGGGGTTTTACGTTTGGGTCCTGCTGCTGCAACCCTTGCTGTTGTCCTCCCACCAGCTCCTGATCTTCAGACCTCTGCACCACCCCCAGCTGTGGCAAGGCTTCTATTAGCTGTGGCAAGCTCAGAGGTTGTTGTTATTTCACTTGTGGGGGCTTCCCAACCTCCCATTGCTGCAGAGGCCCCAGGCTGGGGTCCTCTGTCTCTATGGGTCTGGAGGGCTTGGCAGGGGACTCCTGGGTCTGGCAGGCAGTCTGATCTGCAGACAGGATTTTCCACTCACCTGAGTATTCAATCTCAGCTGGCCTGGCTGCTCCGAGGAGCCTGGAGTCTCTGCTGGGCTTAATCCACTCTGATGACCAGACCAATTCTCCTGGTTGTTTGGGTCAAGCTCCCAGGTGGGAGGATTGCTGAAACTCTTTCCCTGCCAGCTTCCTCACTGGCCCTTCCCCCAATGGGGGGGCTGCTGACGCCAGGGAGCTGGCTTCAGACAATTTTTCTCCCTCCATTATCTTCCCCAACTCTTTGCCAGACTGCCTCCCAAACATGGAGACAGTGATGGGAGGTTGGGACTCCCTAATTAGTTTAAAAAGTAGTGCAGATTCCAGCTTGATGTCAAGTTTCCAATGTATTGGCTTTTCAAGTGACTCTGAGGCATTGTTTACCTTAAAAGTCCTTTATTAGCCTAATACACTGGCAAATGCTTGCTTGAAGGAAGCTGGAATTTGAAATCTCTGCCCCTTGCACAATATACTGTATTAAAACATAATTCTCCACCTTTCTAATTTTGTCATTAATCATATTCTCAAATTAATTTAAAGAATCAGTTTTCCTTCCATTCTTCTCTAGTTAGAGATGGCCTTGAAGGTACAATCCTACTCGTCTCCCCTCCCAACCTTAAATTCAATCTCTTAAAGCAATACACAAGTTTAACATATGAAATGGCTACTTCTTCATCTCTTGTCAAGCAATAACATTCGATGTTAGCAGCGTTGACATCAAAGTCTCTAAATGCTAAAATCAGGAAAAAAGACATAAAATATTTTCAATAACATTCTTTTCAGATGTTTAGAGATTTTGAAGTCTAAATAGATATTTTAAATGTTTCCATGATTTGAGAATATAGTAACAGTCCAAGCTTGCCCAGTGAAGAAAGAGCCTTTATAAGGAGAAGGCAAAGGGGAAATTAAGATGGAATTTCTGTCAGGTAAAATACATATATTCCCAATAAATTCAGCTGGCTTTCTCCATACATTCCAAGTTCATTTGCATATTTGGCTTCTATGTGAAATGATTACATTGCCAGGAGTAGCGATGGGGAAATGGAAGCTGAAAAAAACCCCACCATTATTTTGGGATGATTAAAATATCTCAAACTTAGTATTCTGATCACTTGCAAGTAGATGGACAGTTCCCTGAATTTTCTCTTCTGATTTCTGCAGTGTTTGTTTTGTTTTGTTTTATCTTGTACAATTTCCTTCTGTTCAGCTTTTCCTTTTTCTCTCTCCTCATACATCATTCTATTGAATCACATTCTATTTAGTTTCTGCAGCTTCAATTTTTATGACTGAGTTGTTGTGAAAAGCAATGATTTGATAAGCCACTCAGTGAAAAATAAATTATTAATAACAGGGGAACTTTGGACTTTTAAAAATTGGGTTTTGTCTGATTAATGCTGTCACCTCACTACAGACTGCAAACTTTTATTGTCTTATTTTTTTAACTTTCTCTCCCATTCTCCATACTGAGCGACATGCCCAATGTATTAAAGCCAAGTCTAACTCTTTCATTTTGCTATAGAAGTCAATATAATGAGGTATTATGCATTAGTATAATGGACCAGAAAAGGAAGGAAAAAATCTCAAAATTGTTGAAGTCATATAATATTGTTATGGATAAATGGAAAGATAGCTATCTTGATTAAATTTGTTTAATTTGATCGTGATGGGAGAGGTATTTTGAGTAACTGAACAAGACTTCTCTTACTCATCTGTTATGGAAAGAAGAAAAGAAAGAAGGAAATGTGAAACTAATTCACATTTATAACTCTTAATGGTGCTTTAAGCTCTGAATGTGAAGAACCATAAGAACTAGGTTCAAAGCTTTGGCATGTGTGATATGTATAAAATGGGGTAAAATCCCATATAAAATGAAGTGCCTGAACTGGATTTCAGATAATTTTAAAAATGCATAAATAAAAATTCTTGGCATTTATATAAGAAAAAAAATACTAGGAAGCAAGTTTCACTGGACATCATATTCTTGCTTGGTTTGGGGACCATCTATATTTGAATGAAGCTAGAGGTAGATTTTATTCTTTAAAAATCGTCTCAGAGCTCTTACTATATTAATGGAGCAGAGATCATCCTCGGCTGAAGGAAGAAGTGGAAGGACTGTGTGCTTCAGAGTTTATTTATCCTAGGACCTGGCAGCATTTGCTGCAGATGAAAGGGTATGTAAATTGTGACTTTACTAGAGAAGGAGAATACATCAATGAGGATCTAGTGGTGGGGATAAAATAAGGGGGAAATGTTATTAGATCATAGTGACCCAAAATTAGAGGGAGAAAAGATGATGATGATGATGATGATGATGATGATGATGATGATGATAATAATAATAATAATAATAATAATAATAATAATAATAATAATAATAATAAAGTTGGAAGGGACCTTTCCCTATACCATTTCAGACAAATGGGTGTCCTTTCTCTTCTTAAAAACTTCCGCTGTTGGAGCATTCACCACTTCTGGAGGCAGGTTGTTCCACTGATTAATTGTTCTAAATGTCAGGAAGTTTCTCCTTAGTTCTAGGTTGCTTCTCTCCTTGATTAGTTTCCATATTGAACAGCAGTCCCAAAGTTATTTTTTTTTTGCTTGGTGATGCCAGGGGGAACTGTCTAAGACCAGGTTGAACCCAATCATGGCCAACCTTCTCCTTTGAAATGAACCTTTCTTCTTGCTCAAGTGGGGGCATCTTAGTGCTCCAGAGCTGGCTTTCTCCTCTTCCTTGAAACCTGGACAGCTTTCTTCTATGAAGGCTGACACCCTTCCAACCCCAGCATTCTCTTCCTAATGCCCACTCCTCTCCTTCCCTTTGATCACAATTGCAAGTTTTGTCTATTTGTTTAACTTCTTTGCAGCTCTTTGGGAATTTACCATTTTTCTGTTAATTAGCTTATGTCTGCTAGTGGGTCCATGCAGCTCTTGAGATTCACTTCTCAAAAGATTCTTTGGAGCATGAAGCCATGAACAAATAACACCTATCTACAATTCTTTTAAATTAGCTGCCTCTTTACCAGGCAGCTACAAAAGGAAGGATATGACAAAGAAATTGTCCAGATTCTCTAATCTCCCTTTACCTTATTTGTGCCCTTGCACTTCCTGTACTGGCATAAATAAAAGCCTTTTAAAGGTGGTTTGGCTGAAGAGGAAATGTTACAAGAGAAAAGAAAGGAAAAGGAAGATAGACAACAGAAGAAACTGTGAGGTGGAGGAAGGAAGGAAGGAAGGAAGGAAGGAAGGAAGGAAGGAAGGAAGGAAGGGAGGGAGGAAGGAAGTAAGGAAGGAGCTGAAGGAAATATAAAAATTAGAAGTTGCCAAGTAGAAGCAATTAACAAGTGTATTAATCATGTTCATGTTGGTGGTTCTGAAACTGGTTCCAGCAACTCTGCAGGTCAGTAGCAAAAACAAGAACATTCAAGAAGCCTAGTAAAATAAAGACTCTAGAGGAGAATATTTATTAGACTTGCATTAACAATGTTACCTAGTTTGGGTAATGCAACATCTGCAAGAAAACAACCAAGCTTAGAGAGCATCAAGGACCCCTCAGTAAAGACTGACAAGTCAGAGGCCTGAGCAGAAGCTGCAGTCATTCTCTGTCAAGGAAACTAAGTACTTAGTACAGTTATCATCTTCAAAAAGCAGGGAAGGGGGGAGAGAGAAGAAAATCAAGGGACTGACTTCTACTCAGTATCCTATCGACCAATAATTGTGGTATAGAGGACAAGGGGAGGGATGAAAGGCAGAGAAGCTAAATAACTAAAAAGAAGTAGTCCAAACAGGATTAAAAGAAAAATAAATTAACAGATTATATGTATATAGATATGGCAGTGAAAGTTGGACCATAAAAAAGGCTGAGCGCCAAAGAATTGAGGCCTTTGAACTGTGGTGCTGGAGAAGACTCCTGCGAGTCCCTTGGACTGCAAGGCGATCAAACCGGTCAGTCCTAGAGGAGATCAACCCTGACTGCTCTTTAGAAGGCCAGATCCTGAAGCTAAAACTCAAATACTTTGGCCACCTAATGAGAAGGAAGGAGTCACTGGAGAAGAGCCTAATGCTGGGAAAGATTGAGGGCAATAGAAGAAGGGGATGACAGAGAATGAGGTGGCTGGATGGAGTCACTGAAGCAGTAGGCATGAGCCTAAATGGACTCCAGAAGATGGTAGAGGACAGGAAGGCCTGGAGGAACATTGTCCATGGGGTCACGATGGGTCAGACAGGACTTCACAGCTAATAACAACAACAATGTCTATAGATACATGTTTTTATATGTTTGTGTATATGTTTATGTACTTGTACGTGACAGATGAAAGAGAAAGAAAGAAAATAATATTGCACTTAATATGTAAATATTTTTAAAAGAAATCAGAAACAATAATGTGGATAATATTTGTTCCAATAATATTGAATGTGAATCCATCAACGTGATGCCTGTCTTGCTCAGCCATGTACTACTGCCTTAAAACTCTCATTCTTTAAGCACCTTTGCAATACTTCAAGTCAAAATTACAAGAGTGCCATTAAAGATGAGGGCAAAGAATTGTGGCAATACAATTCATCTGGGATGTCAACCTGGATATAAGAATGTAAGAATCAGTCCAAAGCTTACCATCTCTTTAACGCATGGAGTTTCTCCTTTTTGGTTCGGCTGTTTGCCTTCTGCTTATATTGATGTTTGTAATGAATTACTGCTGAAAAAGAGGCCCACAGTAGTATGAGTTCACTTTAAGTATCTTTGGTATCCAAGGAGAGAGCAATTTTCCAAATTTCTGTATGGAAGATGAATTATCCCACGGCGTTGATGTAAACAGGAAAACAAAGGTTCCTCTCCTTTCTTATTTACAAATTAAAACCAATGATTTCCGGTGGTTACTGCTATAAAAAGGAAATAGACCTTGACTGGAAGTAATGAGGCATTGGTGTTTGCCATAAGTATAAATTACCAGGACTCCTAAAAGAGGTATCCTTTTTTTGTTGTTGTTCAGCCTGCTAAGTGACAATAAGTGAACATAAAGTAATTTCCAGAGAACGCTCATGGGTCACCTTAGAATTTATGTACTGTGAGACACAGTTATTCAAAACAACTCTAAATTTTAAGACTGCATGTAGCCAGGATAAATTGTTTGGTTCCATTTTTCAAGCTGCATGTAAGGGGGGTAATTAATGTGTGACACTTTCAGACTTGGTGACCTCCTGCCTAACTGTACTCTCTGTTGGAGTGTGGAAGGTTATCTAGACTGCTGACAGAGGACACTAGATGGATCGTGAAGCAGCAGGACCTAGCTGCATTCAGCAACATCCTGAGCTCAGTGAATGATGCACATTACTGCTGCCAAAAGAGGAACTGCCTACCTTGCCTTGCTACTTTAAAACCATTTTGTTGGAACTACCAGCAGCCCATTGATCACGGTCTGTTTTCTCCCTCCATTATCTAAAAGTAAATGTTTTAAAAACAACAACAAATGAACAATCACATTCAGCAAATGTAATTTCCCCCTCACCTGAAAGGGCCATTCTATCATTGGGATAGTTTCATTTGTTTACCATCTGGGGTGATAAATGGGCTCCTTCAGCTTCAAGATGGGGTGAGAAATAAAAGGATAAGCAAACCAAGTAAAAAACAAGCCTGAGGTTAATGAGGTCAGAGAAAAAAAAATGCTGTTTAGATGCCACCTCCAAGGTAGTTTCTCCTCACTTCTCCAGACGGCCTAGAGAGCGTCTGGAGGTCCACCCGATCTGAATCCGACCGATTGCGACTAAGAACCCATATTAGGTCTTATCTCGCTGCGATGAGGGTAGCGAGATCTAACTATTTCGCTGCCCTTATCGCGTCCGCAGATAATCGCCCGGCCGCCCTGTTTAGGGTGACCCGCTCCCTCCTCAACCAGGAGGTTAGTGGGGATCCCTTGCAGGGGCGTGCCGAGGAATTTAGTCAACATCTGTCGGACAAAATCGCTCGGATTCGGACCAGTTTGGACTCCGACTGGGCAGTATCGGACGATCAGGACACGAGTGATCTTGTCGATGTCATCTGGGAGGAGTTCGATCCTGTGACTCCGGAGGAAGTGGACAGGATCATGGGGAGGCTAAGCTCCACCACATGTTTATTGGACCCGTGCCCTTCCTGGCTGGTTTATGCAGCCCGGGAGGGGACACGAGGCTGGTTCCAGGCGGTTATAGCTGCTTCTTTGAGTGAGGGCAGTTTTCCCGCCGCCTTGAAGGAGGCGGTGGTGAGACCTCTCCTCAAGAAGCCTACCTTGGATCCGGCTGTTTTGAATAACTTTTGTCCGGTCTCCAACCTTCGCTTCCTTGCGAAGGTTGTTGAGAGTGTGGTGGCGCACCAGCTCCCTCTGGTCCTGGATGAAGCGGATTATCTAGACCCGTACCAATCGGGCTTCAGGCCTGGGTACAGCACGGAGACGGCATTGGTCGCGCTGGTGAATGATCTCTGGAGGGCTCGGGACAGAGGATACTCCTCTGTTCTAGTCCTATTAGACCTCTCAGCGGCTTTCGATACCATCGACCATGGTATCTTGCTGCGGCGTCTCAGGGGATTGGGAGTGGGAGGCACGGTTCTTCAGTGGTTCTCCTCCTATCTCCTGGGACGTTTGCAGTCGGTGTTGACGGGGGGGCAGAGGTCGACCGCGAGGCCTCTCGCTTGTGGAGTCCCTCAGGGGTCGGTCCTCTCGCCCCTTCTGTTCAACATCTACATGAAACCGCTGGGTGAGATCATTCATGGTTTTGGAGTTGGGTATCATCAGTATGCTGATGATACCCAACTTTTCATTTCGACCCCAAACCACCCCAGTGATGCCCTCGACGTGATGTCCCGGTGCCTGGAGGCGGTCCGGGTCTGGATGGGGAGGAACAGGCTTCGTCTCAACCCCGACAAGACGGAGTGGCTGTGCGTACCGGCATCCCGGGATATTCAGGATATCCCACCCCTCATTATGGGGGATGAGTCATTACCTCCTGTAGATAGGGCTCGCAACTTGGGAGTCCTCCTAGATTCACAGCTCTCTTTAGAAGACCATATTGTAGCTGTAACTAGGGGGGCGTTCGCCCAGGTTCGCCTGGTGCGCCAGTTGCGGCCCTATCTAGACCGGGATGCCTTGTGCACGGTCACTCATGCGCTCGTGACCTCTCGTCTTGATTACTGCAACGCTCTCTACATGGGGCTACCCTTGAAGACCACTCGGAGGCTCCAGCTGGCACAGAATGCAGCCGCGAGAGTTGTGTCGGGGGTCTCCCGATACTCCCGTGTTACACCTTTGCTCCGCGAGCTGCATTGGTTGCCAGTTGTCTTCCGGGTGAGGTTCAAGGTGTTGGTAATGACCTACAAAGCCCTCCATGGCATGGGTCCAGAATACCTTGGGGAGCACCTGCAGCCGGCGTCAACTTCCCTCCGCCCAGTACGCTCCCACAGAGAGGGCCTCCTCAGGGTGCCGCCGGTCAAAGAATGCCGACTGGTGGCCCCCAGGGGGAGAGCGTTCTCTGTGGGTGCACCGGACTTATGGAACCATCTTCCGGTAGAGCTCCGGATGGCGCCCGACCTCCGCTCCTTCCGGCGCGACCTTAAAACCCATCTCTTTAAGGAAGCGGGCCTGGCCTGATGGGACGGGTGGGTTTGTTATTATGACTTTAATTTTAAATTTGTACTATGGGCATTGTTTAATCATGTTTTAATAATTTTAACTTTTGTATTTGTCTTTTACGTATTGCCCTGTTAACCGCCCTGAGTCTCTTGAGAGAAGGGCGGTATATAAATTAAATAAATAAATAAATAAATAAATAAATTATGGAGAACCAATTAACTTCAAGTTTAAATAACCTCAAGAGACCCAGGCAGAAGAGAAAGCACATCATTTTGGGCAATATGTCTATCTCCAAACTGCATCCCTTCACCATGAAGGAATGATGCTGGTGTGGTTCATCTTTCTTTATCTGACTACAAAGCTTAAGTCCTGAATATAAGAGTTGGAGCACAGAACCCAGGCAAAATGCCTTTGAAGGAGAGGACCTGTGCTTTGGGCCACACTCCTCTCAGCCTTAACTAACTAATTGCTCTGCCCCATTCCCTTATTTTTTTTACATGGCTGGTAATATTCTCCTCCTTTGTCTCCTACTCCATATCATAGCCAAGTCTGTGGATATGGACAGCTACCATCACCACCTGTCTAGGAGGCCCTTTGGACTGTGGGATCTGTTCCTGCATTCAGTATTCAATATTAGTAGCATTACTGATGCAAGGCCAGCAGGGAGCTGAAAGCACTGACTCTCTAGCAGATCTTTTATTTTTCCCTAAATAAATTACTCCTTCCTGAAGTAAAATATCTAACAGCAAAGGAGGATTCCACAGGGGGAAAATTGTCTTTTGTCAACTTTCAATTACTTGGATTGTAAGGCTTGAAGGCAGTTATTTATGCTATATTAAGCTACAAATACTGCAAAAAAAGAAAAAGAAAAGTAACTACAGCAGAAAGCCAAAGGCTTCAATACATAAGGGCCAAGACATCTCTCTTTGTGTGGTCTCTGTGTCCAAAATTCAAACTTATGATTTCTCTCCTCCCCGCATGTCCAAAGGAACTAAGAGCTGGTAAATTATCTGTGGCTAAAAGGTTTGACATCTGTGGCTTGGCATTGTCCTGTACGAGGCTGTTTCTAACCCTGGAATCATCTAACACACTTTGAATGGCTCCAAATGTTTAGATGAGGCCAGTACAAGTAAGGCTACTCAAATAACTGTTCCTTTTCAGACTTTTCTTGGATTTGGCATATCTGCATTCCACAGGGACATCCAATCCTATTCTGTCTGGAAAAACAAAATGCAGACTTAACAATCTAAGTGCAGAGAGAAATTAAAAAGAGAAGATTTCTATTGTTACTCACTGCATAGAGTCAAAATGAATATTGGTTCATCTAAAGAACTTACATTAAAAATCAGCACGAAGATTTCACAAGTATTTGTTAATTTCTTCAGATCAAATGCTTTGGATTAAAAAAAATACAGTACATATAAACTAAGGAGATGTTTTTCAAATAAAATAGTGTTTTTAATAGAAATGAAGATAATGAGAGGAAGGGGAATCTCTGTATGTTAGGAAAAAACTTTGTGATCAATTTTAAATGATCGTTCAAGTTTAATTCTTAAATTGCAGGATTTTTAAATAAAATGTTCAAGTGAATGAATGGCAGAAATAACAAAAACATATATTTTTGTTATTTCTACCATTCATTCACTTGAACATTTTATCTGAAAATCCTGCAGTTTAAGAATTAAACTTGAACGATCATATATATATAATGTTCCAGAACTTAAAAGAGTATTAGACAACTATTCCAATGGAAAAATGATAAGCTTATAAACTTTGGTTCCAAAGCAGACGCATGGCTTGGTTTAATATATAGAGAGGTGATCCAGAATTAGAGTTCCTTGCTAATGTCAGTATATTTATCTCTCTATCTCTCTATCTCTATCTCCATCTCTATCATCTCTATCTCTTTATGAGAGTCATAAATTGGTGTACTGGTTAGAGGCTACAGGCTGGAAACTGGAAATCATGAATTTTAATCCTGCTTTTGGCACAAAAGCAAATGGGCTTCTCTCTCTGTCTCTCTTCCTTACGAGGAAGACAACAAGGGCAAACCACTTCTAAAATCTTCAGTGGCCTTAATTTCCATTATCAAATGGCCATTTATAAAAACCCTCTGAGCATTTGAAACATATTTCTTCAAGGAAAAAAAGTCTAATTCTTACATGAACCTCCATGGTTACAAAGATCATCTGAGAAAGTTTGTATCTACCTGCTTTTTACTTGGCTCATGGTTGAGCAGGTGTTGCCCCAGCTTACTGGTGCACCTGAGGGGTCTGGCATTTTGTTAGCTTATTAAGAGCCCTTTAAAATGGTTCTTTTCCTATAGACATCTAATTGTTCTAACCGTTAATTTTATTTATTTTGGTTTTAAAATATCATCTTAACTAATTTAATGCTTTAAAAATGTTCTTATAGTTAACCACTGAGAGATTTCAGCAGTATAGCAAATTAAATAAAAAGAATGTCAAAATGAATGAATGGGATAATGATTTCATTAAACAAATGCAGTGCCGTGCTAAAATAGCTTTGTGGTCCATCAACATTACTTTTTAATTGGTAACCAATCCATGTTTTATGCCATCAAGCCAGGTGAGAATTTGGTTGTCTTTCTCTTATTGCTTTGAGACTTCCCCAACATATTTTTTTTTACCTGTCCAAAATTCATGCCTCTGTTTGCTGATCATGGCCTCAAGGGAACAGTCAGTTTTTTATTCTGGTTCAAGATTGATTGATTGGATTGTTTTAGAAACCATCTCCCTTAATTTGAAAGTGTCTATTCTTTTCCTTTGCTCTTCCTCAATGCCAATCTTTCAATGGCATGCATTACCACTGGAAAAATCTACACTTTATTTTGCTCTTTTTTCTGTCAGTGAAATATTTTTAACTTATCTAAATTTGAGTTTATTTTCCTTAATAGAATTTATTTCCTCTAATATTAGGTCTCCAGCACGCTATATCGTTTAGTAGTTCTTGACTCCAAGGGGAGTCACGATCTTTCTCTTCTTAATACTACAATTATGCAGATTTATAAAATTTTTGTCATTTCATAACACATAAATGGGAAATGTATTCTTTCAATTCAACGAAAAAAACAGTGAGTTAAAAAATAAATAAAAACAAGGCAGGAGATGGGAATTCTGAGAAGAGATTCACTTAATGGACCACGGACAGTGGAATCGTCTAACTCCAAAATAACTGCAGCCCCAATCTTGCTGCAGTTCCAGAAACAAGCTAAAACTGTTTTATTACAACACACTTTTAGTTCCAGCTGACTGGCAGTGCACATTTATTGGTATTTATTGTTTTTGACATTGCTCTGGATTGATTTATTATATGTTACCAAATTGTTATTGATTGTTAGTGATCACACAAATAGATTTTCCTTTCCTTAATTAGGTCCTTCAGGTTTTACAATGGTACACCTATCTTCACTATAATTGACTCTATCCACCTTGCTGCTGACTGGTCTCTGTTTTCCTTTTCTTCTGCTTTTCCCAGCATTATAGACTTAAGCTAGATCTTTGTACATAATGTGTCCAAAATATGATAATTTGAGCATTGTTATTTGTACATCCAGTGAGAATGCTAGGATGGTTTTTCTATTATCTATTTGTTGGTTTTCTTATCTATCCGTGTTATTTCAAGATTCTTTTCCTACACCAGAGTTCATTTTATGCAGTTGAAAGCTATCCCATCTCTTCCTATCACTTGCACAGTCAGGATTACTATAGGGGAATCAAATGCAACTGAGAAGGTCAAACATTCTTAGGATATGGCCAAGAAAGGATCTTCTACCAAAAGAATCAGCAGCTATTTATGCTTTGGCTAAAATAATAACAATTAGTAACTTGATTAGTAACAGAGTGAGCACCTGTTACTCGTCCCAGCTTCTGCCAACCTAGCAGTTCAAAAGCACATAAAAATGCATGTAGAAAAATAGGGACCACTACGGTGGGAAGGTAATAGCGTTCCGTGCGCCTTTGGTGTCTAGTCATGCCGGCCACATGACCACGGAGACGTCCTCGGACAAGCGCTGGCTCTTCAGCTTTGAAATGGAGATGAGCACTGGCCCCTAGAGTCGGAAATGACTAGCACGCATGTGCGGGGGAACCTTTACCTTTACCTTTTTAACTTGATCAACACTATCAATTTTATAATTCTTCTAGTTTAAATACCATTTGTGTAATGAACAATAAGAAGGAAGGTTTTTAAAGACAGAGACAAAATATCATGAAAGCAATGATTAATGAATACCAGCTTAGTGTGGTCAAGGAAAAAACCAATAAAGACTTAAAAAAAAAACCTGGAAACCTTATATAGACCTTGTTGAAATAAGAAAAGACTGAATAAATTATTTATGGCTCTGAGGATTATAAAGGGCTAAAGAGGGAAGAGAACTCTCACGCTTCCTCCTTCCATTATATATTCAAGATGGACAGTATTTAATATTTTATTGTTATGTATATGCAGGGGTGTGGGTCTATACATACAGTATTTTGTATATAGTATGTTTTAGGTGTGTGTCATGTATGTGTTTCACTTTGAGGGCGGGCAACTAAATTTCATTTTTGATATGTGCCACAGTAAAAAATGAAATAAAGATTATCTTATCTTATCTAAAGAGTAAAATGGGAACTACTTGATCTTTCTACCAGAGTCTACACATCCTAAAAAATTTCAAAACAGCTTCCCATTTAAATTACCCAAATTTATCTCTTTACTTTAGTTTTTCACTATTTATATGAATCCATTAATTCTCTGATACATACTCATTACATCATATATCCTAACTATCATTGGAAATTAGCCTGCAACATTGCTCATTTGCAGACAAAAGTAGGCATAGATTCACATCCACAACTAAGACACCTTTAGGATCACTCATATTTTTTACATGTCTATTTAGGCACACTTAAACAACTAAGAGTCTTTGTTTTACCCCATGCTCAGTGTTGAATCATTATGTTGAATTATCCATACAAGAACATCTCAAAAGCCACCAACAGACTGCTACAACCACATGGCATCACTGGAGCTAACAAACCAACTAAAGCCCTCCAAAACATCCTAAGTAAATCAAAAATCCCAGCAGTCTCAGAAGAAAAAAAAGGCAGGAATCACATACAACATATAGTGTAAGAACTGCAACACCCACATATAGGACAAACAGGCAAAGGACTGCCAGAGCTCATCCATGAATACCAACTAGCAGTCAGAAGACATGATGAAAACACCTTAATTTTACAATACATGGACAGACCTAACCATAGTATTGATTGGGAGACTGTGAGCTTTCTAGACCAAACCTAATCCAAATACTCTAGAAAATTCCTGTAAGCTGGTACTCAGACAAACTGGCCAGCAACAGGCACACAGACATAAACAACATCTACACACCATTCAAAAGAGACAATCAAAAGGAAAAAAAACCCAAAAGCAATCCCACCAACACCGACAGGGCAAGCCATTGTATAAAATAAGAGCCAACCCACTGCCTATTAGTACTTATGAAGTTACTAGTTTGGTAATGAAACATCTGCAAGGAAACAACCAGAGAGTACTAAGGGCCCTGTAGCTGAATCATTTGCTAAGCATTCAATTTATGGTTTGCTTGCATCACATACCACTCTTACTCCATTCAGACACGAACCATCAATTTCATACTCATGCAAAGCAATCAATGATTCAAACCTATTAAGTTTTACTTTTTATTGTCTAAGTCAACAAAAATATAGCATTTCTTCCTGAATGAGCTACTGAAAGGGGAAGAAATCTTATCTTCTGCTTGGAATAAAGCTATATAGCATTTTCCAAATTTTGCCACAATGTTGTCACTTGCACAGCTTTCGTAGAATTTTGCCAAGTACCATCTGAGAGTCATTTAATACATTATTCTCTTTATAATTTTCTGTATTTGCTATTGGTCCTTTCTCTCTGGTACATGGTAATGATAATAGAGCTTTTCCATCATCAGGAAATCATTTATTATAGACCTCCTGGCCAGCTTGATGATCGACATGAAGTTCCTTTATATCAGATGACCAAAAAACCAAGCAATAGCAACAACAGGTTATTTACAGTATCTTGGCATCCGCTAGGACTCTAACCGTCCAGAGTCAAAAATCCAATCAACTTTTGTCTTCTTACGCTGACAAGTTTATTCATGAGAAGGTAGAATTTTTACAAAAGGACTGTATTTAATTCTCACCAACAGAGAGGAATTGATTGAAGAAGGGAGTGTGACCAATACCCTGAAGGAAAGTGATTGCTTTATTGTAGAATTCATGATCTTCAGAGCAAGAAGAACTTCATAATGCATGACAAAAGAATCTAAAGAAAAGAAGAAATAGGGGTGGCATGATAGCAGTATTCCAGTATTTGAGGGGTTGCCACAAAGAAGAGGGGGTCAAATTATTCTCCAAAGCACCAGAGGGCAGGACAAGGAACAATGGTTGGAAATTGATCAAAGAGAGAAGCAACCTGGAATTAAGGAGAAAGTTCCTGACAGTGAGGAACAGCTTGCCTTTAGAAATCGTGGGCGCACCATCACTGGAGGTTTTTAAGAAGAGACTAGATGGTCACTTGTCTGAGATGGTTGAGATGGTTCTCCTGCTTGAGCAGGGGGCTGGACTATGGTCCCTTCCAGCTCTATTCTCTTCTAAGAGCATATGTTGGTGTATTCTGAATGGAAGTTGATTGGTCCTATGGCATGAAATTCTGAAAGAGAAATGTGACAAAGTAAGGGTGGAAAGTACTACAAAACAAGTATTCTGAGGAATATAATGTATCTCAACATCAACTAGGCCTTCAACAGCCTCTCTCTCTCTCTCTCTCTCTCTCTCTCTCTCTCTCTTTCTCTCTCTCTCTCTCTCCTTCTCCCTCCCCACCCATATTTTCCTTAATTTGTAAAATGAGGGATGTTTGAGAGTCCTCATTAAAGGTTTCATTTTAGCTTGGAGCCATGCCACTGTTCAATATTTTTTTTCCATTACTAGAATTGAAGAGTTTAGAAATGCATACATAATAAGTTTGCAGATGACAGAAACCTGGTTGAAGTGAAAGACAAGATTAAAAGAAATCTGAATAGGCTTGATGGGCTGAAAGGAAGAAGATGAAATTTAACAAGAAGGAAGATAAAGTTCTGCATCTGTATAGGAAAAAATGAAAGGCATAAGTATAGAGTAGGGAACATTGCCTTGATAGTACCACATGTGAAAATGATGTGATTGTAAATTAAAAATTAAATATCAGCCAACAGTGTAATACAGTGCTGCCTTGGGATGCATTAACAGATATCCAGAATCCAGCTCACAGACAATCACAGACTTTGCCCTAGTCAGACCCTATTTGGGATACTCTGTCCAGTTTGGGGCAGAATATCTTCAACAAAGACTCAGAAATCATGGGTGCTCCATCACTGGAGCACTGGACAGTCACTTGTCTGAGATGGTATAGGTTCTCCTACTTGAGCGGGGGGGGGCTATACTAGAAGACCTCCAAGGTCCCTTCCAGATCCTATTCTATTCTATTCAGGTTGCCAAGTTGTATAAAGGACAGTTTAGCCTACAGAATAGATAACTGAGTGGAGATGTGATATAGCAGGGGTCTTCAAACCTGGCCCTTTTATAACTTGTGGACTTCAACTCCCAGAATTCCTCAGCCAGCATGCCTGGCTGACGAATTCTGGGAGTTGAAGTCCACAAGTCATAAAAGGGCCAAGTTTGAAGACCCCTGTGATATAGTCTTCAAATATCTACCATATACTGCAGAAGGAGATGAACCTTAGGGAGCACCTGCTGCCGGCATCAACTTCCCTCTGCCCTGTGCGTTCCCACAGAGAGGGCCTCCTCAGGGTGCCACCGATCAGAGAATGTCGATTGGTGGCCCCCAGGGGGAGGACCTTCTCTGTGGGTGCCCCAGAGCTATGGAATCGGTTGCTGGTTGAGCTCCGGATGGCGCCCGACCTCCGCTCCTTCCGACGCGATCTCAAAACGCATTTGTTTGAACAAGCCGGCTTGGCCTGATAGGGGGTGGGTTGGGTTTTTTATTGCTCTTAACATTTGTATTTATCGTTTTTACTTGGGCATTATGTTTAATTCCTTTTAACTTTTGTATTTTTTGTATTTTATACATCTGCCCTGTTCACCGCCCTGAGTCCTTCGGGAGAAGGGCGGTATATAAATAAAATTAATAATAATAATAATAATAATAATAATAATAATAATAATAATAATAATAATAATAATAATAATAATAATAATAATAACCTATTCGTTACTAATCCGGAAGATTGAACCAGTAGGTTAAATCAGTGGGTTAAATCTACCCAGAAATAGGTCTAGGATAGATATAAGGAGGAAGCTATCAGCCAGTGGAACTGTCTGCCACTGAACATCTGATAAGATATGATTTGTTGGAGATTTCCAAACAGAGCCTGGATGGGCATCAATGATGATGACGATGATAGTGATGATGATGATGATGATGATGATGATGATGATGAAGAAGAAGTTGGAAGGAACCTTGGAGGTCATCTAGTCCAACCCCCTGCTCGAGCAGGAAGCCTATACCATTTCAGACAAATGGCTGTCCAGTCTCTTCTTAAAAACTTCCAGTGTTGGAGCATTCGCTGCTTCTGGAGGCAGGTTGTTCCACTAATTAATTGTTCTACCTGTCTGGAAGTTTCTCCTTAGTTCTAGGTTGCTTCTCTCCTTGATTAGTTTCCATCTTGCTTCTTGTCCTTCATTCAGGCACTTTGGAGAATAGATAGTAGTCTAGTAGTAAATCCTGCAGTGAGCATGGGGTTAGCCTCTCCCTTCTAATCTCTGTAATTTTAAGAAATTAATCAAGCTTTTAGATTTATATTCATTTCTTGGCCACATTACTGTATGTGTGAATAGTGTTAGGGTTATATTTGTGGGGCTTATTCCCACTGCCTGCTTAAGCTTTGTCCTTCTTCCAAAGGAATGCCACCCACAGAAATTTGGTCACTTTTTAATGATTTAATTTTGAATGTCTTTATGACATGTAGGCTACAAAACCTCGCCATGATCCTTGTTCCAGTCCACCTGTAGAAATCTTTTTGTATGTGGGAGGAAACATTTGCCTAATAAATGTGAAAAAAGGATAGGCAAACCTGATCAGCTGAGACACAATTAGCTTTCAAGCTCTACAAACTTAAGTATGCAAAATCCTTTCAAACAGTGATTAGACACTTAGGAGTACCAAAAACTCAGATAAAAATTCCCCTGATTCAGAACAGTGAATTTCTTCAATTATTTCTGGGTCTTTGTGCAAACCCTTTTCAAGATGTTCTGAGGTTTTCTAGTGTGCTTTTATCTGTCCATATAGTATATTCACATTTTAACTAGAGTAATTATTTTTAAATGAATTTTTAAATATTGAATATATAATCACTGTTTGAAGAAATGAAGAAATTGGTGTTTTAGCTAACTTTCTAAGGGAAACACTAGCAGTTTTTTTTACAGAACACAGTTGGGAAGAACGATAATGTATTATTTGTTTTAGTATTCGGGGACTGATACTATGCAATAATTTAAATGCTCCATTTATAAATGGGTATTTCAAAATACACATCTAATACAATATTTCATTGCCAAAATAATAATTGAACTGTGTGTAAAATTATTCTACCTGTATTGTTAAATAACAAAATGACATTTATAGAACTAATAAGCTATGAAGTCTGTAATGGTTTGTGATGATACCTGAACAAGAACATTCTAATGCAGGGGTGTCAAACTCAATTTCATTGGGGGCCGCATCAGCATTGCGGTTGCCCTCAGGGGGCCGGGTGGGTATGGCCAGGGTGGGTGTGGCCTACTGGGTGGGCGTGGCTGGAGTGCGTATGGCCTACTGGGTGGGCGTGGCCAGCTCTACATCGTTCGCATCAAGGGTGCCTATGGGGGCCTGGGCAGGAGTGGGACAGATCTGGGGGTCTCTGGCAGAAGGAGGGTCTCTGGGCCAGGGCCAAGGCAGCAGGGGCCGTTCCCTCACTGTTTCCAGGATGGCTTCGGGGGCCACATGAAACCACTTCGCGGGCCGGATATGGCCCCCGGGCCTTGTGTTTGACATGTCTGTTCTAATGTATTCATTTACAGAAAGTATTTATATAGCTTATATGTACAGTAATTAAACAATTAGAAATAAACAGTGCTTTCTCCTATGATTTCAGGTTTCTGGAATAAAAATATTTCATAACACTTGAATATTTTAATTTAAAATGTAGCCTCATTCAGAACGAATGTCAGTAAATGAAATGAGTATACAAAAGTTATAGATCTGTTATAGGAAATATAAGAGATATTAATGTAAAAATCACGTAGCAAACCATTAATTTAATCATTGCATTTGTGGATTAACAGTGTTACATTTTCTCATTCAGATGTTGGAAAGGGAACAATTGGATTTTGAAAGAAGCAAAAGAGTTTCTGAAAAATTAATTAGGTGATTCATTCAGTAAGTTGTTAGAGATAACAGATCACTTATCCTTTAAAGAATAAAAAAGAAAAATCTCAGCATTATGGTGATGTGACTAGTTCCTTGTTTTCCTGCAATAGGACTTTAGACCTATATACCATTTCATAGCCCTCTCTAAGTGGTTTACAGAGTCATCATATCACATTTTAAAAAGTCACTTCCAAACAAATGAAGAGAAACAATGGGAATGAGGGAGAAAAATTGCTTTCACCAAGGCTTATGGTAAATTTTGGGTTTTCTTGAGCAATATAGCTAAATTAATTCTGTTAAGCAGAGCTTAAACTTTTACAGTCTGATCAGCAATGAGGCAATTACTAAAACAGAAGGTCTTATTTGAAGGTAGCTTTCTGAATTTAAATTATAAACACCTGGAACTTCAAGTACAAAATGCTTTTAATAATGTCCCTTTAGATTCCATGATTTGAATACTCATGCTGTGCAGTCGCTTTTTTATTTTAAGGAAACTGTTCAAAGCACTGAATTTGCACAGAGCCAACTTCTCAGCTGGTGGCAGACAACTATCTTGCAGTCTTGGCAAGAAAGAGACAATGATTCACACAAAACAAAATCTGGCTCTGTTATTAAAAAAACCAGGAAATGAACCCAGTGTACTTATTAACTTGGACTAATGATAACCTTCCAAACAAACTTATCTCACAGATAATCTAAATCTATGAATGTTGAATGTCACATAAGACTTGCACCTTGTTATTATTCAGTCAATCGATTGACAGATGATCTTATCATACAGTTCCAAAGACACTTACATGGTTTTATTGTAGGGTACTTACTGTTGTGACCCATTAATATAGTTAACTAGTCTAAATACATGTCATCAGTTCATTGGTGAATCATCATGAAGCAAGTTACCCAAGCCCACTTCCCGAGGTCAGTCTGGAATTCTGTTCTGGGCCCAGTGCTCTTCAACAACATCAGTGATTTGGATGAAGGGATAGATGGGGAAGTCATCAAATTTGCAGATGACACTAAGCTGGCAGGAATAGCCAACACTCCAGAAGATAGGCTTAAGATACAGAAGGATCTTGAATAGACTTGAACATTGGGCGCTATCTAACAAAATGAAATTCAGTGGTGACAAAAGTAAGGTTCTACATTTAGGCAAGAAAAACCAAATGCACAGGTATACTATAGGTGGTACCTTGCTCAATAGTAGCATCTGTGAGAGGGATCTTGGAGTCCTAGTGGACAATCACTTAAATATGAACCAGCAGTGTGCTGCAGCTGCCAAAAAAGCCAAATACATTGCTATGCTGCATTAACAGAGGGATAGAATCAAAATTCTATGAAGTGTTAATACCACTTTACAATGTCTTGGTAAGGCCACACTTGGAATATTGCATCCAGTTTTGGTCACCACAATGTAAAAAAAGATGTTGAGTCTCCAGAAAGAGTACAGAGAACAGCAACAAAGATGATCAGGAGGCTGGAGGCTAAAACATATAAGGGACAATTTCTGGAATTGGGAATGTCTAGTCTAATGAAGACAAGGATGAAGGGTGACATGTAGTTCAGGGGCTGGCACAAAGAAGAGGCAGTCAAGCTATTCTCCAAAGCACCTGAAGGCAGGACAAGAAGCAACAGATGGAAACTAACCAAGAGAGAAGCAACCTAGAACTAAGGAGAAATTTTCTGACAGAACAATTAATCAGTGGAACAACCTGCCTCCGGAAGCTGTGAATGCTCCAACACTGGGAGATTTTAAGAACAGACTGGACAGCCATTTGTCTGAAATGGTATAGGGTTTCCTGCTTGAGCAGGGGGTTGGACTAGATAATCTCCAAGGTCTCTTCCAATATTATTATTATTATTATTATTATTATTATTATTATTATTATTATTATTATTAATAATAATGCAATAGATTTGTGAAAAGAGCATAGCTATCAATCTCTTTCCTTGTCCCTTCATGAAATTTGCTTTAATGCCCAAAGAAAAGCACTTTCTTTTTCTAAATAATATTGAGATGAATCCTTATGATTAAAAAAGATATTAAAACTGCCACTTCATATATCATTTTTAATGAATATTTTTTACAAAGTTAAAATTAACAACAAAGGAAAAAGTTATAAAGCGAAAAGTAGGAAAGCTATAAAGATGGGAGAAAATGGATAACAGTATAGATCATGAGAAGAGAAAGAAAAAAATACTTAAAGAAAGTGCCTTCTGATCTTTTTTGCAGCAGCTACAAACATAGGTAATGCTCAGAGTCACACAGGTAAGATGGACGGTGTAGAAATTTGAGAAAGTAAGAAATAGTTAATGCTGTTTCCACCCTTACAAATTACATATAGGTAGTCCTCATCTTACAATTGCAATAGAATCCATAATTTCCATCATAAGCCATGATGGTTATATATCAAAGCATCCATGTGACCAGACTCAATTTTACCACTGTTTTTGTGGTGATCATTAAGGAAATGTGGTAGTTGTTAAGCAAATCAATGTATTTCTAAGCACATTGTTTTGTGCTTAAATTGTAAGCCGCCCTGAGTCTTCGGAGAAGGGCGGGATATAAATGGGATTAAAATTAAAAATTTTTTTTTTACTGGAAACCAGCTGAAAAGATTGGAAACTGGCAAAAAAAACCCACAAAACCATAAATTTGTGGTCATGTGACTCTAGAACACTACAATCAGCCATAAAGGTGAGCTGGTTGCCAAGTGCCCAAAATACAGTCATGTGACCATGGGTGTGTGTGCAGCCATTGGAACTCCAGAACCAGATCCTAAGTAGCTTTTGGTGGGTCTGTCCTAACTTTGGGCAGCTGCTAAGAGATCAGTTGTTAAGCAAGGACCTCCTGTAACATAGTTCCCTTCTCATATATAGACTTAACACCAGTCATAAAAGAGTTGCAAGCTGCCATGGAAGATGACAGGCTGACCAGTGGAGATGGTCTATAGTGAGTGGAAGCTTCCTTGCTGATCAATTTATATTTTATTTGTTTTGCTTGTTTTTACAAATAGCCTAGCTACACATCTTATTTTATTTAATAAGCAGATTCTCTGTGGGAGGTATTTTAAATCCAAACATCAAGTCCCTAAAACATCCTAAAGGCTTCAGATATAATACATGGAAACTGAAGCAATGGGGAAGAACAAGAAATACAAAGCCAAATTCAATTTCACAGACTCTGCCCGAATCAAGAAAGGAGTGAAAAATTAATGACTGTGTGATGGACAAGAAACACGGTGAGTAGAACAATAGCAGAATACATCCTCCCCATCTCTTACCTATGTCTGACAGTTATGATATACTGAACTGGGATTTGGAAACAAAAACTGAAAAATAACAACTCTTAGAGCTCTTCTTCACTTTGCATGAAGAATTGAACTATCTGATTGAGTATCTGCCTTCGCTAGCCTTCCCCACCATTAACGCATCTCTGAAGAAGAAAGAGCCAGTCAAGCAATTGCCATAGGAATTCATGACAGGCTTTGCTGTTAGATAATTCTATTAGCTGCACAAACTGTAATTTCAATTTTAGAATATTTAACCTCTATAAATCCAGAGGTGGACTCTTTAAAAACAGCCTCTGAACCTTTCATGCAAAGTTGGGCAGAGAAGCTAGTAGCTTTTACAATGATTTCAAATGTTGATACTAACTCCAATCTGCTAAAGGGAACAAAACTGTCTGGGAAAACAAATTAAAAATTAAAAGGACAACCAAATACAGGGAGAGCTTACTGCCTCATTTCCTATGAAAAGTGGTAAATCCCAAAAAGTACAACCATGCACTTTAAACAGTTCAAATTGCTTTAAGGAGTGCACTTTACAGAATTGATATTGCATGCTGGGCTTACCAGAAGGATTATCACTCCATCAGTTAGTTCAGTTCTTCAATGCCAGCTTCGTATGATTGATCTAAGCGCTGCTGAATGGCTTCCTAGCATCACAGGACAGAAAAGAATTCTACTATCTTTGAACCATTCCACCACCCCCTGCATGCTGTTTAAAATGAAATATTTTCTTGCTTCTTTTCAAATACACACACTGCACATTTTCTGAGATGGAAAAAAGGCCTGCACTCTCTTGTTTTAACATTTCAGCACAGACTCCCCTGCCTCCTGCTATGGGCAGCATGCCAAATGAAAAAGCCCACAGCAACCCAGCACCATTCTCCTTGACAAGACACTGATCAAATAATCATATCAAGAAGGTTGCACTGATAACCACAGGCTTGCCTGGGCCTGGCACGTTGACATTTGCTCTGTAGCTTTGGGGCAGGCATGACAAGCAGGTGTGCCTGTGGTTTGGGGTTTGTAGTGCACCAAGCGATGGTGAATAGGAAAATGAAATTCTAGCCTTGTGCAACTTGTCTCATGCCAGAAATTCAAGAGTTAAATTATGCCCTATATGTTTTTTCTTCTTCTTCCCCTTAAAGTTCAAGGACCACTCTTTCTGTGAGGGCTTCAAAATGTTTTGTGACCTCCAGTGTGTACAATATCTCCAGTGGACAGAGTGTCTTCTGCATCTCTTGCTCATAATGCCACTTTTGTGTTCTGCACTTTTTGCCTGCCCCCTGTCTGTAGACTGTTCCTGTAGCACTATGTTAAATCTTCACCCACTCTCATCAGTGAGAAATAGGTATGTGCTGCTCCAGTCCTTTGACTTTTCCTTCAAGCAATGCTACAAGCTTGTCCTTGCTGAAGTGTATGCCAGGTCATGCAACAAGCTTTTCAGGTTGTGACTGCAGACTCCAGTTCAGTTTTGATGAAAAGAATAAGAGAGGCTGCTGATAAGGCTGCTGACACAAGTAGGGAGAACCAGACCTTTTACAAGGATTATGAAACTAACTATATGGTTATGACTGGGTTCTCTGATAATATTGCTTTATTCATTCTGTAGCAGAGTTAAATTGTAATTGACATTGAATAAGGATTTGTTGGACTTAGCTGTTTGGCATAATGACAACAAAACCAATACAGAAACAGATTGATCCCTAGCTGCAGTGTTGCAAGGGGAAAAAAAGGACATACAGCCTGATCCCCTCAACTCTATAGCTGATATGATGGCAAGGTTCTCCAGGCTTATGGACTTGCCTTCTCTGAGGGCAGGATCTGAAATCACCATGAAACAATGGATGTGGTCTTTCTGCTGGAGCAGCGCAATGTACTGTTGATTTATGGAAAATATAGTTCTCTCCTGTCATTGTCAGATCACTCCCTGGTGAGCTTGCAGTGGATCCCAGGCATCTTAATGGATCCAGTAGGGTCCAGAAGGAGCTTGAATTTGTTCTGGAGCATTGTCCAATAAATGTCATGGTGGCTGCCTACAATGAGACAGTGGCTGTTGCTTTGAATTAGATTGTGCTTAAATGGTCTTTCCATACTTACAGATAGGCATACACTCTTAGGGACATCACTCTTAGGGTGGCATGAGGACTCAACAGTTAAGATGCTGGGCTTGTCAGCTGGAAAGCCAACAGTCCAGCTTTGAGACCCAAGTGTCACACAATGGAGTAAGTTCCTGTCCTTGCCCTAGCTCCTGCTCCTAGCAGTTCGGAATCATGCAAATGTGAGTAGATAAATAGGTATCACTTCAGTGGGAAGGTAATATTGCTCTGTGATGTCATGCTGGCCACGTGACCATGGAAATATTTTTGGACAGTGCTGGTCAATGGCCTTGAAATCGAGATGAGCACAGCCCCCCATAGTCAGCAATGATTAGCGGAGTAAAATCCACAGGGACTTCTTTATCCTTTACTTTTAGGGAGATGAAATGGGTGAAGAGACATAGAGCATCACTGGTGGATAGCAAGGAGTGAACCTGATCAAACATGGACTAGAGCTATTGTTACAGACTACCTAAGATGGTAAAGTCAGCAAAATGTAATTATTTGTCTACCCTTATTACATCCACAGTTAGGTACCCAATGGCCCTGTTTTAGTTGACCCAGAATCTCCTTAGACTGAGTAATTCAGGGTTCATTTACAGGGTTACTGTGAGAGTTATGCTAGATATATGGTAGATAAGGTCACTTGGTTCATTCTGTGTTGAACTTTGACCTTGATGCAGGGTCAATGGAGCCTACGATTGCTGGGTCTTGCATGGTTATCTGAGAAGAGTTTGATTTTGTTAAGAAATGTAGAATGGACAGAGTTTATCACCTGGTGGTGCTGAAAAGAGAAGGTTGGAGACTGAAGGAAAATTGCCCCAAATAGTTGAGTCTAGTGATGGCTTCTTGAAGGCAGGGCAAACCACTGCCCCTTTAAGAGGAGGAGGGGGAAAAATCTTCTTACTCAAGGAAGAATTCACCATCACCCAAGATTATATATCATATCTCAGAAAGCCTTAGCCAATCAGGATGGACGTGAATCTAACATACTTGTTACTAAAATTACTTTTTATCTTTACTTTTAATATTATTTGCTCCCCAGAATCACTTATTGAGATGAGCAGCTGTACAAATTGATATGTTTGTGTCATTATATAGTTTTTTTGTTTTCCTATATGTTATTGTTGTTGTTGTTGTTAGTTGCGAAGTTGTGTCCGATCCATTGCGACCCCATGAACAATGTTCCTTCAGGACTTCCTGTCCTCTACTATTTCCTATATATGACAATATAAAATAATTTTATATAAATTTGTTAAAACCTAAGACATATACTTATTCTTTGATTTTTATGCATATTTTTATATATGCAATTTCTTTTATCTTGCCATGTCAGCAGCCAGTTTTTCAGATTTTTAGATAGTGGCTTTTCACAGCTCTACTTAGAACTGAAATTGGGACATTCCACATGCTAAGCATGTACCCGAAGCTGTGACCCAATTTTCATAATCTATTGGTTCTACAAAACTAGATAATTTAGTGTTTTTCCTAAATCTAGGGAGAATAACATGGCAAGAATTTTAGAAGTTGTACCAGAGGATTCTTAGAACAAATATGTGAATTTCTTCAGGCCAAAGTATACTCTACCAATGAGTTGCAGAGTTTTAATTACTATCTTTTGCATATATATCTTAATTAACTGTATGAAACTAAAAACTCTGTGTTTAAGTACATGCACAAGTTAATACCATTGTTTTGAATGCAATCTGTTAAGTATGCTTAGGATGGAGGCCAAATCCATCTTTACAAACTGTACTTCATTTCAACTGTATATATAATTGCCCTTAATTAAAATAGAATAAGTTGCAAGGAGTACAATTTTCAGTTCCTCCTTCACAATGAAGTGATTGCATTCCAATTTCACAGCTTGGTAACATTTTGCGATGCAAATGTGCCACAAAGTGTATGTACAAGTATGAATAAAGAGATCTTATTTATTGTTTCCATGTACTCTTATGTTTTATGGAATAGAGTGATCATAATTTTAATATTTACCTTCCAGCAGGGAAGGGAGAATATTCAAAATGACTTTTGTTTGAAGAGAAGTTACCACTTCAGTGGTTTTTCCAGGCCATGTTCCTATGAATTTGGAAGCAAATCAGTTATCTCTTGCAAAATTGTGTCACTTCTCAAGCCTATCCAATATGCTGTATTTTCTTGACAAAATTCTATCAGCCTGTGCCCTGTTTCATTTTGTACTCCAAGGCTAAACTTGCCTGTTATTCTGGTTATTTTTTGGCTTCCTACTTTAGCATTCCAATCCCCCATGAGGATAATGACATCATTTTTGGTGTTAGTTCTATAAGGTGCTGTACGGCTTCATAAAACTGGTCAATTTCATTCTCTTCAGCACTGGTGGTTGGGGCAAAGAGTTGGACTACTGTGATATTGAATGGTTTGTCTTGGATTTGAACTGAAATCATTCTGTCATTTTGGAGATTGTATCCCAGTATTGCTTTTCCTATTCTTTTATTGACTATTTAGGCTACTCCATTTCTTCTGAGGGATTCTTGCCCGCAGTAGTATACCTGATCGTCATCTGAATTAAATTCACCCATTCCTATCCATTTTAGTTCGCTGATTTCTAAGATGTTGATGTTCAGTCTTGTCATCTCTTGTTTGACCACGTCCAGCTTTCCTTGATTCATGGATCTTACATTCCAGGTTCCTATGGAGAAAAAATCTTTACAGCATCAGACTTTCCTTTCACCACCAGATACATCCACAGCTGAGTGTCCTTTTGGCTTTTGCCCAATCACTTCATTCTTTCTGGCACTACTAGTACTAGCCCTCTGCTCTTCCAAAGTAGCATATTGGACGACTTCTGACCTGAGGGGCTCATCTTCCAGTGTCATATCTTTTTGCCTTTTGGTACTGTCCATGGGGTTTTCATGGCAAAGATACTGGAGTGGTTTGCCATTTCCTTCTCCAGTGGATCACGTTTTGTCAGAACTCTCTGCTATGACCTGTCTGTCTTGGGTGGTCCTGCACAGCATAGCTCATAGCTTCATTGAATTACACAAGCCCCTTTGCCACGACAAGGCAGTAATCCATGAAAGGGTTTCTTTTTTTTTTTTTATTTGTTATTTTTTTTTATTATTTTTCTCCTTTATTTTAATTTTTTTTTTATTGAAAAGTTTTATAAAATACAATTTTCCTTTAAAAAAACCCCCCTTCCCCCTCCCTCCTCCCCTCCCTACCTCCCCCCTATCTCCCCCCCTCCCCCTCCCCCTCCTCCCTCCCCTACCTCCCCCCCTCCACTTCCCCTCCTCCCCCCTCCCCCCCCCGACTTCCCAGAGCAAAATACAAGGTATATATCTAAAAGGCAATCATAAACAATCATATACTAACAATTATAAACTCTAAAATCCATCACTCTCTAGCTTGTATATAGTAAACCAATCCTTAATAATACTAAATATATATAAAAAACTAAAATAAAAGAAAACTAGCATCATTCCCATCTATGTTCTTCCACAATTCACTATTACCTTAACATATTCTCATTTGCACATTAATAAATAGTTCTTACACAAATTAACCCACATTAACCCACAAAACTTTCTTCCTCTTCCTCTGTAGTAAGTTGTCCATTAATTCCAAATTAAAAAAAAAAAAAATCTATTACCATACATAGCATCCCAAAACTTTTTTTTTTTTTTTTTAAAAACACAACTACCACTTAACTATAAATATTTTGTGGAAGTTCCATAGATTTCTACTGGTCTTATTTTTTTTTCCTTTTTTGAGCGTTTTAAGGCAGCACGCGTCACCCTCTGTTCTCTAAGATCATCCAAAAGAGTTGCAGCTTGAACTCCTCCTGTACCCTTCTCGTCTATCTGTGCATCTTCATCCTCTTGATGTTCTCCTTCTCCAGATCCCTCTGCAGCTTCCAGAAGTGTTGATGGGGTTACTTTCAAGACATTATTATAAAAATCATGCGCTTGCTTCACATTACTCAAACAGTACCTTTTGCCATCATACATGAAGCTCAACCCAGCTGGGATCTCCCATCTGAACCTTATATCTCTTTGCTTGAGCTCTTGCACAAGAAATATAAAATCCTTCCTTCTCTTTAAAATCTTTGGAGGAATTTCTTTTAGAACCAAAACTTGTTGACCAGCAATCACAACTTTGGTATCGTAGGCAGCTTGTATAACTTCATCTCTAATTTCCCTTTTTACAAAATAAACCACCACATCTCTAGGCAACTTTCTCTGTTTAGCAATCCACGAATTCACACGAAACACTTTGTCCATACCTTGTTTTAATTCAGATGCTGGATGGTTCAATACTCCCTCAAAAGCCTCAGAAACCAGCTGCTTTAAATCTTCCTTAATATTCTCTTTTAGGCCTCTAATTCTCACAGCAAACTGCATCTGGTAAAATTGAGCCAAGCTCTGTTCACTGTCAATTTTGTCTTTTAAATCTTCAATTTCCAATACTTTTGCTTCTAATAAAGCATTCTTTTGAATCAAATCTTGCACTTGATCATCCAGCACCTCCACACATTTAGCAACTTTTTGCACTGAGGACAAAATGTCTACCTTCATTTCTCTAAGTTTCTGTTCCATCCTTTCTTCCATTCTCTGCTCCAATTTCTCCAATTTCTCCTCCATCTGTAGAAATTTAACACCCATTGACTCCAAAATTAACTGGGTATGTTTTTCAAGATCCTTCGATGTCAATACATCAGGAGAATGCAACGCCTGCAGCAATGATTGTTGTTGCACCGGAGAATTTCCAGCACTCCGAAAAGTTCTAGGGGGAGGTTTAGCCGCCATCTTTTACTTACATTTGTGACGCACTTTCACTTTAAGTTTTAAGCAAACTCCATCAAGCTTGAGAGTAAAATAAAATCTTCTTCATCTCTTCATCTTTCCCTCTTGTACTGCTCTGCCTGCTCTTTCCCTTTCATAGTCTCTCCTTCAAGCAGGGATGGTCGCAGACGCCTGGCTCTGCTCCATGAAGTCCGGAGCAGAGACGCTAGCCAGCTGGGAGCAGCCCAGGCTACGGGGGAGTTCAATCCTTCAGCCGCCCAAGCTCCAAGCTCAGGCGGCCCCGGAGAACTCAACCCCCACCTGGGGGCTCACCCCCTCCTCTTCTCCCGAGGAGGGGGCTTCAGATTCGCCCGAACAGCTGATCGGCGCTGTTTCGGGCGAAAAAACACCAGCTGAGCCGCGGGCAGCCCGGGAAGGCTCCCTCCGTCGCCGCGGAGCCACCGGAAGTCATCCATGAAAGGGTTTCTGATCATGTCCTGTAGTATATGACCTTCACCAGATTTGATATCCAAAGTAAACATGGAATATGCTGTGGAGGGACAATATAAGCAAAATGCTGGTGTTCTCATGAAATGTTAACAAGAAAGAAATAATAATAAAGTTCATACAGCATTCAATCTTGACCAAACCTGAGCAAGGCTTTAATACATTAACCAAAGGTCATATGACCAATCATTTGTATAGCCAGATGGCATAATATTAAAGGTAATTAAAAGGGGACAGTTAGATATGAGGAAACATGATATACTCTAAAGTAGAGATATGCGGGATATACCATCTATGTACAGAATGGTCATTTCTGAACAATATGTGCCTAGTCTAAAATGGATGTTTCATATATCCCAGGCTATCAGGCCCAAAAATCAAGAGTGACACAGTATTTTTAAAACTTTCATACCTATAGACAGAATTTTGCCAGACTAAGTGCTTCATTATCTGCATCTACTCTATAATCTGAGAATTATTAAGGGGGTGCTGTCTTCATCCTCTTTTTCCCACACAAAATATATAAACAGAGTTTTTTTTCTAATTCCTCTAGAATGCACCTCCTACCTCATGGGAATCTAGCTAAGGTCCGTGGTTAACAAAGCTCCCCTCGTTAGGGATTTAGTTGAGGGTGAGCACGCGGACCTGGCTTGCATCACGGAGACTTGGTTGGGCCCAGAGGGTGGGGTCCCTTTGGTTGACCTCTGCCCACCAGGCTTCCGGGTGCTACATCGGCCACGAGCTCATGGTAGGGGTGGGGGTGTGGCGGTGACTATGAGGGAGACCTTATGTCCGCGGGAGACCACCGTTCCTCAGATAGTCGGGTGTGAGTCTCTCTTTGTGAGATTTGGTTCTGAGGCGCAGTTGGGCTTGCTGCTGGTGTACATTTCGCCTAGTCGCGCAGCGGCAGCCCTGCCCGAGCTGCTCAATATCCTCTCGGGGTTGGTGGTTGAGTTTCCCAAACTTATTGTTTTGGGAGACTTTAATCTACCATCCCTGGGAGGTTCATCTGAGCTAGCTCGGGAGTTCATGGCTTCCATGATGGCCATGGACCTGACGCAAGTAATTTCTGAACCTACTCATGAGGGAGGCCACACCCTTGACCTGATTTTTTTATCTGGACGGTGGTTGGATGATCTTGGTGGGGGCTCTCCATTTATTATGCCCCTGTCATGGACCGATCATCACCTCCTGCGGCTGGTCTTCCATTTTGCCACCCCCCGCCGTGGGGGTACGGAGCCAATTAGATGGTACCGCCCCAGACGCTTAATGGATCCTGATAGATTCCAAGCGGCGCTGGGGTCCCCACCTGCCTCCATTGCTCACAACTCGGCAGATGCCTTATTGGAAGCCTGGGAAAGGGCAGCCACTGAGGCACTTGACCGGGTTGTACCCTTGCAGCCCCAGATCCCAGCGAGCTCCATGGTTCTCCGCGGAGCTCCGGGAGATGAAGCGTTGGAAACGGGGCCTAGAGAGCTGTTGGAGGTCTAGCCAATCCGAATCCGACCGGTTGCGGTTAAGAACCCATATTAGGTCTTATCTCGCAGCGATGAGGGTGGTGAGGTGTAATTACTTCTCCACCCTCATCGCATCCGCAGATAATCACCCGGCCGCCCTGTTTAGGGTGACTCGCTCACTTCTTAATCAGGAGGTGAGGGAGGATCCCTTGCATGGTCGTGCCGAGGAATTTAGTCAACATCTGTCGGATAAAATCGCTCGGATTCGGACCGGTTTGGACTCCAGCTGGGCAGAGTCTGGCGATCAGGACACGGGAGGTCTTGTCAATGTTATCTGGGAAGAGTTTGATTCTGTGACCCCTGATGAAGTGGACAGGATTATGGGGAGGCTGAGCTCCACCACATGTTTATTGGACCCGTGCCCTTCCTGGCTGGTTTATGCAGCTAGGGAGAGGACACGAGGCTGGCTCCAGGCGGTTATATCTGCTTCTTTGAGTGAGGGTTATTTCCCCACCGTCTTGAAGGAGGCGGTGGTGAGACCTCTCCTCAAGAAGCCTGCCTTGGACCCAGCTGTATTGAACAACTTTCGTCCAGTCTCCAACCTTCGCTTTCTTGCGAAGGTTGTTGAGAGTGTGGTGGCGCATCAGCTCCCTCTGGTCCTGGATGAAGCGGATTATTTGGACCCCTACCAATCGGGTTTCAGGCCAGGGTACAGCACGGAGACGGCATTGGTCGCTTTGGTGAATGATCTCTGGAGGGCTCGGGATAGGGGATATTCCTCTGTCCTAGTCCTATTAGACCTCTCGGCGGCTTTCGATACCATCGACCATGGTATCTTGCTGCGGCATCTCAGGGGATTGGGAGTGGGAGGCACAGTTCTTCAGTGGTTCTCCTCCTATCTCCTGGGATGCTCGCAGTCGGTGTTGGCAGGGGGGCAGAGATCGGCCCCTAGGTCTCTCGTTTGTGGAGTTCCTCAGGGGTCGGTTCTCTCGCCTCTCCTGTTCAACATTTACATGAAACCGCTGGGTGAGATCATTCGTGGTTTTGGAGTTGGGTATCATCAATATGCTGATGATACCCAACTTTTCATTTCGACCCCAAACCACCCCAGTGATGCCCTCGCTGTGATGTCCCGTTGCCTGGAGGCGGTTCGGGTCTGGATGGGGAGGAACAGACTTCAACTCAACCCTGACAAGACTGAGTGGCTGTACATTCCGGCATCCCGGGACATTCAAAATGTTCCATCGCTTTCTATGGGGGGTGAACTCTTACCCCCCGTGGATAGGGCTCACAACTTGGGAGTCCTCCTAGATTCACGACTTACCCTGGAAGACCATATAGTAGCCGTGACTAGGGGGGCTTTCGCCCAGGTTCGCCTGGTGCGCCAGTTGCGGCCCTATCTGGACCGGGATGCCCTGTGTACGGTCACTCATGTGCTCGTGACCTCTCGCCTAGACTACTGTAATGCTCTCTACATGGGGCTTCCCTTGAAGACCACTCGGAGGCTCCAACTGGTACAGAATGCGGCCGCGAGAGTTGTCTTGTGAGTTTCCCGGTACTCCCAGGTTACACCTTTGCTCCGCGAGCTGCATTGGTTACCAGTTGTCTTCCGGGTGAGGTTCAAGGTCTTGGTTATGATCTTTAAGTCCTTACATGGCATGGGTCCGAGATACCTCGAGGACCACCTGCTGCCGGCGTCAACTCCCCTCCGCCCTGTGCGTGCCCACAGAGAGGGCCTCCTCAGGGTGCCTCCAGTCAGGGAATGTCGACTGGTGGCCCCCAGGGGGAGGGCCTTCTCTGTGGGTGCCCCGGCACTATGGAACCAACTGCCGGTTGAGCTCCGGATGGCATCGGACCTTCGATCCTTCCGTCGCGGGTTGAAGACCCACTTGTTCGAGTTAGCTGGTCTGGCCTGAAGGGGAATATGGGTTTTTTTAACTGGTTTTATTATTTTTTATTGCTGTATTTTAATTGGGCATGGTTTAATTCTCTTTTAATTTTTGTATATCTATTTATATATGCCCTGTGAACCGCCCTGAGTCCCTAGGGAGAAGGGCAGTATAGAAATCCAATAAAACTAAACTAAACTAAACTAATTACATTCCATCACATAGGCAAAAGTATTCCGGGGTGATAAGAATATAAAAACAGATCTGCACAGCAGTAGGGCTGGTAGCAACCTGCTGTTAATGGGTATTAGAGGTAAAGAAAGCCTGACAAGATGAGGAGAGATGCATGGTGGGTATGTCATTCTTGGCAATGGTGATGCTCAACTCAGGAAGGGTAACAGGAAAGAGGGAGTAGAAAGATTGGAAAAGAGATGGACTCATAGGCCACATGGATGATCAGGGGAAAATTGGGTGAGGGTCATCAGCCTTGCCCTATTTGCCCCAGAAATGCCTCCCAATTTATCTTGGCTCAACCCTGGAACAATTCAGGTTGTCTAAGTTTCAGTTCAATCTGACTGTGACCTCTTCTGGATCTGTGTAGTTGAATTCCCAAGTTACAGTGTGCTTGCTGCATGCAGATCTTACACCCCTACCTTTCTCCAAATACATATGGTGAAACTGCAATTTCAATCATCTATGAACATGTGAAGATGCCTATGAAGATGTGGCTGCTAATAAAAATTTTTTTTTACTACTACTGATTCTATTTCAGGTTAAAAAAAATACCTAACAAGCTTATAGTTTGTAGCTGCTGAGCTTGTACTGGAAAATCACCCGTCTACAAATGTCAACTTTTTTATACCTCTTTTTTGTCCCTTTCCCCTATTTCGGGTAAAAGTTTGAGAAATTCACCAGAGAAATGCTTTGACAATTCAATTGTCTACATTTACATGTAGAATTAGAAGGGCAATATGTTATTCCTCATGCATCCTATCTTATCTGCCTTAATCCTGTGATAAAGAATCAGCAGCTGGATGGCTAAATCCTGAATCTCTTTCTAAATATAGACAGCCAACATATGTATTATGACTGCAATTCTTAATCCATAGCATTCTTAATCCACAGTTTTTAGATTTAATTGGAATGTATAATACTGATGTATCTGCTGAAATACTCAATATCACATTAGGCTTGAGTGCAGAATGTATCACTTACTGAAAGCACATATCTTTTTTTTTTAAAGGGACAGTCCTACCATTCCTTCCTTCTTTTCTTTCTCTCTTGAGTCAGGAACTCACAGTGTACTGTATAATAAATAGCAGATGGCTTCTCTAAGAGACATTTAGTGGCTTGGGGACACCAATCACACCACCCTCAACTATATTCTATAGCCACAGGAGACAATGTGTTAACACAAGGATATGATTGTGACTATGAAGAAAAATTCCAGGGTTCGGCCTCTGGAAAACAAATAACACTCTTTTCTTCTCTTAATTGTCTCTTACCTATTCAAATGATCAGAAATAGTGCTACCAAGACTCAACAAATGTACTTCCACATTTTGATGAAACTATAAAAAAATTACATGGTCTTAATCCAGAAGTAGCATAGGCTAAGAGCCCTTATTAACTACTCAGAATAGCCATGCAGTAATACCAAGTTTCCTTTCCAATCTGTCTTCTACCTCTACTCCTTAGTAGTGAGTATGCCCCTCCCTCCCGCGAATGGAGTAATTTGGGGAGGTTTAACAATAATATCCTTGAGCTATGACATGAAGTGAAAAATCCAAGAATTTACCACAAAGTCATAACAGTAACAGAATGATGTGTTGCTCTATGTACATACTCTAGCAGGCAACTAGTCTTTTGAATCAGACTGGGACCATGAATAATAGTCAGTTCTTTTAGAACTAAAATTGTATGTAGTTAGGTTTGACACATATGTCTTAAACTATAAAGATGACACCTTACTTTCTTGATATAAATGGTGGAACTCATGGTTGCTCACAGCTCATTTTAAATGATATGCTGCAAAGATCTTCCTCCTTCCAGGTTATTGTGTGCTTCAATGAATAACTCACACATTTGAACACAATTGCAGAATACACTGCATGCAAGACTGTAGCCTTCAGGCTCTCACAAGATGCATTTTTGTCAGTTAATTTACTGAAACAAAATCCATCAATTCGAAGAGGTTTATACGTGACAATTATTAGAAATCAGCCTAAGGGTTATAATTTAAGCAAATCTTGGTGGGTGAGGGGAGGCAAGGGAAGTAAAATGAAATAATCTGTGTGACAATTATTTTGAATTGATTATAGTTGGCTTTTGAAACCACAGACATTTCCCCCCTTACCCATTTTACTTTTTAAATAAACTCTAGATGTCAAAAGAACTTGGATATTGAATTTATAAAGCTTGAAAGAAAGAAAAGGGATTGTTAGTCTTTCCTAAAAATCCTTACTTATAGCTAAAATCTTCAATTGCATTTGTCAACTATCATTGGATTTTCTTTTTGTAATATAAAAACACTAAGCACCATTTCCCCTCAAAGAAATGAATTACAATCTTTCCAAGCTGTGGGAAGTCATGTAATCCAGAATTATACCAAAGCCACTGTTATTTTTCTTGCCTTTAGAAGAGGATCTATGGACTTTTTCTTTCATTTAAAAAGGCACCATTTTAAAACGGGATGGTTAGGTTTCCTAAAGTTTTAAGTACCACATGATAAAATTTCCACTTTTGTGCTGATCTTATAAGGCATCCTGTTATTTTAGTTACCGGTAAGTTATTAAAGTTAGACTATAAGTGCAGTATACTATAGGTTACTAAACTTCCCTTAATTTGCCGCTTTGGGGGGGGGGGGGCGAAAGCCCTAATAAGCAGGCATATACATAGAATGAAGGCTATTGCTAAGCACATTGATTTGTGCTTCTTAGATTGTAAGCCACCCTGAGTCTTCGGAGAAGGGCGGGATATAAATGGGATTAAAATTAAAAATTAAAAATTAAATTAATTCACCTGCAGGTTTAAGACTTTAAAAATGATTGCTTTTTAGGGAATATTGCATTATATTATACATACATAACATATTATAAAGTTCACACACACATTTATAAATATTTCTGTAGGCTTAAACTGCACTGTAATTCCTTCTTAATGACACCTATATTAGAATAACTGATGTAGTGCCCAGGATTTACAGAGCATAGACAAAAACATGACTAGGGTCTTTCCAGTGTTAGTGTTTTGGGATTTGGCCTCTTTGATGGTGGACCTTTTTGAGAAGGTCCATTTTTTATAGAGTAACATCTTGGAAACATCTTAGCAACTAGATTATAATTGAATTACTTTCCTAAAGGGCTAATTAAGTGCCAAACCTCTAATCGTGTAAGCCATGTGCTTTAATTCATTAAGTATTTTATTCTGCTTTTTATAATGATAAAGTTATTAAAATATTAATAAACACGTGCAAGGGAAGGATTTGGGGGACAGAGCAAGCAGCCATATACCGATGAAGCTTGAGATGCTTTTATGATTAAAACTTATTAACCTATCTGTTAGTTAAATGGCTTACTGTACAAGTTGCTTGTCTTATAATTGTGTGGTTAGAGCATCACAGAAAGTGGAGCCAATGCATTTTCTACTAATTTCCTCTCCGCTGAAAGAGATAAAACCACTATAAACTGTTGTGAATAAAAGTATATAAAGAGCCATATTAAATCATATCAAACGTCCATTCATCCAATGTCCTATTTTTGTATATCTAATCATATATTTTCCCCTTCTCCAGAATCTAGCATTCAGATGCAAATTGTTGATAAAACCTCCGTTATTGCAACTAGAGCTAATAAAAACACCATAAAATATTTGGATACTACGCTTGTATTTCTCTAATACATAGCATTGTATTTTTTTAAAAAAAACCCTCTTTAAATGCAATAAATCAGGGATCTTCAAACTTGGCCCTTTTATGATTTGTAGGCTTCAACTCCCAGAATTCATCAGCCAGTGATGAATTAAAAAGTTTATTTCAACATATAAATAACAAGAAAAAAGGCAAGGAAACTGTTAGGCATATGGTGATAGCCTACAATGTTGGGTTGAAAATATATTAACCATGATGTTGTGACTTTAAGATGTTAATTGGCCAATGGGTGTGTAAGTGTTCTCATGGCCATAAGAGGAGCAAAGAACGTAGCTTCTCTCTCTCTGAATTCACTGCTCTCTCTACTATTACTGTTTTGCTGTAGTGTTGGTTTACTACTGTGGTAAACCTGAACTGTGTATTGACCTCTGGACCAGTAAGAAGACTTTGTATTTTGGATTACTCCTTGGACTGTTGCTATTGTGTATGACCTGGACTGTTTATTTTTGACTGTGCATTTTTGTTCTTACACCACCTCAAAGTAAAATACTTTTTGCTTTTTACAACTCAGTGTACTCTTGTAGTTACTGTGCAACTCTTACTGCTCTCAGTACCCTTCCTTATCTGTGCAACTCTTTGGTAGTACAAGGAGACCTCTGCACAACAATCCTTAACAGAAACAGTAAAGAAAGAAGATGACAAGTAAATAACAGGCAATAGAGCTGCTTAACTCATTCATTGCATCATTCTTCATGCAAAAAGAAACTATAGCCCAATCTACCAAAAATATAACTGTAAAAGACAGACTAGAAATAAAAATTAAAATAAGCAAGAAAATGGTAAGAGAACACCTATCTGATCTTGATGAATATAAATCAGCAGGACCCGACAGATTATATCCCAGAGTTCTGAAAGACCTGGCTCAAAAACAGTAACTGTGAGAGGGACCTTAGACTGCTAGTGGATGATCACTTAAATATGACCCAGCAATGTGCAGCAGCAGCCAAAAAAGCTAATACAATCCTGGATTGTATAAACAGAGGCATAAAATAAAAATCATGTGAAGTATTAGTACACTTTATAAATCCTTAGTAAGACTACACCTGGAATACTGCAGTTTTGGTCACCCCATTAAAAAAGATGTTGAGACTTTGAAAAAAGTGAAAAGAAGAGCAACTAAGATGATTAAGGGCCTGGTGATAAAAACATACAAAGAACAGTTGCAGGAATTGGGTATGGCTAGTCTAGAGAAAAGAAAGACGAGGGGAATATCAGTATTCCAGTATTTGAGGGCTGCCATAAAGAAATGGAGGTCAACTTATTTTCCTAACCATCAGAAGGCAAGTCAAGAAACAATGGATGGAAACTAATAGGGGAGAGAAGCAACCTGCAATTAACAGTGAGAACAACTAACCAGTGGAACAGCTTGCCTTCAGAAGTTGTGGGTGCTTCATCACTGGAGGTTTTTAAGAAAAGACTGAAGAGCCACTTTCCTGAAATTGAATAGGGTCTCCTGCTTGAGCAGAGGGTTGGACTAGAAGATCTCCAAGGTCCCTTCCAGCCCCATTCTGATTTAAGATATTTGTTATCTCAAAATAATGGAAATTTCAACTCAACAAGAAAGCCTAACTTCTTCTTGCACTTAGTTAAATCTGAGTCATCGTAAGACATGCCTTTTGAATCAGCCTTGTTTTATTTGGTATATAAAGATTTTGAAAATTGTAGTCTCAGCTGCTAAAAAATGTTAAGGGGAAATAGGCCAAATTATCCTTTATGCTAAATTATCAGCAGGAATAAAGATATATCAATATGAACAAAAAAAGAGATTATGAATCTTATGAAGTTGCTACAAGCCGCATTATTCAACAAAAATGTGCCTTTCAAACTTGAAAAAAAAATCCAGAGTAGCAGTTTATATCCAGAAACAGTATTTTTCTTTCAAATGCAGTACTGTAAGGTTTTCATAAAGGTTTGCCGACTTGTTAGCATCCTGTGTCTAAATGAAGTAAAAGAGCAACACAAGAAATATAAATGCTTAAGAATTAGGAAGATATCTAGTTTTATGACTCTGAAGAATGAGAAGCAATTTACAACGTGCATGCAGATATCCTGAGATTAGGACAGGGTAAGGGAAGAGGGAAAACATTTGTACTTCTTTATAAAGACCATAGGGACGCAGTGACTCAGTGGGTTAGGACGCTGAGCTTGTCGATCAGAAGGTCGGCAGTTTGGCGGGTTGAATCCCGAGTGCCGCGTAACAGAGTGAGCGCCTGTTACTCATCCCAGCTTCTGCAGTTCTAAAGCACATAAAAATGCAAGTAGAAAAATAGGGACCACTACGGTGGGAAGGTAACAGCGTTCCATGCGCCTTTGGCATCTAGTCATGCCGGCCACATGACCACAGAGACGTCCTTGGACAAGCGCTGGCTCTTCGGCTATGAAACAGAGATGAGCACCAGCCCCTAGAGTTGGAAACAACTGGCACGCATGTGCGGGGGAACCTTTACCTTTACCGTTTATAAAGACCATTAACTTCATGCCCTGCAGGGAGCTAAATCAGAAGCAGATGCTCTGGCTGCTGTGTGGCTGACAACTGCTTTTTGCAAAAGCAGCAATCAACACCTGCATTGATAAAATGAAGGCTTGGCATATCCATGTCTCTGCTGGCTATCCTGAAACACAAAGGGATAGCAAGAATGAAGTACAAGCAGAACACATTGTAGTGGAAAATCAACCAGCCTGTCAAATGCCTATCTTCGTAATTATGCACAAAAGCATTGTCAATGGAGTTTTATGCACTAAACCATTTTCTGAAAAATTGAGGTTTCTGAAGGCCATTTCACCAGCTATATAGTCTCATTCCACTTTCAATGCCATTAATGCACATCAGAAGAAAAACAAAAAAACCATGTTGTTTTGTTGACAGAGAAAAGAATGGTATGAATTAATGGCCAAGAAGAAATCATATAGTAAATGAGGATGGTATGTGCTTGATTCAGCTTTTTAACCTATCTTTAAGAGCTTATTAAAATGCATGCAAGAAATTACTTGCTTAAGAGCTTAAAATAATAGATACAGGGCTGAATCACTCTTTTAATCATTTGACTACAATTTAAATGACCTAACAATTAATACCCAACTTTACAGAAGTTCAAAGAGATAGGTAGATAGATAGGTATGCCTTTTAATCTGTTGTCAGTTTATTCTTTTTCTTGCCTATTTACCATATGGATGGCAATTTGTTACTTTATAGTAGTAGTAGTGAGCATTTTGAAATATTTTGCTCAGATACATGATTATATGGTGAACTTGCCTATAGCTGAAATGGATACCCACAGATCCAGAAATAGATTTTCAGTATATATTGTATATTACTATAATCATCAGAAAAATGATGATGCTCTGAAAAATAACATGTTTTAAATATTCATTAGCTTACTGAGTATCAAGACTCAGTAAGACTTTTAACCTTTGATTTTATATATAAATTAAATAATGGGAGAGATAAACACCTTTACTCTTGGATTAGACCTATTCAAATCTCTGTATTGGTATATTTATAAATGTGTATTTTAATATAACCTTTGGATCAACAGGATTAGACATCTATAAATATCCTGAGGATTGTGTCAAAGACTGACTTTAAGTCAACAGAAATATGATATAATTTATTTAGTTTTCTTTTAGCCAAATACTGGAAAATGCCATAAAATGATATAATATAGAATATTAGATTATAGTCAATCATTCTTCTCTGAATGTTTCTCTGTTTTGCCTTTCTGTGTAAGAAAAATTGCTGGAACAGGAAGGAATATAAGGGGAAAATGGATTCAATGTGACCTTGAAATCAAATCAAGTTTTATGAGAGATTTCTACATTTTATTCTACTTCCATGTAACCATATTTGACAACTGAAATGATAAGTCAAATTAAGATCTGTCATGCCAAATTTAAAGCAACAACGTCCAATTTTTGAAAATATATATCAGTAGCTTCAATCTTCACAGAAGAAATGTGTTTGAGGATGACATTTTAATTGTTTTCTGGAGCTCTTGTCTCTGATATGAATCTAACAAGGTCACTTCTGAAAGCCACCCAGCTGTTTATCACATATTTACTATTATTTATGCCATCTAAGCCAGTAAAAATATAAGCTACTTATTTATTAATCCACATATCCACTTTTTGATTTAAAAAAAACACACAAGGCTTTAAAAAAATGGCATAAAGCACATTGAGTATTTTTAAATTAAAAAACCATAAATAAAAAGAAAAGGGTCATTTTCAAATTTTCTAAGCAAATAAATCTTCAAATAGATGATTAGGGCCAGGAACGCAGTATGCAGAAGTGGAGACTTTTTGTATTAGTTTAAAACCTGCAGCTATATAATTCTTCAGCATCTGGGCTAGTCTTGGGCTTGTGATTTCTTCACTGGATTCCATTTATCTGTTTAGGACTTCCAGCCATCTGACCTGGCTCAAATCTTTACCCATTCTGGACTGGATTGGAGAACTAGGAGATTTAGAACAGACGTTCTAAAGCATGAGGTAGATGTGCTATGATTGAGGTCTCTCTTGGCTTCTGAGTCTTAGGTGTAGAAGCAGCTGGGAGAACTGTGTGGAATAGGTGTAGAAGTGGGGTAAATGGATTCTAGGCCCAAGATAATGGAGGTGGAGTCAGTAGGAGAAGCCGAGATATGGGAAGGTAAGGACATAAGTAATTTAGCATAGATTTTCACCTCCCCTCTACCATTATGTTCTCCTTTGAAGTTTACCCAGGTAGGGTAACCTATGAGATTTCAAAGGGCCGTGGAAGAACAGCTAATGTTCTTTAATGTTTAAGATTGTGGTGGCGCAGTGGTTAGAATGCAGTATTGCAGGAGTTTGATCCTACCAGCTCAAGGTTGACTCTGTAAACTGCTTAGAGAGGGCTGTAAAGCACTGTGAAGCTGTATATAAGTCTAATTGCTATTGCTAAATGCTAATGTGACTCAAAAGACTTTTATTGAATTCCCATTTCTACTTAGAATTAGAGTTTAGATAGTTAATACAATTAATTGTTAGTTTCCTTTCCTCTTTTGAACTTCATGCTTAGCTCCTTGATGCATGCTCCTTGACCCATGGCTGTCAAGAGGCTGAGAAACAACTGGAATAAAAGTAGAGGAAAGCCCCAATCAAATCAAATCAAATCAAATCTTACTGCTAAGCTTGTAAGCCGCCCTGAGTCTTCGGAGAAGGGCAGGGTATAAATGGAATTTTTTAAAAAATCAAATCAGAGCTTCTCAACAATGTGAAGGAAACAAAGCGTCATTTTAATAGCCTATTTTTTTAAAAATGCCATTGACAGTGCCAATCTTTCATATCATTCCCTATGCTTTGCCTTTATAGCCTTACAACTATTTCTCTCTTCGTCTGAGAGTCAGGCAACAGACGAGTAAGGTAGATCAAATCTGTGCTGTCTTCCAGGGCTTGGCAAGGAGTTCTTGCTTTTTCAGTGCTCTACATTTTTATTTTTATTTTTCCTTTTTTTGGTTTTGGAAAACTGACTGAGCCAATATGAAAAGCCCCTCATTTCTTTTGACACAGCATTTGCAACAGGTGACTAACTGGGTGATGACAGTTCAGGTCAGAACACAACAAAGACTGTTTGGGAATAAAGCTAAACTTTCCTCTTTAGCAGCTACCTGACTTGGGCCTAACCCAGAAAATACTTAACCTAGAATTGATCCAGTTAATGTAAGTTTTGCAGGGGCCTTCACTGTCTCAGTTCAGTGGACCTTTCTCTCAGGTAAATGTGTATAGTTTGAAGCTAAAGTAAAAAGATGTTGTAGTCCCTGCTGTAATTAACAAATTCACTGCAGAATAAGCTTTTATAGAGCATAAATATTGCAGAAGATTGGGTGAAAAAAAACTCCTGCTAAATAAACCCTGCCAAATAAAGGTGTTTCAAGACTTAGTTATTTATGATCCTTCAACACTGCCATGTATTTAGAATGAAATTCACTTTAGAGGACAACCTCAATGAGCCTTGGGAGATGTTGGTAAAATTCTGGCAAGAAGATGTACAAATAACATCTTAACTTTGTAATTACAAGTACTATGACTCATTTGTGATAGCAGTTTTCCTGAAAAGAAATATAAATATCACTGCATATTTTTCATGGTCTGGCATCTCTGTTTTATCAAACCCACAGTACTTTTTAACTTCCAAGCAGCAGTGTATTGATATGTACAGAACAACAACTCTACTGCTACATTTTGATCTATGAGGGTGAAATCTTTGCTCCCAAGTCATTTATTATCTTTCTAAACAGATGCATATGCTAGAAATGTTTAAGTGTGCTGAAGCTTAGTAATTAAATAGCTTATAGATCTGGTATTAATCAATCACTCCAAAATGTCTGAAAAAGTCAAAGATCTGTTGGTGAGGTCTTTATCATGCTACAAAAGGCAGATTTCGTATTTCAGTGTATACTTAAGTGCAGCATGGAAATAGAACAGGGGTCTTCAAACTCGGCCCTTTTATGACTCGTGGACTTCAACTCCCAGAATTCCTCAGCTAGGCATGCTGGCTGAGGAATTCTGGGAGTTGAAGTCCACGAGTCATAAAAGGGCCGAGTTTGAAGACCTCTGAAATAGAAGGTTGAACACGCAACAGATTAAAATTTGTGCTACAGAACAATGCAAAAAGCTCTTACAAAATCTATTCGTTGTTTTTGTAAATGTGAAAATTACTCTGCATTATGAAAGATGGAAAGGCAACTTGAAAATGTTGATATTAAAAAAAAAACAATCAGAGGGTTAAGATCTGAAACCAAGCATAAAAGTACAAGCCTATTCAACTCATTAGAATTTAAGTTGAAATAGCAGACTTAACTCCTAAGTGTACTTAATCTAGATAGAATTCCTAAAAAGCAACACCTTGCCCGCAGAGAGGGTGAATCATTTCCTGAATCCCCAGTTTCCTTTTAATAACATTTTCTTCCACTTCAGAAGAAAGGAATGGGAAGATCAACTCTTCCTTTCTTCCCTTTCCTGAGACAAAAACAGAATTCCAGGACAAAGCTGTTCTCCTGCTAAACATGAATAGAAATAAAGCAGGAATCAAAGAGCTGGAGACTTGCTGAGAAGACGTCTCCCTGGTGCAAGTCAGGGAACTCTTTTTTCCACCAAAAGTTGTATTTTGATACCCTTCTCTTATTTGCAACAGCTGAAATGTGCTGTCGCCAAGGAAGTTGATATAATGATATCTGCCAGCTTCTTTTTTTTCCAATGGTGGCCTATACCTCCCAGGAATTTAATTTATCTATTTTACTACTTAAAGGTGAAACAGATGCACTGTTAAAATTTAAATATTGTCATTGAAGTTTGGCTGCAAAATCCTTGGGACATCTGTTGGCCCAAAAAAATGAGATTATAGTGACGTTTGGTCAATATTTCTGGGTATCAAATAAATAAAGATGATGTCCCTACAATCGAACTGCTACGCACACACACACACACACACCATTTTTATTTGTGGTGCAAGTGCAATATAAGGAAAAGTGATCATGAATTTTTCAGCAAACATTCTGTATGCTCATCATTGTGCTTCTGTTCCAAGGATAACAACCTTTTAAGAATCATAGATGCTCAATGCACATTTCCAAGTGGGTTGAATTGGATTGGGTTGGGTTTTGACCCCAGAGCTTACATCTCCATAGAACCATGGTGGTGCAGTAGTTAGAATGCGGTACTGCAGGCTAATTCTGCCAAATGCCAGGACTTTGATCCTGACCAGCTGAAGGTTGACACAGCCTTCCATCCTTCAGAGATTGGTAAAATGAGGACCCACATTGTTGGGGGCAACATGCTGACTCTGTAAACCACTTAGAGAGGGTTATAAAGCACTATGAAGCATTATATAAGTCTAAGTGCTATTTCTATTGCTGTCTTCTCTTCTATATATTATGCCACTGCCTCCTGCTTTGTGAGGGGTCCAGAAATAGATTACAGTTATGTCCTCTTCAGGCTTTGTTAAGTTCTTCAAATCTTCAGCAATCTCTTTTTCATATTAGCAGCAATTCTCTTTGAATATATATATTCAGTGGTGGGATTTAGCCAGTTCACATTGCTTTGGGAGAACCGGTAGCTAATTTTTTGTTGCCCAGGCCCAGAATGGACTTCCAGAAGTGGCATCCACACAGAGAAATTGATTGATTGATTGATTGATTATATTCTCCCTAAGGACTCAGGGCGGCTCACAACAATAAAAACTAAAAAAGAACATAAAAATACAAAATTTAAAAAAGAATTAAACAGTAGATATGTTCGATACATAGTAATTTAACCCCATAAAACCAAATTTAAAACCATAGTCAGTCCAGGCCCGATTGTTGAAACATCCATGTCTTCAGGTCACAGCGAAAGGACCGAAGGTCAGGGGCCATCCGCAGCTCCAGAGGCAGCTCATTCCAGAGTGTCAGCATGCCCATAGAGAAGGCTCTCCCCCTAGGGGTCGCCAGTTGGCATTGCTTAACCAACGGAACTCTGAGTAGGACGACCCTGTGGGAGCGAACCAGGCAATGGGAGGTTGACAATGGCAGCAGGTGGTCTCGCAAATACCCTGGGCCTAAGCCATGTAGGGCTTTAAAGTTAATTACTAGCACCTTGAATTGCACCCAGAGGACAACCAGAAGCCAATGAAGCTCCCGCAGAAGTGGAGTAACATGGGAGTATCGAGGAACTCCCGTAAGTACCTGCGCGGCTGCATTTTGCACCAGCTGAAGCCTTCGGGTGTACTTCAAGGGCAGCCCCATGTAGAGAGCGTTACAGTAATCCAGGCGAGAAGTGACAAGGGCATGGGTGACTGTGCATAGGGCATCTCGGTCCAAAAAGGGGCGCAACTGGCGCACCAGGTGAACCTGTGCAAAGGCCCCCCTGGTCACAGTAGTTAAATGTTCTTCCAAATTAAGCTGTGAATCCAGGAGGACACCCAAGTTGCGAGCCCTTTCTGAGGGGGGCAATACCTCCCCCCATCAAAAGAGATGGAACTTGTTGGACAATACAAGATGCCAGTATCCACAGCCACTCGGTCTTGGAGGGGTTGAGCCTGAACCTGTTCCTTTTCATCCAGACCCGTACCGCCTCCAGGCACCGGGACATCACATCAAGGGCATCACTGGGTTGGTTTGGGGTGGAGATGAACAACTGGGTATCATCCGCATATTGGTGATACCTCACCCCAAAACCACGAATGATCTCACCCAGCGGCTTCATATAGATGTTAAACAGGAGAGGGGAGAGAACTGACCCCTGAGGCACCCCACAAGAAAGGGGCCTTGGGGTGGATCTCTACCCCCCTGCCAATACAAACTGCGAACGGCCCGAGAGGTAGGAGGAGAACCTCTGTAAAACAGTGCCTCCCACTCCCAACCCCTCGAGCCGTTGCAGTTGTTCACATATTTGAATCCCACCAGTACTCTCTTTAAAGTTATTTCAATCTACAGTCATTTTAAAATTAAACCTATTGTAGTCCATTCATCATAATGTTCCTTTTAAATACACTGTATATGTGAACATTTTATTTAATTAAAGCACATGCTTTTGTCAATTAAACCCAGTGGTGGAACATTAACCTTATTTTGTTATGCTTTATTTAAAGAAGAAGCAGGCCTGAATAATAAAATACCCTTTTCACCTCAAATTCACACTTCTAAGGAGGAAATTTAGAGTTTGTTCATATAGCTGACAGTTTTAATTGCAACTTTGCATTGATTACCATTAGGCTGTATAAAGCTCTCACAAATAAAAACATCAGTATTTTATACAGTTCATGTCAAATTTACCTTTGAAGAAAAAACTTCTTAATGTCATAGGTGTTAAAACCTTCGGAACCTGATTTAATTTAAAGTGGGACATTTAATTTTACTGATTTTTCTTGATAATTTATAATGTTTGTGATTTGTGCTCATCTGTAAGAACTAAATAGTACTTAGTACTAGTACTTAGTACTTAGTACTTAGTAACATGAAATGGTATCTTGCTTTGCTAATAACAATAACAAATATGAATCTTATGTTGCAATTGTTCTTAACAAGTTTTTTTATTATTTATCCAATTTTAAAACAACAAAGTTGCATTTAGAATATTATTCATATTACCGGTAACCACTATCCAATAGGGAAGTGCAAAAATTTGATTCATAAATCTGATTAGTCAAAAGTGTGATTACATCTGTGAAGTGAGTTGGATTTCTAAACTGAAATTGATATCACTGAATCAATTTTGACTGATTTATATAATTTCTGTGAATGCACAATGATATGCCTGAAAAATAGATTACCAATTAAATCAGACTGATTTTTTTTCAAAAATTGGATCAAATGTCTGAATCAAATAAGTTTGACTTTCTGAATTAACTTGAAAAATGGCATGCATTTAGAAATTAGAAAAAACGCAGTCTAATACAGAAGAGGGATGGCAAGCTTTTAATTCCTGAGAGCTTTAATATTTAGAAATTCTGATAATTGCTGCAAGAAAGCTAAGAATAAAAAGCAGGTGAGGCACATAACAAAGTTTTTTCTGTATACTTAGATGAGGATATGGGTGGTATTTTGCCTAGTTTAGTTCTAGTATAGTTTTTGTGAACTTCCTGAGTGAAAATTCAAAACATTGCCAACAGTTTTCAACAATTATGATCAGTGAGAAATCTAGGATACCAAAAGGAGATTTGAATAGCACTTTGGATCTCAATCTGAGATCTTCAGTCTTCAATTATATCAAATATTGCATCTTTTGACTCCTAAATTTTATCAAATAATTCTAGGTAGTTTTCAGTATCATAAGATCAATGTAGGCAATTAAAATATAAACATTAAAAGATAAAGCCTTGAAATTGAAACTTTAACATTAAGAATTAAGAAAGGATCTGTGTCTAAATGTGGTGGAGGTGGGATCTTATCTAATCCACTAGCTACCTCTCGAATGGGATACTCCTTAATCACTTTACAGCTATGTAAGGTAGTAACAAGCCAGAGTATTCCCTATGAGGCTCTACGGAAGGGAAAGTTGGACTTTGAAGAAGCAGAATAGGAAGAGTATTAATGCCTTTGAACTTTGAGATTCCTGAAAATATCACCAACAGCCATGAACCATCAAACAAATGAACCCAGAGCTCTCATTTGGCGCACAAATGTCCAGACTCACCTCACCCTACTTTGGACACATTATGCAAAGACCAGCTCTCTGGAAAATGCTCTAATGCTGGGAAAGTGGAAGAAAAGAGAAGAGGATGACCAACAGCAAGGTGAATGGACTGAATTACAATGGTGATAAGTAAACTGTTGGAAGACCTGAAATATTAGCTTACATATAGATTGTCATTGAGAAAAAAAATATCCACATGGTCACTAGGAGTCCAAAATGACTTGATGGCACATACCCACTTTTTTGAAAAAGGAGAGTAGCAATACTCAAATATATGGTTGGAATATGAAGAAAGATTATTGGCTTCCTATTCTAAGGGACGCGGTGGCTCAGTGGGTTAGGACGCCGAGCTTGTTGATCAGAAGATCGGCAGTTTGGCGGGTCGAATCCTGAGTGCCGCATAGCAGAGTGAGTGCCTGTTACTCGTCCCAGCTTCTGCCAACCTAGCATTTCGAAAGCACATAAAAATGCAAGTAGAAAAATAGGGACCACTACGGTGGGAAGGTAACTGCGTTCCATGCGCCTTTGGCGTCTAGTCATGCCGGCCATATGACCACGGAGACGTCCTTGGACAAGCGCTGGCTCTTCGGCTTTGAAACGGAGATGAGCACCGGCCCCTAGAGTTGGAAATGACTAGCACGCATGTGCGGGGGAATCTTTACCTTAATTCTAAGGGATAAATGTATTTATGAAGGGAATGACAGGCAAAGAAGATTTTTGCTGGGCAGCTATTCTTACCAAGGCTTACTCTTTGGTAGACCATTGTTGTTTCAGGGTATAAATGCAATAGGAAGGACAAATAAAAGAAGTATTTTTTCTCTCCTTCTCTTTGGAGCATCCCATTATTAAAGTACCACTCTGTCATTCCTGAATCTAATTAATAATTTTTGGGGAGACTATTACAGACTATTTAATTTTGTATTAGAACTAAAAGTGTTGTTCCCACTTAGCAACTCATGTGTTTGTTGATCTTTTGCTATGGAAGAGTGGCTTCAGTTTTATTTGTAATTATTTCCTTCAATGTTTTTATGCTTACCATCAAATGTTTTTTTTTCCTATTTAATTGATATTTTATAAAAGTTTTCTTATATTCTTTCAAGGGACAACTATATATTTGTGAGAAGCTGCACATATGCATTTACACTATGAAAAAGCCACCTCGCTCTTATCATAAATTAAATATATCTTTTATTATTTTGAATAGCAGAACTGAATAGTTACAGTCATATGATGCAGGCAACCATTTGATGCATCCCCAAATTGTAAACTATGCTTAATTACAGGACCTGCATGAATGAAAAAAATGGACTAAAAATGAAAAATTCTACTTATCTATGCAAATGCGGCCTCTAATAGGCCTGATAAAATCTCTGCCCAACATTTTTAAAGAACAGCTGCTGGGGAATAAATATCACAACAAAAATGTGAAAGTTTTTTTCAATATTTTCTTTCAACTTCTATTGCAACACAGCAGATAGAGCTCCTTACTGCTCCATTTGATGGCCATACAAGCCGAAGCATGGCATTTCCCAGGGGAAGACATACGGAAATCAAAGTATTCATGAATATTTATGGGACTTGACAACCATCTGCTCCCTAAAACGCTTGTTTCAGGCAAACTTATATTTGCACAGAAATCTTGTACATTCATTTCTTTTTTTTAAAAAAAAGTACTTGAATTTTGATTCCCATGTTTTGCAGGTCTAAAGACTATATCTATTTCACCCATCAGATTAATCTTTGAGATAATGGACAATATCACAGAGACAGGGTTCATAATGAATGTAAACTATTTTTAGGGGAAGTAACATAATAAAATTGTGACAATTGGGCTTCTTGAACTGAAACTTTATGAGGCAATGAAATAAAGGCAATGAAAAAAAAACACCTCAGTGAAACAAAGTCATTACCAAAAGCCAACATGGGTTTGTCAAAAACAGATCATGCCAGACAAATCTTATTGCATTCTTTGACCAGGTGACAAAATTAGTGGATGGATTTGTAGCTGGCTGACCGGCCATTGCTGGAATTGGGTATGTCAAGTCTAATGAAGAGAAGGATGAGGCATGGCATGATAGCAGTGTTCCAATATCTCAGTGGCTGCCACAAAGAAGAGGGAGTCAAGCTATTCTCCAAAGCACCTGAAAGCAGGACAAGAAGCAATGGATGGAAACTAGTCAAGAGAAGAAGCAACCTAGAACTAAGGAGAAACTTTCTGACAGTCAGAACAATTAACCAGTGGAACAACCTGCCTCCACAAACTGTGAATGCTCCAGCACTGGAAGACTTTAAGAAGAGATTGGACAGCCATTTGTCTGAAATGGTATAGGGTTTCCTGCCTAAGCAGGGGATTGAACTAGATGACCTCTCATTTACCCGAATTTCTAATTCACCCTGTTTGTTGCTCATACTCTGTGCATTGGTGTATAGACATTTGAGTCCTTTATGACTGACCCTGTGTTTACTTTCTACATAACCTGTGTGGTGCCTGAGGTCCCCTATAAGGTTGGTATTCTTGTCCATACACACCTCTATGTTACATGCACTGGCAACCTTATAATTTTTTTATAATTTGTTTATTTGCTTAAGCTTATATGGTTGTTTCAATTACAACTGACTCTAAGACACATACACTCTGCATGGGCAAAAGGATTAAAACCATGCATTGTAAAATATGTAATAACATAATCAATCCTACTGCACTGAGGGGACACCTTTTTAACAATATAATTAATCACTTACTCTGTTGGGAAGCAACCACAGCAATCCCAAATGGCTTCCTGGAACAACTAATGCTTTTCCTAAATCTCAAGAGGGGAATTGCTTTATTTCCATAATACTTGCAGGCAATAGAGCACCTATTTAAAACTCTTTAAACAGCTGTATCTGTTTTTTAGGGTAAGTCAGCATTCTGGGGGACTGATCCAGAAGAATCCGTCTGCTACTGAATAATTAAGGCTGAACATAGACATTAATTTAAAAATAGGTCACAAGGCTGGGAGAATACCCTTGAAGCCCATCTCAAGTACAGCAGAGAATTAGAAGGTGATACTATATATCATTGCTATTCATTTCTGCTTGCTCACCCACTGAATTGCTGAGAAAAACAAATATTACTATATGGGTATGGAAGTTGGGGATAGCATGGGTCCTATGTGCTGAAATTTTAAATTACCATCTATGAACTATGCCAATTATTTTTGTCAGTTGCAAAGATACAAAAAATGACAACTACTAATAATTTATTAAATGTATATATCTCCCAGGTTCCAGTGATTCTAGGAGACATATACCATACATTTAATACAAGATTTCCAGAATAACGACAAGGTCTCAGTGCAAATTTTACATCAAAATTTCAGTGTATTTGGCAAAGTGCTACACTTTCAAATTTTCAAGTCAACTTTGTCCTTCAAATTTTATCCTAAATATACTTTTCTTTTCGTGATCATGCTACAGTAATAATGAACTATGATAATTGTACAGTCTGCTTAAATGACTTCCTGGGATATTAACATCTTATATTGTATGACCAAATAAATAATTGCTGTACTTTCATTTTTAAAAGTCAATTAAAAGCTTCTCATCAGGAAATGGTGTTTGTATTATAAATTATTTGTTAAGTGTACCATTGTACATTTTCCCCACATAGTTTACGCTCCAGCTATTTGGATCAGTGCATAAACTGCACACTGTTATATATAATACATATTTTCATGTGTAGTGTCTGACACCTTTACAGCTGCAGTTACAGTTGTTAGCAATGAAAAAAAGAACGTTTTGGATACTTCAACCAGAGTAATTTTGACTTTATCACCATGCATCTACATTCATATTATTATTGAACCTGAACTAAAATTCTGACATCATGTTGCTTTTACATAAAATATTGGTCATAGTGAAGAACATGGTGTGGTACAGGTGTGTACTAATATTCCTTTATGTAGAAAACTTTAAGGTCCTAAACTTGAGCTGGCTATCCAGTTTTCATTGCCTAGCACAATTCAGCTAGGCATGTTACATGGCCAGCTACCTGGAAGAAGGAGGTAATGTATGAATGTGCAAAGCTGGCACTGTATAAAGAATAATTTCTGAGCTCTAATAAGTAAAGATAAACAATAGAAACTTCCAGTTGAAACCATGAAATAATTATAAAAAGATTGAGAACTCTTTCAGAGACAGAACTTCAGCACAGACTGATCCTAGGAGAGTGTTGTGCACTCTTAGTCTTATGGAGTTTCATCCATTGTTTTCTGAGCAGTAAAAGGAAAGCTTGAAAGAACTTAAGATTCTTTCTTTTGCTCTTTGTGTCCGTGTAATTTTTTCCTTGTAACATTTCCCCTTTAAATATTTGTTATTTGCCTGGGCTTATTCAATGAATCATGTTTTACTTTCTTCTCATTTGTGAGTTCATTGCCTCCAAGTCCCCAAACCCACTGCTCATAATTCACAATAGCAAAACATCTAACATCTTTGTCTTTCTATGGAACAGAGACTATATCACAATCTGACATAGGATAATGAAAGATAATGAAAGAGACTGAAAGACATTGAATTCAAATCAGATTTGTTGATTGCCTATCTTTCTGCCTGGGTTTTCTTTTTTTAACCAAAGAAACGAACATAAATGAATATTCAGCATTCTGTCTACAAAAGCAACATACAGAACTGTGGGTCAGGTATCTGTGAGACATTTACCTGACGTCTATTGTCTCTCATCCAAAACCACATACACAAGAGCATCACACAATGTAACATCCACACATCTTTCTGGTCTGAAAGCCAAAGAAAAACTGGGCTGTATATACCATTCTAAAGACAGGCTTTGTGTATCTCTTCCTGCAACACCACTGCAGCATCCAAATCTGGATAGCTCGTACAGTTAATGCACTGTATACATTAATTTAAAGTGCAGTGATCTATAAGTTCATCCATAGGTTCTCCTGCTTGAGCAGGGGACTGGACTAGAAGACCTCCGAGATCTTTTCCAGATTCTATTCTATTCTATTCTATTCTATTCTGTTCTGTTCTGTTCTGTTCTGTTCTGTTCTATTCTATTCTATTCTATTCTATTCTATTCTATTCTATTCTATTCTATTCTATTCTATTCTATTCTATTCTATTCTATTCTATTCTATTCTATTCTATTCTATTCTATTCTACTCCACTCCACTCCACTCCATTCCAGTTTGCTGATACTTCCTAGTACATAGTCCCCATGGAAAGATCAATGGCTGTGTACATTTGATGAGGCTCAAATAGGATAAAACCAGCACCATAGTGCCTCCTGGTGGTCAGAATATATGCAAAGAAGCAAATTTTTATGCAGCATGTGCCTACTAAATTTTCAGATCTGTGCAATAAAGCTCAGCTTCCTTTTTTTCTTGATAGGAAGCAAGGATTATCTGAGGGAGCACCTGCTGCCAGCGTCAATTTCCCATCGTCCTGTGCGCTCCCATAGGGAGGGCCTCCTCAGGGTAAAAGGTAAAGGTAAAGGTTCCCCCGCACATGCGTGCTAGTCGTTTCCGACTCTAAGGGCCGGTGCTCATCTCCGTTTCAAAGCCGAAGAGCCAGAGCTTGTCTGAGGACGTCTCCGTGGTCATGTGGCCGGCATGACTAGACGCCAAAGGCGCATGGAATGCTGTTACCTTCCCACTGTAGTGGTCCCTATTTTTCTACTTGCATTTTTACGTGCTTTCGAACTGCTAGGTTGGCAGAAGCTGGGACGAGTAACAGGCGCTCACTCTACTACGCGGCACTCGGGATTTGACCCGCCAAACTGCCGACCTTCTGATCGACAAGCTCAGCATCCTAACCCACTGAGCTACCGCCAGTCAAAGATTGCCAACGGGCGATCCCCGGGGGAAGGCGTTCTCTGTGGGCACGCCTGGCTATGGAATCAACTGCCAACGGAACTCCGGACTGCCCCCGACCTTCGTTCATTTTGCCGGGTTTGTGCTTGTTCAGCTTAGATTTTTGCCAGTGTCTCCCTTCTCTTTGGGTTCATTCATTCATTCATTCATTCATTCATTCATTCATTCATTCCATCTGTTATAGCCACCCAAGTCCAATCTGTGTATGCATATAACACAGTGGTATATGTGTCTGAGACAATTACTTATTTATAGAGGATCCTTTTATGTTTTAAATGGAGAAAACTCATTTTATATAGGTACTTAATTTCACAAGTATTTAATTGGTTTTTTTCTCCTGTACCTATCCCTTTGTCAAATGTGACCACTTTTTATATGTTTATACTATGTATGTGACATATATATCATGGTTGATGGAGAAAATAAATCTCTAGAACTGGTTTCAATAGAATTAAAAAAAAATGTAGTTGGCAAAGTTAAGAAACCTGAAAATGTAGAAAATATTTGTATCTGTAATTTTTTTTCTGTCTAATTTTTTCTAGTTCTTCTTTTTGGAGCATTTTAAATTCAGGGTCATTTCAGGTGACGATGGTACCAAGCAGGTAAATTTTTTACTGCTGATTTTTAATCTTGCATTGGAAAGTTATTATTTTGTAAACTTTCCCATTTCATTTAGATGGTATTATTTTATTTTAGAGTATTCGGTTTGGACATAAATATAAAAGTTTATGAGACATTGTGAAAATCAAGCAACTGGATATATAAACCTCCCAGGCAGTTTTTAATTTGCATTGCATACATGCAGCCAATTATTTATGAACCTGGAAAATGGCTAAAAAAAACCCCTTTAAATCCTTTTCTATGCTTTACCAAAAGGCACAAAGGAGGTACTTGTACCTCTTTACAGTTTATGACTGTGGAATTGTGAGGTTCCACATTCTGATCAGATTAAAAGGCATGGCAGTATTCAGGAGACAAGAGTTAGTAGACATCTGAATGTGTCCTTGAGCTAAAAGATTATGGATATCCTCTATTTTGATTTTGATTTTTTTTAAATCATAAACATTACAAGATGATATATGCCATAGTGAATATGTAGGCCACTGTGCTGATCCACAGTAATATCCTTATTGGGATTAACTAAAAGCCGTGTAAACTGTGAGCTAGCTTTATGTAATGTCAGAGGCCTATTGCTTAGTCTCAAATGAAAAAAAGAAAGAAAGAAAGAAAGAAAGAAAGAAAGAAAGAAAGAAAGAAAGAAAGAAAGAAAGAAAAAGAAACGAAGAAGCAAAGGAGAGACATAGTGGATGCTCTCTGTGCAATCTTTTTTTAGTTTCGAAGAGTCATTTGCAAGCAAGCAAACTAATTTGGTCAGATTGCAGCAGATTCTTAGAAAGCACCATAGTTGGGAGCAGTGGTGGGATTCAAATATGTGAACAACCGGTTCTCTGTGTGGATGCTGCTTTTGGAAGCCTCTTCTGGGCCTGGGCAACAAAAAATTAGCTACCGGTTCTGCCACAGTGGTGTGAACTGCCTGAATTACACCATTGACTGGGAGGGAAGAAATGATGAAGCCAGGAATTGTCATATAGTATATGAACAAAGTTACAAGACTTTTTGGTTTTTTTGCTCAAGTGCTGGTCTTCAAAAGCACCATTTTGAAAGTGCTTTCGACAGCCACATACTTTGGTGAAGTGGCTGTTTTAAAAATGAAGCTAAAGGTATCACTCAGAAGCAAGACATCTCCAGTAACACTTGATTCCATGCTATAAAAGAATTTCCTGCCTCAGATAAATGAACAGGAGGAAGACAGGATGCCATGCATGTTGTTGTTAGTTGCGAAGTCGTGTCCGATCCATTGCAACCCCATGGACAACATAAAAGGGCGGCCGCCGAGGCACTTGACTGTGTTGTACCCTTGCGACCCCTGACCTGGCGCAGATCCCGTTGGGCTCCATGGTTCTCTGTGGAGCTCCGGGAGATGAAGTGTCAGAGATGGGGTCTAGAGAGCGGTTGGAGGTCCAGCCGTTCTGAATCTGACTGATTGCAATTAAGAACCTTTGTAAGGTCTTATCTTGCGGCGATGAGGACAGCGAGGGCTAACTACTTTGCTGCCCTCATCGCGTCCACAGATAATCGCCCGGCCGCCCTGTTTAGGGTGACTCGCTCCCTTCTTAATCAGGAGGTGACGGAGGAGCCCTTGCAGGGTCGGGCCGAGGAGTTTAGTCATCATCTGACAGACAAAATTGCTCAGATCCGGGCCGGTTTGGACTCTGACTGGGCAGAGTCTGACGTGGAGGAATTGGACGGTCTTGAGCATGTTATCTGGACTGAGTTCGATCCTGTTTCCCCTGATGATGTGGACAGGATTATGGGGAGGCTGAGCTCCACCACCTGTTTATTGGACCTGTGTCCCTCCTGGCTGATTTATGCAGCTCGGGAGGAGACACGAAGCTGGTTCCAGGCAGTAATATCTGCCTCTTTGAGTGAGGGTGTCTTCCCCACTGCTTTCAAGGAGGCGGTGGTGAGGCCCCTTCTCAAGAAGCCTGCCCTGGACCCAGCGATTTTAAATAATTATTGTCCGGTCTCCAACCTTCGCTTTTTGGTGAAGGTGGTTGAGAGTGTGGTGGCGCATCAGCTTCCTCTGTTCCTGGAGGAAACTGATTACCTTGACCCGTACCAATCGGGCTTCAGGCCCGGGTACAGCACAGAGACGGCATTGGTCGCGCTGGTGAATGATCTCTGGCGGGCTTGGGACAGGGGTTGTTCCTCTGTCCTAGTCCTATTAGATCTCTCAGCGGCTTTTGATATCATCGACCATAGTATCCTACTGCGGCGTCTCAGGGGGTTGGGAGTGGGAGGCACTGTTTTGCAGCGGTTCTCCTCCTATTTCCTGGGCCGCTTGCAGTCAGTGTTGATTGGAGGGCAGAGATCCACCCCGAGGCCTCTTGTTTGTGGAGTTCCTCAGGGGTCGGTTCTCTTTCCCCTCCTGTTCAACATCTATATGAAGCCGCTGGGCAAGATCATTCGTGGTTTCGGGGTGGGGTATCATCAGTATGCTGATGATACCCAACTTTTTTTCTCCACCCCGAACCAACCCAGCGATGCCCTCGCCGTGATGTCCCATTGCCTGGAGATGGTCCGGGTCTGGATGGGGACAAACAGGCTTCATCTCAATCCTGCCAAGACTGAGTGGCTGTGCGTACCGGCATCTCGGGTTAACCAGTCCATTCCACCTTTAATGATGGGGGTGAGGTATTACCCCCCATTGATAGGGCTCGCAAATTGGGTGTCCTCCTGGATTTGCGGCTCAGTTTTGAAGATCATATAGGAGCTGTGACCAGGGGGGCCTTTGCCCAGGTTCGACTGGTGCGTCAGTTGCGGCCCTATCTGGACGGAGATGCCCTACGCACAGTCACTCATGCGCTCGTGACCTCCCAGTTGGACTACTGCAACGCTCTCTACATGGGGCTGCCCTTGAGGACCACCTCGGAGGCTTCAGCTGGTGCAGAATGCAGCCACACAAGTTGTGGTGGGTGTTTCCCAATACTCCCATGTAACACCTCTGCTCCGCAAGCTGCATTGGCTTCCGGTTGCCCTCTGGGTGAGATTCAAGGTGCTGGTGATGACCTGTAAAGCCCTAAATGGCTTGGGTCTGGGATATCTGAGGGAACACCTGCTGCCGGCATCAAGCTCCCTTCATCCTGTGCACTCCCACAGGGAGGGCCTTCTCAGGGTGCTGCCGGCAAAAGATTGCCAGCGGGTAACACCCAGGGGGAGGGCCTTCTCTGTGGGTGCGCCTGCCCTTTGGAACCAGCTGCCCATAGAGCATAGGACTGCCCCTGACCTTCGTTCATTCCGCCAGGACCTGAAGACCTGGCTCTTTGAGCTTTCCGGCCAGGACTGAGAATTTTAATTTTATTTTAATTGGGTTTTAATTGGAGTTTAACAGGGGTTTTACACTTTATTCAAGGACTAAATTTAATTATTTTAATTGTTCTTAACTTTTGTAATTTGTATTGTTATTTTAAATACCTTGTGAACCGCCCTGAGTCCTATGGGAGAAGGGCGGTATATAAGTCCAATAAACATAAACATAAACATTCCTCCAGGCCTTCCTGTCCTCTACCATCTTCTGGAGTCCATTTAAGCTCATGCCTACTGCTTCAGTGACTCCATCCAGCCACCTCATTCTCTGTCGTCCCCTTCTTCTCTTGCCCTCAATCTTTCCCAGCATTAGGCTCTTCTCCAGTGAGTCCTTCCTTCTCATTAGGTGGCCAAAGTATTTGAGTTTCAACTTCAGGATTTGGCCTTCTAAAGAGCAGTCTTGACTATACGCACTTTTGTTGGCAGGGTGATGTGTCTGCTTTTTAGTAGGCTGTCTAGATTTGCCATAGTTTTCCTCCCCAGGAGCAACCATCTTTTAATTTTTTGGCTGCATTCCCCATCTGTGGTGATCTTGGGTAGTGACAGATTTTATTTTCCTGGGCTCCAAGATGTCATGCATAAAATAATAATAATAATAATCCTTGGTTAGATTCTTCCCACTCATTTTATGCCTGTTAATCAATGACTAGATTAATTGCCGTCTCTGGAAGAAACAGGAAAACCTGCATCAACAGTGACTGTAATTGAATTATGCAGTTCGGTTCCTTTCCCCTTGACAATAGAGAAGCAATCATTCAATTATTCTTAATGATCATCTGAGATTTCATTAATATTATATACTAACTATGGCAAGAATGTTAGAGGAGAGTCCACTGATGGGTATCCTTGTGCTTCTGAAATGATGTGCTCTCCTTTATACACTCCCACACTTATAATCTTAGGAAATAAGATTATAACCATTTATGGTATATTCCTCTATGAATTATGACTGGATAATCTGTTTTTTGCTATGAACCTTTCAGAGTCTTCTGCTGGGGAATTTTCCCCCATAAAAATAAGGATAAATTTCCATATAGATAAATATTTACCTATATTTTAATGAGCTTTAAATGTCTCATATTTTACTAATATTTACAAAATAAAATACTTTTTGTAATTATTTATGTTTTTTTTGGAAAGGTACCAAGACAGCCGCTTTTTATATTGTAACTTCTTAGTCCCGAGAAGAAAAAGGACAAAAATGAATAGACCACAATCTGGACCTAGCCAAGCAGCCTACATTATTTACTTTATTTACCTTGCCTTTATTTACCTGCCAATCTAGCAGTTCGAAAGCACGTAAAAATGCAAGTAGAAAAATAGGGACCACTACGGTGGGAAGGTAACAGCGTTCTGTGCGCCTTTGGCGTCTAGTCATGCCGGCCACATGAACATGGAGATGTCCTCGGACAAGCGCTGGCTCTTCGGCTTTGAAATGGAGATGAGCACCGGCCCCTAGAGTTGGAAACGACTAGCACGCACGTGCGGGGAAACCTTTACCTTTACCTTAAGGAAGAACTCCATGCTGCAGGGGAGGGGGGTGGGAATGCAATTATTTTCATCACTGCAAAGAGTCAGCATGATTTTCCTTGAACAGGAGTAGGCAACGATGGCTCCCCATGACACGTAGACTTCAACTCCCAGAATTCCTGAGCCAGCAGGAACTTCTCAGAGTTGAAGTCCACAGGTCATAAAGGGGCCATAGTTGAAGACCATTCCACAGCTTTCTTTAATCCCTTACAGGCTCCTTTTCCACCACTTGTAAAAGTTATGCAAGTAGAACCAAAAGCTTTTGCAAGTTTCAGAGGAGTCAGGGGAGAGGAGCACAACAGAGCAAGTTGAATGGCACCACCTTAGGGGAGTGAGGTATATTCTTTTCCCCTTGCCCTGCTTTATGTAAACTAACTCCCATTTATTACTTCAGAGAGGGCCATCCTTATTGTTGGAGGCAGAAGCATTCCAGAAGGGACTGGTCTAAGCATTCCTGACAAGGGGGTACCTGGTCTTATCAATATTTAGTTAAACAGGTACCATGCCTATAACAAAAAGAAGGGGTACTTATAGAAAATGCATTTTTTAATATATAGGTAAAGGTAAAGTTTCCCCCGCACATGCGTGCTAGTCGTTTCCGACTCTAGGGGCCGGTGCTCATCTCCGTTTCAAAGCCTGTCTGGAAGTGATGGATTTGGTTAACTGCTTCTGCCCTGTATTTATCTACCAATCCTTGCAGCATACACCTTATCATGTTATGATTTTCCTTCCTTTCCCTCTGGTCTTGTATATGGGCCACTAGGACTTCATGTACTATTCTTTGCTCTTTCTGTGCATGTTGCCTGCTATATACCGATTCCCACTGCCCATGTAGTACTTGAGGTTTTCTCCCCAAAGTGTACTTTTCCAAAGACAAACATTCTTTAAATTGCCACCGGAACCTGACTCTTCTGTAATGAAATGTGATCCTTGTAATATTATCTATAAATGTGAGGATATATTTGTTTCCACCTGATATTTTGACATTCATGGGCCCATAAATGTCATTGTATGCCAACTCCAGTATTTTCATTGCTTCTCTTTCTTTTCCCTCCACACTTATTGGTTGAGTGCTTTTCTGACAGTTTTGATTCCAGATTTGGAAGAAAGAAGGCAATGGTTCATGGTTATACTGAGCAACTCTCTTTTGCCTGCCACTCAACATAATCCTACAGCATGTCTCCAGGATAATGTGACCTTTGGTGCTTTTGCCAAGTAAATAGAGCTTTATATTCATTTAATTCAATTAATCCCTCTTTGATGAAATAAAAAGTTACAGCAAAATCAAACTAGGTGCCATTTATTAGCTTACTTGCTTTGATTTTTATTGCCCAATTTTCTTTCTGGCCCTTTCTTACACCGGGCTAGAATAACAGAATAACAGAACTGGAAGGGATCTTGGAGGTCTTCTAGTCCAACCCACTGCTCAAGCAAGAAACCTTATACCATTTCAGATATTATACACTTCAGAAATATAAAAATATGCATTTCAGGTGAGTAATTCTCTTTGAAATTCAGTCTATCAAGTTGGTCCTATAAATAAAAGTATATATATATATATATATATATATATATATATATATATATATATATATATATATATATATATATATATATATATATATATATATATATAAAGTTAAGCATCATAAATCCAAGCAACATTAACACCTGAACATTAAAACATATAAGATGTAAGAACAGTCACACACCAAACCCTTATTGAAACCACAGTTATAGTCCACATCCCTATATTTATCAGACATAATAGCAGAAATGAACACCAGACAATTAAAAATAAGTCAACATGGGCAAGATTTTATCACCATCAAAGATTAGAGGCTTACAAGACATAAAACCCTTGAAGAAGTAGTGGTTAGGCAGGGGTAGGCAACTTGGCTGGCTCAGGAATTCTGGGAGTTGAAGTCCATGAGTCATAAAAGAGCCAAGGTTGCCTACCCCTGGGTTAGGGCATCGGGGGGGGGAATGCAAGGGATTGTCCTTCAGTTGCCAGGAGTCAGCGCTGACCTGAAGGTCCAAACACATACTCAGAAAATTATTTGTAATATTGTTAATGATTTAATGTATGACTTTTTTGTTGCCTTCATTTTTTAAAACACTAATACTGTAAATGTGATTTAAGCACTCAAATGTGAAATTTTGGCTTATCAAATTTAGTTGGCCCTTTCAACACTCAGTCAGGGAGAAAACTGCAGAAGGGCAATTTACGTTTATTTGTTGGCTCAGGGAGGATGATTTGGTTGTTGTTGTTTTTTCTGAAGGCCCAAAAGTGAACAAAAGGTCAGAAATCAAACACTGTACATCTATTTTTGGATGCAGTTTCTTTGGCTGGATGGTGGCCATTGTAGTTAAAGCGTTTTCTAATAATATATTATTTAATTAGTTTTCAGTATTTATAAATCCTCTCCAATCTCAAAAGACCCCTGAGCCATGTAAAAATAAATAAATAAAAAATACATAAATAAAAGGAAAAACAACACAGAACTAAAATCTGATATGGAGCCCAAAATGGATGCTCTCAATCAGTCCATTGAAGCCAAAAACAGATGTGATTAATTTTAAAAATGCCTGCAAAGTGGGGGGCACATGTTTTTTGGGGGGCAAGAGAATATTCTGGAACTGGAACTGCTAGAGAGAAGGCTTGTTATCTTGTCCATGACCCAAAGTAGGTGGAGGAGAGGGGATAGGGAAGTTCAATAGGATTTCTCTGAATGAATGGACCAGACAGGTAGATTTAGTTCTGACCAGGCATAGCCTTGATATATCCCAGTGCTGTGCTTCTGTCTGGTATATATTTTCCTAACTGTAATACAAGCAGACAACAATAAAACCACAAGATAATATAAAATAGGTAGAGATATAAACATATAGGTAGAGGCAGAGATAAATCTTACAAACATCATCGAACCCAGTTCTACTAGAATTTAAATGTTAGTGGATACTGCAGCTGAATAAAGTTCTGAAAAAAAGTGTTTTAAGGCACCAGGCTAGAAACAAGGAGACCATGGGTTCTAGTCCTACCTTAGGCACAAAGCCAGCTGGGTGACTTTGGATCCATCACTCTCTTTCAGCCTTAGCAAGGATGCAAGGTGAAATCACTTCCAAAACCTTGTCAAGATCAGGCTCCAAATGCAATTCGAGGTGAATCTGATTTCAAAAAGTTGGAGCGAGATGGGAAAAGTTTCTAAAAATTGAAGTAACCACTCTGACATATGAAAAAACTAAAACCTAATTGCCTAATCTACGGGTATATATATTAACATAAATTTCAATATAATTATGCTAAGAACTGGTTGTTGCTATAGTGTTGCTGTTCAAACTGTACCTGCAATTCAAACTGGTAAGATGGGGAAGAACTGAGAAGAAAAACCATTCCACATAATTGAAAAAAAGTATAATGAGCAAATATAAGATCGAAACCAACAAAATGCTGAATCAACAGCACCTAATGAATTCCAAGATGATAGTAAAATTTGATGATCAACAGTGTCTGATACCACAAACAAATCCCACAGCATCTATGCTGATGATTGATGGTTTGCCATCAGCAACTCATTCAGAACCTGAGCTGGTGCCAACTCTGAAATGATCTACATGAAACCCTGATTGAAATGAATTGATGGGATTATTTATTGGCAAATAAGGAAGAAACAGAGAGAGAATAAAACAATAATCTCAGACAAAATCAAAAGAGAAGACACTGGATGAAAACTGGAACAAAGCCTCTTTTTTCTAAGCAGCATGTAAAAAAAACCTATATACTTCTCTATATAGTATTTTCATTAACTGGAGAAAACAGAAAGCTCAATGTGGAACAATTTAAAGTTATAGAAAAAGTGCACGAGCCCTACGTGGGGAAAAAGTCTGGAACATTTCAATGTAAGGCAAAAATCTCTTCCAAAGACTTCAGATGTCAGACCTGCTGCAGTCGGCCCCCTCAGGAAAGCAAGACTCTTGAATCCATTGAGTTGAATCAAAAGAACTTTTACTGGGAGAAACTGGATGCAGTAAATTCAGGTGGAATCTGAAGGTCCCAAGCAAAGCACAAAGCAATTCTTTCTGTTTCCCAATCCCAACCTCCCTCACCAGTCCACCAGCAGCCAATGCAATACTAAGAAGATGTTTTGAGAATGCCGAGGTGCTAGGCAGATAACAGTTCACACTCAGGGTATGACAGCCTTGGAATCTGGCGAAAACCAGCTGGGAAGGAGCCTGTCAATTCTACAGGATGACTAAAACTACCTTGATTAAGATTGGCTATAAGAACAGAATCTTGCAAGTCTGATCATGCTGTACCTCCTCCTCCATCATACAGCTTGGTGAATTAGGGAGGCATCTGCCTGAGTGGCTTCCAAAAAGTATATAGTTGTGGACTTAAATATATTTCAGCCCCTTTTGCTTAGGCAGCAAATCCTGCATATCCCTATCAAGGTTATCTTTCTTACTGTCTATGAGACTGCAAGGCTGGTTTCATCATTTGGCACCCATCTATCCCTTTAACAATCCCATGCAGTTGCCTCTGACTGGTGGGAATGAAGAAAAAGATAATATCCCCACTTGATTTGTGCAAATCTTTTGTGATAGTACCAAATATCATTCTTTACTTTGGCACAGAATAGGGAACAAATATTATGCATTTTGTACTATAACAGGAATTCTGAAAGTGTGGGTCATGATCTCAAGGTAAGGGAACTAAGAGGTGTAGAAAATCAAGAAATATTGCAAATTTTGAGGGGTGGCACACCCACTGTGAGAATGCTACCAGAATTCACTCCTATTCTGCCTAGATAAACCATCAGTAAGGTCAGCATTTTCTGCAGTTACTGCAATGCACAGCAAAAATCAGTATGGAACGAAGAATAACAGTGACTAGAATTATTTAAATTTAGACTTCAGGAGTTATGCAAAATCAAGACAACTCATTTCCCCCCATTAGAATCATGAACTTAAATGTTATTCTTTTATTGCTTATTTCCAATTAAAAAGATGTTGGTTGCTTTATTTGATATATTAAAAGTTAATTATTAAATATAAATTGTATACAGGTAGCCCTTGACTTACAACCATTCTTTTAGTGCCTGTATGAAGTTACAACACTGAAAAAATATATATTTATGACCTGTCTTACATTTATGACCTTCATAGCAATACCATGGTCACATGATTAAAATTCAGGTGCTTAGCAACCAGCTTGTATTTGCAATGGTTGCTGCATCTTGGAGTCATGTAATCACTATTTGTGACCTTCCCAGTTGGCTTCCAACAAGCAAAGCCAATGGGAGAATCAGGATTAAAGACTGTATTATTCACTTAACAATTGCAGTGATTCACTGCAATTGTTAAAAAATATTGTAAAATTGGGCATGACTCACTGAACAACTGTCTTAACAATGGGAATTTTGGTCCCAATTGTGGTTGTAAGTCAAGGACTACATATATGCATTTCATCTCCAACCTAATAACACCTCCCATCATTAATTATATTCATTGGGATGCTCATACAAATGAATTATCATTTTGGCAGTGGATGGTATTATGACAAGCCTAGACTTATATGATAGGAGAAAAGAAAAGCAGTGGAGCTATTTCATGACTGCATCTAATACCACAATAAATTTGATGTGGTGTGTACAGGTACTGATAATGCTGATCTAGACTCAAAACCATCAGCCCTCAAAATTACAATTTCCAATAAAGCCAATGGCCTTTTGTTAGGGCCTTGGGGAATTAAAACTTTTTAAAAGACAATTTTCATGAATTGAGACCAAATTTCACCCATCGGTACAACCTGTTTCTTCAGGTAAGTCTCTATGCTTTTTTAAATCAGACAGTAATTCCATTATGATGTTGCTGCAAGGAGAACATTTTTTTATCCACTCCATAAATCCTATTGACAATTGTTCATGCTTAAGCTTTATTTTTCCTCTTCATTCACCAAGACAATATCTTGCTTTATGAATAATTCCTTTGAATATGAGGGATACATGGATAAGTTGTATCAAAGGTTTGTGCTTTGAAATGTTAATAATGTAACCTGCATATTTTGACTGTTTAATACGCTTAAAGCAGAGTGCAGTGTGTAGTGTCCTCCAGGATATTGTAGCACGGCCAATGGCATGGCCAATAACTGGAAGGCCCAAACATCTCATCCCTACATCATTTCATCATTTTAAAATCTGATTTGATATCTCAACTAGTTTAATAAAGTTTGCTTCAGATGATGCTAAACTACATGTATCATTCTCTAGCTCTGTGACAGTCCAAGCCTGACAAATTTGAAATCAATGGATTGCTAAAATAGTCATTCCATTTTGTGCCTATTTCTAGTCACAACCCAGCCAATATCTTTTTTGAAAATACACCAACATGTCTGACAGGAAGGCCACTGATTCCTTGCTCTCTATTAGCTGGCATTCACACAAACACACGCACGCGTGCACACACACACACACACAGAGAGAGAGAGAGAGAGAGAGGGACATTCTGGGACGATAATTCTTCTTGTGCACCATGTGTTGTTGTTCACTAGTAGGAAGAGAAGCACCTGTCAAAATCACCTGGTTTCAACTCTGTAAAATCTACTTTCCTGTGTTTTTCTGTTACATTTCTCTATTTCTGGAGCCTTTGACTATCTCACTCAGTCTTATATGCTGGTCTGGACCATTTTATCTCAGGCCAGAGAGAGGTTGCCTGAAGATGGGATCCAGCACGAGTCTGAAAGCTCGGAAGACATAATCTCTGGTCCCAATGACCAGCCCAGATCAGATCCTGCAACATTATTTGGGGACACGTATATTCACCTTCATTTGTTTTATCTCTATATATGGATATAACTCCATCAGCTTTATAATCTGGGTTTTATTTATTTTTCCTTCTTTACATCCACTGTCCTCTTTTCTTTTTTCTAATAAATCTCCAGTTCTAATTGGATTTCTGGAATGAAATGGATTTCTTTACCTTTAAGAGGTCAATCTATCTATGTAACTAGATTGCTTGGTCATATAACAGTTTAAAGCGAGATGAGTGGAAGCAGGCTGGACTGATTTCACTTCCAGGCATCTTAACCATCTCATATTCTGGAAGAGAGGCTTCTAATATCTGAGGTGGATGAAAGCAATGCTTCTGTGTTGCAAGGAGGGTAAAAGACAGAGATAAGAAAAACCCATCTTTAGTTACAAGCTCTATGCCAACGGGCATGGTAGTCTGAAATTTTGGGAGTGCCAGTCCAAATACATCTTCCTTACTTTTAGGTTCTGAAGTAATGTCATCTGAATATCTTGAATTGTTATTGTTTCCTAGTTTGATTCCAACTTTCATCCCTTCCAATCCAGTGGTGGGATTTAGCCAGTTCACACCAGTTTGGCAGATTTTTTGTTGCCAAGGCCCAGAATGGACTTCCAGAAGTGGCATCCACACAGAGAACTGGTTGTTCACATATCTGAATCCCACCACTGCTCCAATCCTACCATTTTAAAATAACATTCACTGCTTAAGTAGATACATTTATTTTTGTCTCAGCTCTTGTCCTATTTTGAACCACCCTGTTTTGTCTAAATTCAGTTCTTGCAATGCGTTTTCCTTCCTTATAAGTGTTCAGAAGAATAATCAAGTGTTCTGGCATGCCCATTAAGCTGCAATATATTCTCCATTTCAGAATGTTGTATATAATATGTTACCTTAAAACTCCCTGTAGTGAATTAAGTGAAGGTAAATCTCTTATTACATTCTCTTCCCCTACTCTTTACCCAACTTGTGTTACCTGACTTATCTCATATTCCACTACATTTTATGAAACCTCTCTGTTCATCTGGCATTTTTTCTCCACATACACAGCTTTTTTTCATAAGTTATTAAGCAAAATTTTGTATGAGAAGTGACTGCATTTTTTTTCTTTTTATCTTTTTTTATTTTTTTTAATTGAAAAGTTTTAACATACAGTTTATCTTTAACAATCCCCCCTCCCCCTCCCCTCTCCCTCCCTCCCCCCCTCCCCCCGACTTCCCAGAGCTAAATACAAGGTATAATAGAAAAAAAACAATCATAAACAACCATATACTAACAACCATAAACTCTAAAATCCATCACTCTCTAGCTTATATAGGATAACACAAACCTTAATGATATTAAATATATATAGAAAAAAAAGGAAGAAATAAAGAAAAAGAAAGAGAAGGAAGACTTATTCAAATGCTACATGAAACTTCTTAACCCTATATTTGTTCTGGATATACTCAATCCATTTTCTCCATTCCATAATATAACGTTCTTGCGAGTGATCTTTCAAATAAGCCGAGATCTTTGCCATCTCTGCCAGGTCGGAAACCTTTAAAGTCCATTCTTCTATGGTCGGCAGTTCCTCTTTCTTCCAATACTGACCTATTAAAAGTCTTGCTGCCGTAATTAAATTCAACATCAACTTAGTGTCCACAGCCGTAGCATCTGTGATTATTCCCAACAAAAAGAGTTGCGGGCAAAACTTTATCCTTTGCTTGAAAATCTTCTGCATATTCCACCAAATTTTTATCCAGAAGGCCTTAACCTTTTTACAAGTCCACCATACATGAAAATATGTTGCATCTTCATCACCACACCTCCAACATTTTGGTTGATAATTCGGATACATACTTGCAAGCTTTTTAGGATCTAAATGCCATCTATAAAACATTTTATAAAAGTTCTCTCTTAGATTTTGAGCTTGTGTAAATTTTACGTTCCTCACCCAAATCTTTTCCCACATGTCCATTGTGATAACTTCTTGAATATTTTGGGCCCATTTTATCATACAATCCTTAACAAGTTCTGTTTCTGAGTCAATCTCTATCAATGCAAGATATATCCGTTTAATATGTGCTGGACCCTGATTTCTGATTTGCTTTATCAGATTTTCATCAGTCATTGTAAAACCATTTTTCTGATCTTCTTTCCACCTGGCCCGTAGCTGAGTATATTGAAACCAATTCTGAACAATCTTCTCATCTCGCAAGAGACTATATGATTTCAAACACCAGACATTTCTTTCCAAACTTAAAATCTCCTTGTACGTAGTCACATCATGTTTAAAACCAGCATGTATATTTTCTATTGCGTGTTTTGGAATTGCCCACAATGGTATCTTACAGTCTAACTTATGTCTGTACTTCTTCCAAACTCTCAGCAATGCCTGTCTTAAAATATGCACTCTAAACACATTATCTACCTTCTTATCATACAACAAATATGCATGCCAGCCAAATAACAAGTCATGGCCCTCAAGATTTAATAATCTCTCTTGTGTCAAATTAATCCAATCACTTATTCCTGCTAACGCAGCAGCTTCATAATATAATTTAAGATTGGGCATTTTAAGACCACCTCTTTCACGAGTATCTTGCATAATCTTGAGTTTAACTCGTGGCCTTTTCCCTGCCCAAACAAATTTATTGATACCTCTCTGCCATTCCTCCAAATTAGAATCTTTCTTAAGAACCGGTATCATTTGAAATAAAAATAAGAATTTAGGCAGGACATTCATTTTTACTGCTGCGATTCGCCCCAACAAAGACAGTTGCAATTTTTCCCAACTCTCCATTTCTTTTTGGATTTTTCCCCATAATTTTTCATAATTATTTTTATATAATTTTGTATTAGAGGGCGACAAAAGCACCCCCAAATATTTGACCCTTTTGACAATCTCAAATCCAGTTAACCCTTCTAAAAGGGCCTTTTGCGATGCTGTCATATTTTTGGCCAAGATTTTAGTTTTTTGTACATTAACTTTAAATCCAGAAACCTTCCCATATTGCATTATTATCTCCATCAGGTCCACAACAGAGCTCTCCGGCTGGGTCACTGTAACAACCAGATCATCTGCGAACGCTCTCAATCTATAGTGACTGCATTTTTTTTTAAATGCACACCTTCTTTGGTATAGAACCAACAATTTTTTCTAATCTCTGTGCTACAAAATCTTGTTCTGCATTTTTTGACAAAGAACTGTTGGCACTTAAACAGCATCTTCTCCAGCAGCTTTAGACAATTCAGTAGATATTTCATCTGTGCCTATTATTTCCTTGACAGATTTTCATCTTCTGTCTTTCCATGCATATCATATCACTAGTTCTAAACTCATTTAGATCTTTTCCCACTTTTCCCTCACAATTCCCTTATCTCTTTCATAGCTCCTTAGCTTGTCTTTTTCATACATTAGGCGTACCACGGGCTTATGGGCAGGAAAACATTAATGTGCTATCATGCTATTTTTGAGTCAGGAGGAAAGGAGATTGACATAAATTGCATTGCCTCAGCAACAAAGACAGGTAATATTGTGTTTTCAACAGTTGGTGAATTCCTAAATTGTGGCATGGCAGTGTTAAGTTCAGGAATCATTTCCTCATAGTAATTTTTTTAAAAAAAATCACTTAATCAATCTAATAGACGTATAAGTGTCTATTTAGCTTGTATTATTGTAGTTTCTGTGCCTGAATTGAGCAGCCTAGCTTCTGCACCACAGTCTGAGTGCTAGTTCTTTCTTTCTGGAGCTCAAAGCAATAGCTGTTGCCATGATTTCTGATCTTAGCCCTTAGCACGTTGAGTTACTATGGCAATAATTAAAGAGTCTGTTATCAGTTGCAAACATACATCCTTCACTCTCTCACGCAAATGTTAAGAATTCCCCAACAAAGTTCTTCTTTATGGCAGAATAACAAGAAGCCAGGAAGAACCAAAGAGAAAATAATGCAGATCAAATGCTTTATTTAGAACTTCCAAACAATAATAAAGCAAAGTAGAAATACAAAACATGAGCTCTTACATTTGCCCCATCTAAACATTAAACCCAAATGGGACGTTTTTAAGGTATAGATCTCAGTAGATTGGCTAGCTCTATTCAAGAACCAGCACCAGGTAGGAGACAGAGGAAGAGGGTGAATAGCAGTTCACACAACAGATTTATAAACAAGCAAACAATAGACCCAGCTGAGCAAGCCCAACTCCTAAATTAATAAATACCACTCAATTAATTCATGGTGCAAATCATAGAAATTTAATACAGAATTCAAAGAATACACTGGGGAATATGAAATATAGGAAACTCCCTGCAGAACTTAACAGTGGCCCCAAGGTTTTAAGCATTATTTTTATTATTATTTACATAGCCTTGATTTTCATAATTTACTGCCTACCTCTTTTGACAGTGCTATCATTCTCTCAGGAGACTGATGACACTATGAAATGATTTCATATATGCTGCTATCTAGAGGTTGTCCAAATTACAGCAGCTTGGAATAAAAATGGTGCTGGTGTTCTCGGAATGAAGACCAGCAAGTACAGTTTTTTTTTTTTGTTGTTAGCTGCGAAGTCGTGTCCGACCCATCGCGACCCCATGGACAACGTTCCTCCAGGCCTTCCTGTCCTCTACCATCTTCTGGAGTCCATTTAAGCTCACGCCTACTGCTTCAGTGACTCCATCCAGCCACCTCATTCTCTGTCATCCCCTTCTTCTATTGCCCTCAATCTTTCCCAGCATTAGGCTCTTCTCCAGTGAGTCCTTCCTTCTCATTAGGTGGCCAAAGTATTTGAGTTTTAGCTTCAGGATCTGGCCTTCTAAAAAGCAGTCAGGGTTGATCTTGTTTGACCACGTCCAGCTTTCCTTGAATCATGGATCTTACATTCCAGGTTTCTATGGAGAGAAAATCTTTACAGCATCGGACTTTCCTTTCACCACCAGACACATCCACAGCTGAGCGTCCTTTCGGCTTTGGCCCAGTCACTTCATTCTTTCTGGCGCTACTAGTACTAGCCCTCTGCTCTTCCCCAGTAGCATATTGGACGCCTTCCGACCTGAGGGGCTCATCTTCCAGCGTCATATCTTTTTGCCTTTTGGTACTGTCCATAAGGTTTTCATGACAAAGATACTGGAGTGGTTTGCCATTTCCTTCTCCAGTGGATCATGTTTTGTCACAACTCTCTGCTATGACCTTTCCGTCTTGGGTGGCCCTGCACGGCATAGCTCATAGCTTCATTGAATTACGCAAGCCCCTTCGCCATGAAGGGGAAGTACAGTTTTATAACCCACCAAAATTGCACTGGTAACCTCCTTCCCTGCCCACAGCTAAGTGACTTTTCTGGCAGTGGCCTTGCTTTGCTGGGACCCAGTTCTGGGCAGTCTCTGTAGGAGAAGAAATGAGAAAGCAGTAAAACTTCCCTGAGGAGATAAGGGGGGAAAAAAGCAAACCTCACCCACCTGGTGATGCTGACTGCAGTTCTTTGTGGAAGATGCCAAGAGCAACTTTTTTACAGGGCTCAATGGGTGGAGAAGGAGAAAAGCAAAAACTCCAGGTAAACATTTCCTTATGTTTATGGTTGCAAAATCAGTTTGAAAAAGTCCAGGATTGTGGTTTGGAAGCCTGGTAACATCTAGCCAGTTTGCGAATCCTTCTTTGGCTCATGGAATGGATTTCCATAGGGCTTACTCCTGAGGACACCTACATAAAATTATAATTTGGTTCAGTAAACCATGAAGTGTGTATATCACTTAGGCATGCAACTGGTGAACTTCAGTAGCATGTATATGTATAAAACCTGGTATTCGTGCTGATTGAGGATGTTGACAATACACAAAGAATTCTCCTTGCAATAGTCCTACCTATGTCCATTCTGAGTATCCTTGCTCCCACCTCTTATGTAATAATAATTCATATTCATGTTTTCCTAACACTTCTTATTTAAGGTACTTCATTCTGCTTTGACTGTTACAAGTTTTCCGTGGGTCATGCCTTTCACATTTCCTATTTTTCTCTTTGTGAGTCAAGGAACTCCTATTTCAGTAGTGACACTATTTCTTTTGGCTTTAGTCCAGAGACATCATCACGTCCAGATCTACTTTTGAAAGTCTGGTATTCTTCTCCAGTAACCTGAGCAGTGCCTTTTTGACCCAGCTAGGGGGAATCATCTGGTTTTCAGCCCTGTATGTTTTGTTGAAAAATATAGAAATGATTTGCCATTGCTTTCTTCTGGATTTGATGTTGGATTCTGACTGGAAGGAAGAGGGGTAAGGGAGAGGGAAAGGTTTCTATATTTCAGCAAAGCTCCACCTCCCCACCTCCTCACTACATTATTTTTAGCTTGACGGTAGCAATGATGTCACTTGTTGTGAGTGCCCCAACACTGGAGGCTTTCAACAAGAGACTGGACAACCATTTGGTTGAAATGATATAGCATCTCCTGCTCAGTCAGGGAGGTTGGACTAGACTTCCAAAATCATTTCCTCCATTCTATTCTATTCTATTCTATTCTATTCTATTCTATTCTATTCTATTCTATTCTATTCTATTCTATTCTATTCTATTCTATTCTATTCTACGTTTCCCACCACAGTAGGATAGATTTTGAACTTCAAACTTTATTACAATCTTTGATCATGTCAAATTAATAATCCCTCGGGAAGACCAGCATTGAAATAACTTTTATGTTGCATTTGAATTTCTATTTTCCATTGCTCTGAGGGGTGCTTGGTGCTCTCTGAGCTTGCTTATTTTCTTGCAGATGTTTCATTACCCAAACTAGGTAACATCATCAGTGCTAGCAAATGAAATGATAATGAAATGTCTGCAAGAAAACAAGAAAGCTCAGGCAGCACCAAGGACCCCTCATGTCAACCCTGAGCTACAAAGATTCTCCTTTATTAGTTTCATTGCTCTATATTGCCATTTTAATTTTTTTTCTGCACTTTTCTTTATTTGTAAGTCATCCAAAGCATATTTAATTATTTATTTTGAAAATGTATTGGCTGCCCATCTTACACAAGGCAGCAGCAATAAATTGTTGAAGAATGACTAATTAAATTTAATAAAGCAATTCAAGTATTTAATGAAGCTAATTATATTAATTACAGTTAATATGCAAGCCATTGACACCTGCACGCTTTGTATCTGTAGTAAATTCTTTCGCAACTCTTCATCACTCTGCGCACTCCGACCTACTTCGTCTTCTTCACTTTTTTGCCATTTTCACTCAGCCTTTAAAAATATTTTAGAGGGGAAAGGGGCCTTCTTTATACTAAATGGTCTTTTACCAGTGTTTGAAGAGCAGCCAATTACTGGCTAAAATGGCTTTGTGAAGAAAATGCTGTTGAACTGAGTGGATATCATCAGTCATTGTGCTGTCATCATTCCCAGTACTGCCTGAGCTAATTTTTATAGCCTAATTTTAAAGGAAAAACTGATTATCATTAGACATGTGTTCCATTTCACAACAAAAGTAAAGAATCAGATGTGCACAAACATTTATCAAAGATTCCAAGACTGACTGATTTACTGGCTGATTTATAGGACTGATTAATTTTAAAGCAGAGCTGTGATATTAGATTTGGCCAAAGAACAAGAACCAGCTCTGCTTGTAATCTGCAGAAGGAGGATTCCAGTCTTTGTCATAGATTGCTTTCTTAAATGGATACTAAATCAATTATCTCAGCCACCAGCCATCCAGTATGATATTTGATGGTCAGGATGGTGGCTGAATTATGGGCTACAGATTATCCATCCCTATTATAAACTTTGTCTCACTCCAACTCTTGCCATAAGTAAGGTTCTAGCTGAAATAGGGCTAGTTTTTCCCCAGCCATCATATGAGGATGATTCTAACGAATCTGTGATCTAAGCATGATCTTCTGCACTTAAAAAAGAGAGCTGCTTTGGGCAACATATAAATTTAATAAATAAATAAATAAGGTGCCATATACACATGAAGTGCTAGGCAGACTACATAAGACTGTGCAAGAATCTTCTTAGAGAAAACAATATAAATACTATACCCAGGAAGAACTACTACTACTACTACTACTACTACAGAAAACAGGATTTAGTATAAATATATTTACAGAATTGCAAATTGTATTTCTTATTAACATGGCATACAGAACATTGTGCTACTGTATGCAAAGCTCATAGCAAAGGGACAATGTTCTACTAGCTTGGTCATGTTCAACATCTTGATATTGTTGACATGTGCATCCCACTCACCTATATAGACACTCTTGCTCTAGAGTATTCTGAACCAGAAAAAATATAAAAGCTGTGAAATAATTCATTTCTAAGTCTTTTGATATAAATGGCACTCAGGTTGACTTTTTAAAGCCAGCTCTGCTATGATTCATAGAAATGTTCCATCTACTCAGCACATCCGGAAATGCCAATTTTCTTCCAAGTGTCTTTATGCCTCCTTGGTACTTTTCTGGTTTAAGACAAAATCTATGCTAGAGCTTGGGGAAAGAATTAGTTCGTTGGAAGACAAAGCCCATTTTTAAAGACCTGTATAACCTAATATTGAAAAGCTTTGGATGAAATGCAGCAGAGGAATAAGAAATCCAATAGAATGGCCTGAATTTCTAGTGGGATGGATTTACTAGAGAACAAATGGCCTTGTAAGTTGAATAAATCACTAATAGTTACCTAATAGGGACACAGTGCCTCAGTGGGTTAGGACGCTGAGCTTGTTGATCAGAAGATCGGCAGTTTGGTGGGTCGATCCCGAGTGCCGCATAGCAGAGTGAGCACCTGTTACTCGTCCCAGCTTCTGCCAACCTAGCAGTTTGAAAGCATGTAAAAATGCAAGTAGAAAAATAGGGACCACTACAGTGGGAAGGTAACAGCGTTCTGTGCGCCTTTGGCGTCTAGTCATGCCAGCCACATGACCCCGGAGACGTCCTCAGACAAACACTGGCTCTTTGGCTTTGAAACGGAGATGAGCACTGGCCCCTAGAGTTGGAAACGACTAGCACACATGTGTGGGGGAACCTTTACCTTTACCTTAATTACCTAATGCACTTATCAGAAAGGATATGTCCAAGAATTGTAGGTCTTTTTTTAATTAGCAGAGGAAGCAGTAAAATGTTTAGGTAGTTTTGGTCATTGCGTACATTTGTATTATTGTCACATAAAGCAACCCTGTATCCTAATTACAGAAGAGGTTTTGATCATATGCCAACAGAGAGAATGTTGTATACTAAATTTGCTTATGTGGAATAGTGGGACAAAGGAAAACATACACACAAAAAATAAATCAAATCATGGCATACAAATAGCAGAATTCTCTCATTCCTGGAAATGCCACCTAGCCCACAAATTTAATTCTTTTCTTGCTGTAGAAGTGAAGGGCTATTCATCTTGGCAATAAAAAAACAGATCCCATAGTATACAATTTGTTCTTCTTTTACTTGAGTGATATGAATGAGTCATGAGTTTTAGTTTGACATCCTGACATCAGAGAGACCCTACAAGGACACCTAGAACACATAATACACATTTTGCTGAGGAAGGGACATATGGAAATATAATATAGCTGAATATGAATCCTATTTTTAGTTTTCACTGCACATGTCATGGTAAATATAGATAGAACAGTAAACAGCATTTTAATACACCTGAAAATCAACATAGCGTCTCACAAACAGTACTTATTTATAATGGGGCAAACAATAATATAATCAGCAGAACTGTCCTCTTACTATTATGTCATGGAGATAATAATAACCTTTTGATGTTTGTCTGAATTGGTCTATGTAAGGTAATGGGATGTCTATCATTCTGCGATTGTATGTATATTGAAAGCATATGCACGGAGACTGCCTATTTATGGTTTTTAGTAGCAGGACCCAACTATGTAAACATAATTTTTGGGGGGCATATAAACTTTTAATGTTAAGTAGCCAGGTTGGAATCTATAAGCCGGATCCTGATCCATTTGTGTTCTTTCAAACATACATTCTGCTTTACAGAAAAAAACACATCTATACAATACTATTATGTGCATGCATTCATTGATAAGAATCCAGGTTAAAAAAATGAGGGGTAGTGTAAAGGTTTCATGAAAAGGTACTCAAAGAGAGACAATTGCTTCAGAATATATAATTCTAACTATTGATCCATATCTGAACAAAGTTCAGCAGATATAAAATACTCAACATGCATGTAAACCAGAGACATTGTACGCATTGCTCTAAGAACATAAGTGCTTTCATTTCATAGAATATGTTTATGTTCATAAAGAGACTTTTCTGTTATAGACCAGTTTCTCCTGCCCATCAAAGAGAATGTCTTCTGGAAGATGGTGTTGTATAGTCTTTACGGTATTTCAATATTCAGGATATTTTATTTTTATATAAAAAATTAAAATAAATACTTTTTGGGTTTTGAATCCATGGATTTCTTTTAAAAACCAAGCATTTTACTTCTAAAAATATTTTAGTCAACATACAATGTATCATTAATGTGGTTTTCATAGGATTGTGAGTTTGCAAAAACTACCTTTCCAAGTTGAACCCTGTCTGTGCTGTCAAACATCATTATTATGAAATCACAACTTGATTAAAAAATTATGGTAGAAATCATACTAACTGAATTTTGATTCTTAATGCATTTTGAAAAATCTTACGCTCTTCTGACATTGTCCATAGACCCATCATTTTGCCAGATTCAATCCATTCATGAAAAGACATAATTATCTTTTGCTACATCCTTTTTCTTTACAAATCCTCCCCTCTTCAATCGGCCAAAGAATCTTTTTTTTTTTTACATTCTGGGTATTTCTGTACCGTACTGTTTTCATTCTCCATTTAAGCAATAACCAGTTTGAAGCCAACCTGACATTGTCTTCATTTCTGTCAGTTTTCAGGACACTAAAAATTGAGAGGAAACCTTCTAAGCAGCTTGGCATCTCTTGCTATGTGTTTTCTACCAATCAATCAATCAAACATTAGGAGCATTAACATTAGTTTTTTTTTCTGGTATTTCTTTACTGAAACGTCTCCAATGAGATGATTTACAATGCATATAGGCAGGTGGGAGTAAACAATACAAGATCATAAGCATGCTTAATCAACCTGAGACAATTATAATTCACTACACCAATGTTTCTCAACCTCAACAACTTTAAGATGTGTGGACTTCAAGCATGGTTAGCTGGGAAATTCTGGAAGATGAAGTCCACCCATCTAAAGGTTGCTGAGCTTGAGAAACATTGTACTATGCAGGGCTTTTTTTCTCATAGAACACTCAGAACGGAGTTCCGGCACCTTTTTTTGATGGAACCTTGTAGGGTAGGCAAGGCAGGTTGTATGATATGTGTGAGTTCCGGCACCTTTTTCTTTTACAAAAAAAGCACTGGTACTATGTAATGTCATTTCTCAAATAAAATGCTGAAGGGTAATAGTAAAGGTAATTACTGCCTGCAGTAATAGTCATGGGAATAATTGCATCAATTTACAAACATTCAAAGCAGTCCAAATGAATGTTGGCTATACAGTATTGCAATGGTGTTTAGGCTTATACTGTATACCACCCCATTCTCTGGACAATTTATAATGTAGAACCATTATTTGGTCTTGCCCCCTGCAAAATCTGGGTCCTCATTTTATCAGCCTTGGAAGAATGGAAGGCTGAGTCAACCCTGAGCCCCATTAGGATTGAACGCCAGGCTGTGGGTAGAGTTAGTCTACAATACTGCACTTTAAGCACTGTGCCCCTAGGGCTCTCTATATTCTAAGTCAATTTAATTAAATTGGGAAGTAGTTTATACTTGACTATTTCAGAAAGAAATGTAAGCCCTTGTTTTGAAATGGGATCTGTGGATCCCTCGGTCCACTGTTCCCTTTTAAGGATCAGTGAATGGAACTCTATATTGGCTAAGTTCAAGAATAATGAGACAAAAGCTACATGGTAAATTGGATATGGAAAGGCTGGAATTCAGAAATAATTTGGAAATAAATTAGGTCAGCCACTCAGCAAAATAGGATAAGGAAAAACTATAGATCAAGAGCTGATCCTGAAGCAGGCTAAAGGCCAATGTGGTATGGTGTTGCCGCTATGGGTGGTGTTTGCTTTATGCCAAATGAATTATGGACACTCTTTTAAAATAAAATCAAATTGTAAAGAAAAGCAAACTGAAAACCTCCTGTACTGATTTTATTCATCTTGGTTTGTTTCATCATGTAACATCACATTGTGCTTAAAGCAACAAAGACAATGGACAGAATGAAACACAACGAACTACCTATCTCCATGATGCTCTATTCTGGTGCAAGCTCAGCTTTATTTTATTCCAAGGACAGCAGAGAAAAACATCACTGATTCTTTGAGTACCAAAGGAAATTGGTCCAGTATACAACATATATTGTTCATTTAGAAAACATCATGTAGAGGTATCTCCTAGGTTTTCAGCTTTAAATCTGGAAGACCACTAGATAACACTAATGAGATTACAACCATCTCAAGGTAATTTTTGTAATCTAATTCTTGCATGCTTAGGGGAATTACCTGGAAACCAAATGTCACACCTCACTTGTTAAAAATTTCGATCCTTCTGTAAAAAAACAGAGTAAAATAGTTTATAGTTCAATCTCTTTCTTTAAGGTAAGAGACCTGGCTTCTTTTAATCCAAAGTTCCATCACTCTCTATAATTCAATTCCCACACGTGTTTAAAATGTGCAAAAGAAAAGTAAATTTATCTTTAATTTTTCCATAAAAATAACACCCTAAAAATACGGTTAAAACAGAGAGTTTCTCCTACTGTGTTGTTGATATATTGGTTTAGAGTCTTTCTCTTTCCTAAACTTTTAAGTGTTATAATAGGTTATTGATTCTTTCTTCAAGAAGTTCAGCACTCCTAGGATACAAAATTAATTGAAAACCCAGCCATGTTAAGTGTACATTTAATTACATATTGCTAACCTTGTTAGATTTTTTTTATATTAAGCTTGCATTCCTGTCCATTTTTTATAATCCCTCCCAGACAATTTTATTTTAAGCTCTTAGATAAGAAGCATTGTATTTACTGATGTTTGGTCTTCCGCTAAGTCCTCTGTTTCCTAGGAGAGCAAACTGATGAAATATGTTGTGCATTCTCCACACTTCTGAATCTGACTGCCAAGTCAATCAGCTGCTACTGGGGACAACATATGTTGCCCAAGGTTGACATATTGTTCTTTGTATGTCCTTTTTAGAGTATAACATGTCCTCTATTTACAATAGGTGGTCTCTTTGATGTAATTAAAGTCACAAGAGAAATGAAATAAGCAGAATTTGGGGAGGTTTCTTTCCACTCACAGACCTTGTTTTGCTGCTTTTTGACTCATTAGATTAATGCTTTGGAAAGAAAAAGCAAAACAACAGATTGTGTAAAATGTTCCCCCCAAAATTGTTTTGTTTCCCAGATACTCTTAATCCTGCAACAGACCACAAAACAGCTTACTCAGCAGATGTGAGACATTGGTTTTAACTAAAGGAGAGAATTTGCAGTTGTGCCATCACTGGTGCCTATGGGGACATCATTTCCAATATTCCAAAACTTCTTAATGCTGCTGCTGAAAACATGAGACACAAGATGCTTAGAAATTTAAAAAGGTCTTGGCTCCCTGCCAGCAATTGGACAATGGAGAAATTGTCTTAATGTGCCTTAAAGAACTGAAATGCAGAAGAGAATAGCACATAAGAGAAATGCTACAATGGTTATGAACACAAAAGACTATCACAACAAGACCCAAGACCCCTTACACTGGTTTATAACAACCAGCTTACAAAAAAACTTAAATGTGACTCAACAACTTTCTTATGAAAGTTAAATCATCTCATCATTAAATTAATCAGAGATGCACACAAATTTTAGCAAGATGGAAACCAAGCCAACATATCTATGTGGGTTACCAAAGAGCCCAGAAGACTTTGTTCCATTATTTCAATTGTGAATACCTTTGATTCTCCTATGTATCGTATTGCCAAGTTGTGCTTTTGCAACCTTACATCAGACTTTTGTCAAAGATTCAATCCATTTCATTGAAAAACAAGCTCAACTTTAGACAGAGTGATAGATTAATCAGTTCTAATGCGATTTCCTTTTTTCACCAACATGTTAATTAAGAAAATGTCATAATATGGAAATCTTTCCCAAGGACATTATTAACTTACTAACTACCATTTATTTCCAGTAGAACAACTAATTCTTTGAACAAATTGAAAGAGTTGTCATGGGCAACCCACTATCCAGTTACAACCAGTTCCTACATGGACAAATTTGAACAACAGGCACTTGGATGCTGCAGCTTTAAAACCATGTCTTTGGTTCGATATGTGGATGACACAGTTGCAATCTGGAGTTAAAAAACAAAATGAACATCCAAACAGTATACAATCAAATATTCCATTTATAATCGGAAAGGAAAAAAAGATGGCCAGCTTACATTTTTTGACGTTTGCATCATTAAAAAAAGAAATCAACAACCAGAATACACTGTATAGCATACTGGAAACCAAGACATATTGATCATGATTCATATTAAAAGTCAAACCATCATCCCTGTCAGAAGGAAAAGTATCATTGAAACTCTCACTGATTGTGCTAGACTTCTGTAATTTATAATATTTCAGATTTGTGAGTCTGAAAGACTATCAGATGAGTTGAGATACCTTGATAAGATAATGGTTACTCTGTCAGTGAGATCGGACAGGTGATGCTGTCCAGCAATAAAAGTAACATTACATATAAATATTAGGACAAATCACAAATGTGTACCTCCAGTGATGGGATTCAGTCAGTTCGCACCACTTTGGCAGAACCGGTAGCTAATTTTTTGTTGCCCAGGCCCATAATGGAGTTCCGGAAGCAGCATCTATACAGAGAACTGGTTGTTCATATATTTGAATCCCACCACTGTGTACCTCCCTTATATTGAGAAGGTTACAGACCAAACTTGAAAATTACTTGGGAAGCAAAACTATTTACAATCCAAAGAGAAAAATCCAAGAAATGATTTAAGGGTGACATCTACGAGTGGCAGAAATCCACTCTGATCATCAGCACTTGATTAAAAGTACATGATAGATATTGCTGGTTAGGACAATGTGAAAATTCAGTGACAGCTGAACATGTGCTCCTAAACAATAGGCACAAAATTAAGTTTAAAGACAAACAACGTCTAGCAGTCATGTCAAAGCATCATGCATGAAGACATAGAGAAGCTACTGAGATTTATAAACAACCCAAAAACTTTAACAAGAAGGAAAAGGGAGCATGGGTGGCTCATATAGTTAGGATGCTGGATTGGATGTTAGCAAGCCCACGTTCAACACCTAAGTGTTGCTGTGGGATGGGATGAATTCCTGCTCTTCATTCCAGCTCCTGCTGGGAATATGAAAGGATCCCCCAACTGGACAACCACTAGGCAACTGTGATATCAACAGCTAATTTTTTTCAAGTCCCTTGATGCTTCTGTCATGAGTAGGATGCGATGCGAACAAGAAGGAAGAGAATATGGAAGTTAACAAAGCTTGTTTTCCAGTTTTACGTTGCACCAAAATAAAACCACCCTTGGTTAACCACCACCATATAGAATCTACAATAGTCTCACCTGTTGTACATTTCCTGCAAAGCCATAAGGATAGACAGTGATAAGGATGGAAATATGATGCATAAATTCATTCACTGACTCATTCATTTGCCTTTTTCTTCATTTCTATGCCACTCATTCTTTTAACCGTGATCCCAGTGCAAAACCATCAATATTGATTCTCAGAGATTTTGGTGGGGGATTCTCCCAAGTAAATGGAAATAGTAATGTAGCTTAAATAAATACATATGTGTATCTGTGTAGTATCTCTGTCTTCACTTAACAGATGTCCATGGAAGTCTCTCTAGTGAAGTGCCACAACATGTTTCAGCCAAGTTATTTAATAATTTATTTTGCCCTGGGCTTCTGGAAATGTTCGAGTGGTAAAAATAAATTGAGAAAAAAAACAACAGAAAAATAAGAAAATACATTTGTTTTTTTTCCTGATGTAAACTTTACAAATACATCAGAACAGCTGGGTTCTGTTTACAACCATCTCTTATGTTTTGAACACATTATCAAATATTTTTATGACTGCAATTCTTGTTTAAAGAAACAACTTCTTTATACCCTCTGCCAGCAACCACCAGCCCTCCCAGAAAAACCAGTCAGGAAACAGGACAAGATGAACTAATTCTAATTTATTGTAAAGTAAGAGAACATTAACACAATCTTGCAAGTCTGAAAATGCAAACATTGTGCCACCACTTGGTCCATTAAGGTGGGTCCTTCCTAATTATTTTTTCCCTTGACCATTAAGCCCCTGGGGACTCCTGCCTCTCCTCTCTGATGGTTTCCTTGGCAGAATCTCTTCCCCTCTTTTCCCCAAGGTCAATCTACAAATTCCATTACAGCAACAGACTAGGAATCTGGAAATGATGATAGAAAACTATTTCCTTCTCCTTTTCATTTTGCTGGGCTTCAAGGAGAGGTATCAAAAGTTGAAGATGCCTCTGTAAAATGGAGCCAACAACCGTGGCAAAGGGCAAGGAACTGGTGAGTAGATAAGGAGAAGATGGGAGATTGTCCACGTATGCCCCTGATGGCAGCTCCTTTACAAGGAGACAACAGAACAGCGGTTTTACACAGGTTTGAGGGCCAGAAGATGAAGGGATTGTCCCTCTTACTTCCTGCTGCAGCAAAACCTTTTAAAGCACAGTAAATTCACAATCTCATTTTCTAATCCATTTCAGAAATTGACTTTTAACCATTTTAAACCTATTGTACACCTTAAGAAATGACATATTTGAAAAGTTATTGAGCTTGGTCTTCCACTTTGAATAAAAAAAATAAACTTAAGAATTTAAAAAAAATTGAAAGAAACAGCAAAAAGCTGTACAAGATTTTTAGCTTAGAAAATTAAAAATGGCTTAAAGGTAAAAGGTTAAAATAAAACCTTTTTTTGGAAAAATTCTGACAAACTTTTGTAGACTTGATGTTTTATGGATTTGCTTATTGATAAAGGATGGGATGTGGGATGAAGAGATACTGTTTGTAACCTTATAGGAAATTTGTTTATACTAGTTGCGATGAAGATTGGAAGTCACTTTTTTATGTACAGGTAGTCCTTGATTATAACCATTCATTCACCAACAATTTGAAATTACAATGGTGCTGAAGAAAGGGACTTATGACCAGTGCTCAAACTCATGGCCTTTGCAACACCCCTGCAGTAATGCAATTGTGATCTGAACTCTTGGAAATGTGTTCACACTTAAGATGGGTTGCCAAGTCTTCCATGACAATGTGATCACCATTTGTAATCTTCCCCAATTAGCTAAACTTTTTTTCTTTATTATATTCTTCCTTTTCTTTATTTTTTCATGATCTTTTATTTTTTTCCTGTTGTGTTCTCTTTTTCTCAGTTTAATTTGTGCAAACGTTTACTATTATAATCAAAATTCCTAAGACTATACTACAAAAAAAGAAAAATATTTGCTTCTCACTAACATTCTGATGGGTTTATTTTACATATTGTCTGGACATCTTGGTTGGTCACAAACTGAAAGTGAGCCTAGTGCAGAGGTCCCAACCTTTTAGGCACCAGGGGCCGGTTCCATGGAGAGAGGTTTTTCCGTGGATCAGAGGGTGCATGGTTTTGTGTGCTGCCTGCATCTTGCGGATGGAGCTTTGTTTATTTGTGCAGACCAGTTGCTGGCATGCCGCGGCCTGGTATCGGTCCGTGGACTTGGGGTTGGGGACCCCTGAGATAGTGGTATCATCTGTGGAGACAGAAAAACAAATTTTGAAAGACTCCCTATTAGAAAAATGCTGAAGGCCTGGAAGGCTTTCAGATCCAGCAGATGTCGCTTCTGAGAAGTTCCTTTAGCATCTGAGGTACATACAAGCAACATCACAGCACAAATATGAAAGAGTGGAGGAAGGGGTTCATGCTGCCCATTTTGTCATTTTGATATCTTTGTGTTTAGGAAAAGGATACCTAGGCTCAAATGTTTGTGAGAACAGAAAACCAGGTTCAGAACATCATCCCCCAAAGACTGCATTTTCATGCAGCAATAAATCCCGCATCTCTACTCCATCACTTTTTCTGTTCCCTTTTTTCATAGTGTCATTTTAAAGCTACATGATTGTCTCTGATGAGAGTTCAATTTACGAATTTGGTTTCAGACAGAAATCTGATAAGTGCATTGTCTTTATGGTTTTTCTGTTCCTTCTTAAAAGAATTGACTCCTTGCTTCTGGTTAAGCACTTGGGGCTCTCATAATATTCCATACAGTAAAGCAACTGCATGATTGAATTAGCAAGCACTTTGAATGGCAAGTTAATTCTTTTTCAGATCCTTACTGGAAAAGCTGATTAACTTCACTGTTCAGAAGTTTTATGGAAGCAAATTATAGTCAGATTTGCGTTGCTGAGCCACACTCAGATAAAGGGCCCATGTTTTTCTCAGCCACAAGGAGTGAAACAGAACAGATCACACAGAGGCTAAGATGGATAATGGAATCTGCCACCCTCCGCAAAAGTATTTGCTTCTTCAACAACCAAAAAACTAGGATGGAAAAAGCAATTCATTGGCTCTTGAGGCCTGAGAGAAAAAGCTGCTTAGAGGTACAGGGAGAAGAGGAAATCAATGTAACAGAGGAGTATAAAGCCGAAAGAAAGAATGATGTGAAAGAAAGGGGGCAAAGAAAGTAATTTAATCCTTACTTGTGACAGTCATGAATAGTGACAGTGATTTAAGCAACTCATTTAATGGTAAATTTTTTCCTTCTGTGTGATGACATTTCAGAAATATCCTTTTAATCAGTTATGAATACAAGTAATCACCCAAAGCCTACTTACTGTTCACAAGCAAACGCTGGGAATAAATGCAATCTCAATGAGGCAAATTCAATGAAAGGTATTCAAATGCAATGCACTATAAGACAAAATAGGGAAACTCCCTTGAAAGGAAGTATATGAATTTAAATTTTCATTGAGACATAGGATCAAAAAAGTTATTTCTGTTTTCCCTGAGTATATGGACTTTATTTTATTTGTTTTATATATCACCCATTTCACCACTGAAGCAACTCTGGTCGGATTACAAAATGATAAAAAGATATTGTAAAATTATTACAATTAACAAAGATTAAATGGAGACTAAAAACCAAGAAGACAGGTGATATGAGGACAGACATCTTCTCTCTTCCCCATCAGATGCAGGCATAACCATCCCCCAGCAGAGAACACCCCATTGGGGTCCTAGGCAAGCCAGCAGAGTCAGGCTTAAAGACTCTTCCAGAAGGCTGGAAGTATGGGAGCCAACCTTCCCTCTAGTGGAAGAATATTCCAGAGGGTGGGGCCACAGCAGAAAAGGCTGTTCTCCTGGACTCCTCCCACTGAAATTCTTTGACAGACAGAATCTGAAGTAGGTTTCTTCTGCTAGAGCAAGTGAGATGGGCCAATCTCCTTGGGGCAAGATGACTAGCTCAGATACTGTGGATCCATCCCATGATGGATAACCAACAGCTTGAAAGGGATCCAAAAGCAAACTAGCATCCACACAATAGCCATATATTTAACCATATATTTGTCATAAAAATAAAGGTATAGAAAGGTATAGAAGGTATGTGCTTTACTATATAGTGTTTATATTTTTCTTACATTTTAACTCCATCTACACTAGTTATACATAAACATTTTTGGGGTGAAACTGAAAATTAATTTGCCATAAGTTTCCAAAAAGCATAAGACTTGTGGGAAGGAACTGGAAAAGCTGCTAAGAGAGTGCTAGATTATCTCTGGTTTCTGAATAGATAGGTGCATGCTGATGTCAATCAGACCCAACTTGAAGGGTCCAGTTGATCTTTGACAGTTTTATGTTTGGTCCATTTAAGGTGGGAGTTGATTGTATGGTAATTTGAAGAATTGCTGAAAAGAAGCAGTAGCTCCTAACAGAGAACTCCACACTGTTCTGAATATATATGGACATTAATTTATTTTTATTTTTTTTATTTTAATCCCATTTATATCCTGCCCTTCTCCGGAGACTCAGGGTGGCTTACAATCTAAGCACAAATTAATGTGCTTAGCAATAGCCTTCATTCTATGTATATGCCTGCTTATTAGGGCTTTGCCCCCCCCAAGCGACATTATTACAAAGTCAGCTTATTGCCCCCAACAATCTGGGTCCTCAATTTGAATGTGACTTTTCAGAATAACATCAATTAGCACTGCATATAAAAATGATCTTATACTAATTCAGCACTTCAAAAATCACTATTAAAATCAACTCAACATTCAGTCATTAACAACGGCAGCCTTAATAAGAATCATCAATTGATATGAACAACCAACAACAGTCTAATCTAAAAAAAATATTCGAGATCTAATGTGATACAAGACCATATACAGAAAGGGGACTCATGCCTTAGTTACCTCTTGATTGGATTACTGCAATGCAGTCTACATGCAGCTGCCCTTGAACACTATCCAGAAGCTGCAGTGGGTCTAGAAAGCAGCACCTCTTTATATTATCTAATGTCCCACTAGGTCAGATAGTGTAGGAAAACTCCAGATCACTTCCCTTAAATGCTCTTGGCCAGTGGGAGCTTGGAGGCTTGCCTATAGCTATCTCAGCCCTTTGGAATAGTCTCCTACCTAAGATTCAAAGGCTCCCTATCCTTTTAGCCTTCTGGAAAGCAGTAAAGACATGGCTGTTTTGCCAAATAAGGGATGGAGTGATTCAGGAATTAATAGCTTGATTTGTCTTTTTCCTGGTGGGAAGGGTTATTTTGTTTTTATTCTTTTGTTCTAATAGTTTGTTGTGAGCCCATATGTAGGAGAAGAACAGACAGACCTTGGAGGCAGAGTCAAGCTAGTAATCAGCTTAGAGTTGTTACATTCCCAAGGACCCCTCAAATAAAATTGATAGTTTGCCAGTTAAATTACATTGTGTATCATATGTATTTTTCAAAAGCAACACTATTTTTGACATTGATTATTGTTGTTAGTTGCGAAGTCATGTCCGACCCATCACGACCCTATGGACAATGTTCCTCCAGGCCTTCCTGTCCTCTACCATCTTCTGGAGTCCATTTAAGCTCACGCCTACTGCTTCAGTGACTCCATCCAGCCACCTCATTCTCTGTCGTCCCCTTCTTCTATTGCCCTCAATCTTTCCCAGCATTAGGCTCTTCTCCAGTGAGTCCTTCCTTCTCATTAGGTGGCCAAAGTATTTGAGTTTTAGCTTCAGGATCTGGCCTTCTAAAGAGCAGTCAGGGTTGATCTCCTCTAGGACTGACCGGTTTGATCGCCTTGCAGTCCAAGGGACTCGCAGGAGTCTTCTCCAGCACCATAGTTCAAAGGACTCAATTCTTTGGCGCTCAGCCTTTCTTATGGTCCAGCTTTTACTGCCATAAATTGCCATACATTGACATTGATACAAATTCTCAAAGCTTGGTCTGCCACTGCCACTGGAAGTCTGCCACTTCCACCGGATGTTTTTAAGAAGAGTCTGGACAGCCATTTGTCTGAAATGGTATAGGGTTTCCTGCCTGAGCAGGGGGTTGGACTAGATGACCTCCAAGGTCCCTCCCAACATTATTATTATTATTATTATTATTATTATTATTATTATTATTATTATTATGCTTTTATTCATAAATCATGAAACTCAATCAACTGAACACTCAAACTGACTGGCACTAATGGTTGACATGGGTTGCTGCCAGCATCCTAGGTATCAACCAGGTATCTCCTTAAAGTGTAAGAACCAGGTATCTCCTTAAAATGTTGTTGTTTTTGTTGTTGTTATTATTATTATTTTCTAGAGACAGAATTTTTTTTGATTTCCAGTAAGAAACATAAAGTATAAGGACAACTGTTGTCATACACAACTCTATATACTTTATACAAATATACGTTTGATGATGTTTATCAGAAAAATATCTGGTAGCAAAGGGAATTCAACCTTTAAGATCTGTTTTATTGTATAATAGATTTTCTTCCAAAATTGCTGAGCTTTATAACATTGCCACCAAATATAAAAGAACGGTCAAGTCTGGTTACTGAATTTTCAGGATTTTCAAATGTAAATTATGTGTTTTGGCAATCAGCACTGGAATTATATTCCAGTGGTAAAATTTCTTGCACCAATTTAAAGATTTCTTTAACATTCACAGTGAATTTGACATTTGGTCTAGCATTGATGTTCCCATTATTGCACATCAATTGTTTGTTTGATCATACAATCTTTAACTTGTTTGGTTTATAAATTCTATTTCAATAACAACCTTTAGCTAAGCTCTTAAGATGTTCTAAGTATTACACATTTTTCAAAATCTCTCTACTTATTTTTTGTATGTTCATTGTCACAAAAATAAATATTTCAAATAAATTTGGGATTATTCTTTTTTCTGTATTCATCCCATGCTTTTAAGACACATAGAATTGAATGATCCCTTATCACTTATATAGTACATTTCTGTTGAAATCCAATCAAAAATATTGAAGAAATGCTTTTGGAGTCCTGGTCTGTCAAGTAAAGTAACTCAGCAGTAAAATGATGTCACCTAGTTTATAATAATTTTCAAAATCTGTGTTTGTGTGTGCATGCTTTGCATCCTTCACAATGTTAATGCTTCCAGTGGTGCAAATTGACAGTCATACGTGGTGACAGTGATTTAAGCAAGTCATTTAACAGTAAATTGTTTTCCTTCTGTGTGATGACATTTCAGAAATATCCTTTTAATCGGTGCAAATCGGTGTGGAAACTTCTTGGAACTTCTGAAATGATTTAAACGACAACAACAAAAAAGATAAACCTCCCAGTGACCTCAATAACTCTCATAGAGAGTGCTAATGACTAGATGACTGCAAGGAATATAAATCCTCCACATTCAGTCAGAACAAAAGAAGCTTCTTGGATAAGAAGATGTGAAATGTCCTTAAGGAAAAACCAAAAAAAAGTCCAGTTGCTTTTTGAAAAAGCATCTTTGGGACAACTATGTCCTGGATGATTGAGAATCTCCATGGACATATCGAGTTGTGGTTTGCACTATTGTTATATGATTGGTTAAGTTCTAAGCTATTAAGTGATGTGAATCCAGTTGCTATGACATGTAACATATTGGAGTAGATCATCAACATCTTAGCGATCTAAGTGGCGGTACTTTTACAGAAATTACATCCATTCTTTTTCTTCTATACTCTATACTGTTCTTTCATTGAAAACATTATTTAAATTAGCTTTCTGTATAATAGGAGGGGGAACGCATTGTTTGTCAGCATCTCACCTGTAAGGGAGTGTTTTTTAAACAAAATAATAATGCATGGTGACTGATTTCCTCTATGCTTATTAAATTTCTTCTTGAGGCCTTAAAATAAATAGAAGTGGAATATCATTTTTTCATGGACTTCTTTTCATTTTTAAATAGCACACCAGTTGTTATGGGTATGAAATCTTGATAATTTATGAAAGTGATCATTTGGCACACTGAGCTCATTTTTCCCCTGCCTTGCATCTATCTCCTCTCTAATTTGAAATATGATTGTAGAATTATAAAGCTGGAATGTACTGAGGTCACTTCCATGAAGATTCTGAATCAGTCTGAAAGCTGCCCAGGACTTCTATATTTCCATGACATCAGTAGTATTGGAGAGCTAAGTTAGTTTATTCCCAGCTTAGCTATCATATAGCTGAAATTCTCCCAAAGTCATGTGGCTTATGGGAGATGTTTTTTTAGATAAATGTTCTAATTCTGGTTCACCATTGGTGGAATCACTTGTCCCATCTTTCCTTTTAATTCCTGAGCTTTGGGACCTGTCAGGGAGATGCTGGATTGAGCCCTTTATAAACCAGAGGGAAAAGATAACATAAACTCTAGAGATACTTTGTCAATTTTCTCTTTTCTTTCAGCACCTAACCAGCTAGTGCATAAAGGAAGGTCCTTGACTCATATTCTGCCCGCTCTCTGCTTGTATGCATGAGTGGATTTGTTCCCAATCTTTCCACTTTCTAATATTTGGTAAAGCAAGAAGAAACAAGAATCCAAGATAATAGCCAAGAACAATTTATCTCAACATTCAGTTATAGGTGAGATATAATAATTTATCAACAGAAGACTTTTCTCTGTTTTCTTTAATTCATTGATAGATACAAAATATATTGGTTTCTCCTTATTGTGCTATGTCCTGCTTATTCAAAAGGTATATGATAACAGAGGATATACTTTGAATTGTTTGCTTCCTTTTTGGGGTCTTTAATTGGACATTTTTTAAAAAAAACAACAACAAATAATTTGTATCCTTTCTGTGTCTGTTAAAGGCTGAGCTATCCAAATGCCAACCTTCTAGAAATGCTTGCATTTTTGGATCTGGCTTAACTTAAAACAGTTACGTAGTTTCCCAATTGTCTTATACAGTAGCTTTTCAGCCTTAGCATGGTGTGCTATAAATAACTCTTGTTCTGCTTTCTTCTGACATGGATCTTTGGGTTTGCTTAAGATACATTTGGATGGATTCATATACTGTATTCAACCAAGCTTGCACCACAAGCTGAAATAATCTAATCGAGATAGGCAGGAAAAATTACCATACATAAAAAGCTAGCCATCCTCCTTCCTGGCGTCTAAGCAGGGATGTTATCTAGATTAAAGTAAAGCAAGCTTGGAAAATACCAAAGAATTTACCAATGCAGCCATGACTGTAAATATGCTCCAATACTGCAGGGCATACTTTATATCATCTTGTTTGTTTACTCCCACACTTTCCTCTGGTTGCTGAAAAATAAATCAGCTCCACATTTCTAATTCTGAATATTGCATGTAATGACTCTGAACATCTACAAAATCTCAATTTGTGCTTCTAAGTATTTGGGGTCCCAAATGCATTTCCATCACTGCACAATTCAAAACAGATTACTAAGGTAATTGATCTCCCAGTTCAGATTTGCAGATTAAAAAAAAAGTTTCCAAATAAAATACAAGCTAGGAAAAAAACACCTAATTAACTATCTCCCAAAGCAAAATACAATTAATTTTAACATTTTTAAAAAGTAGAAATTACAATAAATCATAAATACTGTCTGCAGTAAATTTTAATAATTAATTTTTTTCTTCAGTTTATTATATTAATCACAGTTATGAATATTGACTTATTTTGTATCAAACACAAATCCATAGCTTTTCTGCTCTGACATTCTTTTCCAAGGTCTAAAGCTTATGGGAACGACTCCACTAATGTTCTAGTTGGGTACTCTCCCATGGTTTGGTTTATATTTATGTTTTAATGGTTTATAAAGTTCTTTTTAATTGTTTTGTTTTTATTGTATGCTTCTCACAGTCACATTCATTTAGATAAATATGATAAATAAATAAATCCAGGCTTTGCATCATGAAGGCAGCTTATACAAGAGAGAGCACATTCCATTCTCCAGATGCCCATTAGACACAAGGGATGAATAGATCAACGGAGCTGTCCAGCTACCATATTTTAAATCCAGTAGAATGAATGTGGCTGAAAAAAGTTGCTCTAACATTCTAGGAAATGGGCCATAGCTCAGTGGCAGTGCATGTATTCACTGGAATAATTCTGATAGGCAGGAAATCTGGCATGAGACTTGGAAGAGCTGTTACCAGCTGCTATGTTTCTCCTTCCTTTCTTCTGAATTAGATATTTAAATAAAGCCCAGTTCTTATTCTTCCCCTGTGTTGCTATCAGCCCCATTGAAACAGTCAGAATTTCAAAAGATCCTGGCTCCTGAAATTATGACAATCTGCACAGCATGCCAGCTAATTGAAAAAACATAAATTTAGTGTTCACTGTTCCCTCATTTGCTAAATCTGTAAGTCACAAAGTAATTAACAGAATTAAACTGATAAACTGATATTTTTCTCCTTGGTCTTTGATGATTTCTTGAAATAGATAAGCACAGTAAAAGTGTCATAATATTTTGGTGATGCTAGAATACATACACTTGGCCAATGACCAAGCAGAAACAAAGTTTAAGCAGCAACAAGTATTCTTCCACTTTCATAAATAATACTCAAATACAAGTGGGACACGTCGGCAGTTTGAAGCCATTCCAACCAGATATGAACTGAGTGAAAAATAGGATTATCCTACAAGATAGAGAGCTACTTAATCTATGCCAAAACTGTTCTCTTAAAGACACGGTCGGGTCACATAGAAACACAGGTGCAAGGGCCAATTAGGAACTCTGTAGAGAAGCCAGAAACTACTCAATTGTTATCAGCATTTTTCTGTCAAATTTAAGAATCTACCTAAAGAAATCAAATTGTTTCACTATTCTGAAATCTGTACCAAAGCAGTATCATTTGATCTAGTGGTTAAGGCATGTGATTAATTAAGGCAGGCACACTGGCTGAGGAATTCTGGGAGTTGAAGTCCACAAGTCATAAAAGGGCCAAGTTTGAAGACCCCTGGATTAAGACATTAGGGCAGAACCAAAAATCTGTGAGTCTTTTAACATAAAATCTGGTTGGGAGACTTTGTCCAATCAACCTCACAAAACTGTTGTTGTGGGGAAAATAGGAGGAAGAAGGAGTCTTAGTTATGTTCACCACCTTAAGTTATTCATAGAAATAACAAAGGGGGATATAAATAAATAAATAAACAATACAATATTTTCATAAGCTCCACATATATTTTTGGTTTATTGGTATTCATTAGCATTTTGCTTCTGTTTTCCTGGAAGTACAAATTTCAAAACTTCTTTTTCTTCTCTTTCTTGAAAAGAAAGGTTTTGGTCTTTTTTTTAAAATGAGGGTTGTTCTCATTGTAAATAGGTTGAACGAGTCCTGTAACCAGGCTTGTTTAATCTGTGGCTTGCTGAATTAAGTGCACCTTTATAATCCTTTGGTCCTGCTGAAGACCAACACTATCTTTGAAGGTGCAACTCCTTACCAGGCCACAAAATATGCATTAAGGATTGAGTCTGGTTTGTTGGAAGTTGTGTAGGCCTGTTTATGTGAATAGTAAATTGGTGGGCAGATAGATAATGTTACTTCTAAAAATATCATTTTCCAAATCTTATCAAAATCTCATCCTTTTTCTCTTTCAGATGTGACTCCAGAGCCAAACAGAAATGAGGAGAGAATTTTTTTTTCCTAATTTCTTTTTTTATCTGCAGTTTGGAACATTTCAGTTAGTTTTAAAAAGCACTACATTTTAAATTGTTTTAACTAATGTAGTGTTGATATCATAATTAATGCAATAATGTGAGTTTGCAAAGACAACATGCAGACTGCACCTACAATTAATTAATTAACTAAAGGACATGCCCTGTAATTTTAATTTTGGAAATTGGCGGAGGAAAAAAGGTTACACCCTCTATTTTATAGCACAAGGAATTCTGGTTTTATGGGCCTTTTTGTTTCAGTCAGTACTGAAGAAATATAATTATTAGGGGCAATAATACAGTTCTTCTATTGAAAATCTACATGGAGAGTAGATTACTAATCAGTACCATGATAGTGCAAGACTTCTCAGGAAAAAAATGGTGAACTGAAGGCAGTTTCACAAGAGCAGATCTGATGATGGTGATGGAATGATGAGCCAATGAATGAACTAATTATTCATAATTTCTCTTTCGATAAGGGGAAAATAGTGGTCTCTTGTGGGTTTCAATCTTTGGGAGATGAAGGAACTTCATTGTAGCCCAAACTATGGTTTGGCACCTTCAAAAAGTACACATGTTGTTACTACACTGGGGGTAAGTTTCTTTCAATCTTTAGTGAAAAAAAGTTTTATTCAAATTTAAAAAATAAAAAACAGAACAAAAGGGTAATCAGAATATTTAGTTTGGAAAGTTATAAACAGATTAAGGGTCCACATGTTGTTTTCTTCATGGACTTTTTCTAACAGGACTGAACAACAAGTCTAAAGATTAGTTTATAGAAACACAATGAAATATGTGAAGAGCAGATCATTTGTTGCATTTGAGAGAAATAATGAGTCATTAAAATTGTTTTTACTTGTGATGAGGGAGAAAGTTCTTTCTTTTCTTTTCTTTTCTTTTCTCTTTACTTTTTCCTGCACTTTCTGTTTTTCTTTTTATTCTTTTTTCTTTTAGTTTGTATTGGTTATCTTTTTAATTGTAATGTTCAATATAATTATTTTAAAAATTTCCACGACAATGCATAAGTTAAAAATCCTCTTATCAACTCTAATTACTTTGAATTTCGGTCAGATTAATTCCTGACTGACTAAACCTTATTATCAGAGGTGTCTGTGATGCATAGACTTAGGTGACTTGGTAAGCAACAAAGTGTCACCATGTCTTCCTTTTATCAGAAATTTCTGTCACTATGAAAGCCGACAACTTTAAGTCTATCACGGAATGTTCTTTACTCAGCTGCAAATGCATTTGGTGTCATCGGCACTACAAAAACATCCCTACAACATGTGTTTCTGCTGTGAGGTGCCAATGTGATTGAGGGTCTCACTAGTTGCATTATTATTCATCCATTTCTCCACTGGTTACCAGTGTGGTTCCAGGTGTGATTCAAGGTGCTGGTCATCACCTACGAAGCCCTACAAGGCATAGAGACTTGTTATTTGAGGAACCATCTGTCTCCCATAGTGTCTATCTATTTAACCAATACAAGGTGACAGGGTTTGTGCACTCTGAGTCCTTGTAATTATACAGTGTTACCTATCAAGAGGCAGGAAGCAAAGCTTCTTTGTTGTAGCACCTACACTTTGGAATGAAGTTTCTCCTGAAAGCCAGGTAGCTCCCACCATGCTCCTGTCCCATGATTGCCATTTGCAATCTTTCCTGCCAGCTTTCCCAGAAAGTCAAAGGGAAAACCGGCAGAGAAGGTTGCAAATCACTCAGGTAAGTGTGTCCCACAATACACCCTTCTCCAGCATCTCTGAGCTTGCACCAACCACTTGCATACCCTTGAACATTCTCCCTAAGCCTCATCATACTTCCATCACACCCCTATATGCATACCCCCACATAACTTGCTTGAGTCTCATATTTCCCTCAAACCCAATGCATCATCCCCGACTCTTGCCATGGCTTCTGCCACCCCTCTCATACACCCTGTGCCCTCCCACACCTGGCAGCAGCTACTTGCCTGCCTACCTGCCAACATCCTGATGCCTTCCCTTCTGACCTGGGAAACTAGCCAGAAGTTGCTTTTCCTAATGATCATGAGATTCAGTTAACAATGGCAACTGGGTCTGCGAGGAGTGCCCTCAATTTACAACCACATTGTTTAGTGATAAAAATTCAGGTCGCAAAGTTGAGAGCTACCTGTAGTTATGCATAGCACTGCAGACTTAATATAAGTCATATTAGTAAAATGCATCATGTTTTGTACAAAAGGTTACCAGGAATTGGATTCTTATAGGAGGTGTCCCACTTACGATCAAATGTACTTCACTCACTGCCCTCTAGGGGAACAAATGCCTGGCAGCTTTCCAGTGTCGTGGAAAAAACCCAATGGAAAAGACAAGAGACAGCAACACAAACCAATAATTCTTACTTTAAGATTCAGAGGTTTATTTTTCTAATAATTTGGAACATAGCAAGCATAACACATCATCACATACATTAATAACCCATTGCAATGAGGACCAAATGGTTATAGCAAATTCCAATAGGACAGCTATAGGCCAATGGCCAATCAATCAGGTCCAGGCGCAACCTTTTATCCCTTTCTTGTTCTAAGACTGTAGTCAGATGGTCTGCTGACTTTTGCTGACTTTTGCTGACTTTTGCTGACTTTTGCGGGCCTCTTACTGACCCCTTATTGACCCCCTACTGACCCCCTGGTGAACTACTTTCCACATATACTTTCTGCTGAACATAACTTTCCACATAAACCCGTGTACATTGCAGCCCACATCCATCACTACTTTCAGTTCCCTATTTCTCCCACAGTTATAATACTCATGTTCCAAATATACATAGACCTATCGACGTTGCAATTTCATATTGAACAAAGCTCAGCAGATTACAAATAGTACGTTCATATTGTGAAATAGTATAAAGTTCGATTTAAGCTTTGTTTTAAATCACTACTGTAAGGCCCATCACAGATTTGCTCCAACCTCATCTTGTTATATGAGGAGGGGGCTATATTTTCATCTCCTGCAGTAGTTTCAAGGGGACACTGGATTTTGCATACCCCTTAATCTGGGGGTGGCAGGAAGAGAAAAGATGCTCAGTCCTGGTTTATGTGGAAGTTACAAGAGGTAGCAATACATTCACGCCATTAGTGAAAGCAGAGGTCCTAACCTAAAAGTTCTTTAAATAAGTAAGGTGAGAAAATGTGCCAAATATCACAAAAATCAATACAGAAACATTTGTGTTACATATCTAAAATCTTTTTTTTTTAAAAAAACGTTCCTGTGAATTTTTCTTTACCAGGACAGATTTGTGCTACAACAAAACCATATTGCTTTTAGGAGATGAAGAATTATGCTAAAATTCATAGACATCTATAAGAGATTTTAATCTACACACTGGCATTGAGAATTGGAAAAGCCTTGTCATTGAACTTGTTAGTTCTTTCTTCCTCTCTTTCTTTCTGTCTCTGTCTCTATTTTCATGGGCTGTATTTATTACTGCCTCAGTCAGTAAGATAATGGAATATCACAACCACATGTGCACAACAAAGAAAAATTGAGTTGCTATGGGGTCCTAGGCAACTCAGTGCCTGTAGCTTGCACTCCAATGGAACAGAGATCAAAGTGAAGCAGCAAACATACATTTTGATTTTAAAACATCAACATTTTATTGCTAAAGAAAAAAAATTGCACAAATGTATAAGGTAAAGGTAAAGGTTCCCCCGCACATGCGTGCTAGTCGTTTCCGACTCTAGGGGCCGGTGCTCATCTCCGTTTCAAAGCTGAAGAGCCAGCGTTTGTACAAGGACGTCTCCGTGGTCATGTGGCCGGCATGACTAGATGCCAAAGGCGCACAGAACGCTGTTACCTTCCCACCGTAGTGGTCCCTATTTTTCTACTTGCATTTTTACGTGCTTTCAAACTGCTAGGTTGGCAGAAGCTGGGACGAGTAACAGGCACTCACTCTGTTACACGGCACTCGGGATTCAACCCGCCAAACTGCCGACCTTCTGATCGACAAGCTCAGCGTCCTAACCCACAAAGAAGCTATCCTCCCATCCTCCTTTTTTTCACTAGAATTAAAAATTGGTATATCCTGTTGTACATAACCCTGTTAAGACTAGGGGGAGAATATTGTGTCTATGAATTTTGCATCTAGATTGATACATGTGTTCTGTACCAGCCTGCTACTGGCCCTGCAGAAAAGGCAACCCCTTTATAAACGGCAAGAGGCTGGAATGACGTCTGCCAAATTTATTACTACAAAAAACAAACAAGACACGTACCAAGATACAGGAGCTTTGAAACACTATCTGAGCGGTTGCTTTCAGCAAACCAGCCCTCCCCAAACATTCCCTTTATAAAGAGTTCAGGGCGTGGCCTCTCTCTGCCTCCTTCCGAGAAGCCCCACAGCCTTCCTCTGTTTACTCCTACTTGACTGTCTCCTGCGTCGGGCGTCCTTAAACAGGGCCAGCTGTGGGTCATCTTCATCCACACTGTCAGGCTCACACAGCTGGGTCTCCATGGTGACCAAGTGGGAGGGGCCTGCCTGAGGGCTATCATCAGCAAGATCTTCAACCCCCTCAGCAAGGTCTTCAACACCCCCCTCCTCCTCTGATTCGTCCGACCCAACTGCCGAACCCACAGGCTGACCCTGAATCACAACAACATGTTTTCAAAGCAGTGCATATAGTGTAAAGGTTCCACTCAAATATTTTAAACAGATTAATAAATTATTGCTCAAATTTTTATGGAAGGAACATATTATGAAGATCTCCCAGTTAAGGTTTAATACAGTGAGTTAAAACATTTGTTTTGTTTATTATATGGCCCCATTGTTCTCTCAAGGCCTTTGACATTACAGAGGCATTGAGTGTTTGAAAAAGGCATGACTGAGACTAAACTGACAATTTATTTTTATTATAAATGTAAAACTTCCACAAAGATAAATTTACAAAATATATAAGACATGTAGAACAGAGAACGGGAATGGCCCATATTGCCCAGTCTGTGGCTACAAGTTTCAGGAATGATAAAATAATTCTTATGCTCTAAAATATATATATTAGTTCATGAAACTATTGTTCTGCAATATTTATTTTTTATTGGATCCCAAGCTATGTTTTAGAAAGGTTGCTGTTTCTATGTTGGGGGTGTAAAGACTTTGAAGGAATTTGGTATATAGATATTATGGGAATATAGTTCTAGGAAACCAGTTTAAAGCCAATTATGCCTTGTTAAATTATATCTCCCACACTTGACATTTCTCAAATTATAAAAACATTGGTTATCTTAAGCTTGGACTATTATAAAAAACTGATATATTCTGCTGGAAGGATTTTTGTGTATCAGAGTCCAACTGTTGGTTTAATGAAATTAGTCTTTGAATCAGCTTTGCTTGGAAAGAAAAATAAGACTAGATAATATGATTCTGTATGGTCTTGGTTTAATTCAATCTTCAAAAATAGAATCACACAGAGGAAATTGAAAAATGTCGCAGAATAGCATGACATTGGTTAATAAATATCTATCTATTTACCTCCACTAGAAGCAAATATATACAGCTTAGGTTGAATTATTTAATATGTAAGCTATGAAAACCTAATCCTATGAAACGTTTCTTGATGAAAAAGCAAATTAAAGCTGATTTTTTAAATAAAAAAATAGAGACATTTGTGAAAATTAAGATTTTAGGGGTTGATTAAATAATTTTTTATGCATTAGTAGAAGCAATATGTCCCACAGTAACAGTTGTTGGAAGGAAAATTGTGTAGGCTGACTGTTCTTATGTTGTAAAGGTTGATAGTGTATATGTGTTTGTTGCGATTTATGTGCTTATAATTAGCTTCTTCATCTACAATTAAACTGAGTTTTGCCTGATTTTACAATCTTTCTTGCCATAGTTGTTAAGTGAATTACTGCAGTTGATAAGTGAATAACCTGGTTGTTAAGTGAATCTGGCTTCCCCATTGACTTTGCTTGTCAGAAGGTTGCAAAAGGTGATTACATGATTTTGGGACACAGCAACGGTCATAAGAGTAAACCAGTTGCCAAGCATCTGAATTTTGATCATATGATCATGAAAAATGGTCATAAGTCATTTTTTTCAGTGCTATTGTAACTTTAAATGAACTAAAGTACTACCTGTAAATTATTATGAAACTGGAATGATAAGATAAATTGAAATAGCAGCTTAATAGCAGATTGCGCTGATGGAGGGAAAACCATGTTCACTCACTCTGTTTCAAAATATGCGCCAATACAAATGTTTCATGCAGTAGTGGGATTCAAATTTGTGAACAAACAGTTCTCTATGTTGATGCCATTTCCGGAAGTCCATTCTGGGCCTGGGCAACAAAAAATTAACTACCGGTTCTGCCAAGGTGGTGTGAACTGGCTGAATCCCACCTCTGATCAGATGCTATTTGCATACCTATCAATGTGCTAATTGTTTAGAAATGATCTTTACTTGTAAGAATTCTTTAAGGTTTCAAATCTGGTGTTTATAAACTATGATAGCATTTTGGAATTGGGCCCATAAAATATGTCTGTTATAAAAATACTGGGAGACGGTAAGGATTAGAAAAGCAGGATTAGTCTGATTAGATCAGATTTCTGAATTTGAAATTGGTTTTTTGTTTTTTTAAAAATAAGGCCAAATTTTTCAAGTCTTACAGAAAGTTAGACTCTTTCAGCCACTTCATACAGCTTATAAAATAAGAACAATTCCTGTTCACCTGCTCATGTGGACTTTTTTTATTCCTGGAGAAGAACAGAATATCTACTTTGCTCAACATCTGCTAAAATCAGATTTATGCCTGGATTTTTTGTCTAAGAGAAAAGGAGGTGGAAAAAAACCCAATTTTTTTCTACCTCAATTGTCAAATGCTTTATTTAGTACTATTATATTATTCATATATGGGGTGCACCAATATGACTATATAAATTAAAACCATTTTTAATTAGAGGTTTACGTTACAGCTGGTTTACTCTAACTTGCCCACTTTCTTTTCTTTTTTTTGCCCTTTTTTCACTTTTTGATCCATGAAATACACTATTAAGACAGCATCTCACAAATTGGCACCTTTTCATACAACTATATCTGTCTTTTCATTCCTTCCACCATTCATAGTTAAGGGAGAACATGGTACGGCTGTTAATCACCTCACTTATCTGAGAAACAATTGAGACCTAAACAAAGAGGTTTCACTCATCAATAGTAGGAATTTAATATTTAATATTGAAAAAACACCAGGGTATAAATCAGTGCTATTTTCCTGTGACACTGATTGTTTTGGGAACCACTATATAGTGTAAACAACAAATGCTTTGATTAAAATTTATTTCTCCGAGGAGATTAAGAATCATGTAGCAGATGATAAAATATATATCGTTGAAGGACTGTAGATGGCTGATAAAAAAACACCATCATATGTTTGTTTACTGCAGTATTTAGAGTTTATATAAATACATTTGCGTTCCTTGCCAAATAAAGCATTTTATAAAGTAATATATGAGTGAAAGCATTTTGCTGACCTCCCTGAGCAATCAGCTGGTGGTCTAAAATTATAAGTTGCAGAACTGTATTTTATAATGTTAGCAATTAAGCCATCCAGGTTCCACTGAGAGCATTTCCCCAGCTCAGCTGAACAAAATTAAGGCATAAAGGCTTGGAAGAACATTCATTTAGAGATTAGAAAACTATTTCTAATTAGGAAATTAAATGTAATAGTCAGGTCTCTTAGTTGACTTATAAAATGTAATAACAGAAAACATTGCACAAAAAATATGTAGCTCTCAATCAAATCAAGATGATCCCCAAAATTGATGTGCTACTGCTATTACAAGCATTGCTTAAATATCTGCTGTGTTTTATAAAGAACTCCGTGGAAAATAGGACAAAATTTTGATAATTTTCTTTTGATAGTGAATTGAATGCCGACTGGTGGCCCCCAGGGGGAGGGCCTTCTCTGTGGGCGCTCCGGCATTATGGAACCAACTGCAGGTGGAGCTCCGGACGGCATCAGACCTCCGAACTTTCCGTCGTGACCTGAAGACCCACCTATTTGAAATGGCTGGTCTGGCCCGATGGGGGATTATGGGTTTTAATTTGTTGTTTTAGATTTGTATTACTGTTTTTAACTGGGCATGGGTTTAATCTTTTTTAATTTTTGTATTGTCTTTTTTATATATGCCCTGTGAACCGCCCTGAGTCCCTACCAAGGAGAAGGGCGGTATACAAATTAAATAAAACTTGAAACTTGAATTGTATGAATATTAACACAAAATTATTAAACCTTTAGAGTTTATGCTCCACTCTGTAAATACTTGGCAAGCAACAAGTTTTTTTCAGCATTCCCCATGAATGAATGAACCCTCAGAAAGCAAAAAAAAAAATGCTGCTTCATAGCTAATGCTAATTGCTTCTTTTATAATTTCAGTGAAAAATGCAAAAAACATTATTATGTATGAATCACTGAGGGCAAAAATAGAGAGTTACAAGATTATTAGCATGCAAACCCATATGTGCCACAAACTGAACGCATACAAATCTATGTAATATGAAAAAATGTTTTTCAAATAGGTCAAGGGACCTATTTAGAAATAGCAATAGCACTTAGACTCCATAGTGCTTTGCAGCACTCTCTGGGTGGTTTACAATATTAGGATATTGCCTCCAACAATCTGGGTTCTCATTTTATTGACGTCCAAAGGATGGAAGGCCGAGTCAATCTTGAGCTCCATCAGAATGAACTCCAGGCTGTGGGCAGAGTTTGCCTGCAATAGTGCCCTCTAGCCACTGTGTTACCAGGTCTTCTTTAATTTTATTGTTTGATATGCTCACTGTCTTCTCCTGACTTTCAACAAAATAGCAGCATTGCAAGAAAAGTCAAAGAGGACAAGATGGTAGTCATATCAGGGCAGCTGAAGCCTTGTGCTATTGTACATGCTTGTCAATCACATCCTCCTCCTCACTCACCCCCACACCCTAGACAATAATATAAACAGGTATACCCAGTGTTTTTTTTGTAAAAGAAAAAGGTGCCAGAACTCACACATGTCATACAAACCACCTTGCTTACCCTACAAGGTTCCATCCAAAAAAGGTGCCGGAACTCCGTTCTAAGCGTTCTATGAGAAAAAAAGCCCTGGGTATACCGCTTCTATACAGACTGACACCTCAGCTATTCCCAGTAATATGAATTCTTTCCTAACTCAGTTCTCTAGAAACAACTGCTCATTTCTAGGGCTCCCAACCATAGCATACTTATAACTAACACATAGACAATTAACGTGTAGCCTGGTACATCTTTCTTCTGGTTAATATCTTCCCAAATCTGTTCCCTGTTGTTGATCTCTGGGTTACCTATAGAAAGAGAACCTAAGCATGAGGACAGGAAGACCTGGAGGAACGTTGTCCACAGGGTTGCGATGGGTCGGACACGACTTCACAACTAACAGCAACAAGCATGAAATCTATCCTGCTCCTCTTGGTACATTTATTTGAAGTGTTTCTTGTATGCTTGTATACAGCTGAGTTAACTGTATGATACAGTATTAAAACTAAAGGAAATTAAAGGTTAAGATCATGAACTGGAAGTTTATATTTATAAACAAAACTATTGCAAAAAATTTACCATATTGGTGTAGTCTCTTCTTTGATCCTTTGTTAGATGGTGACTAATTCAAATGTTGACCAACAATATCAGTAAATCACTACTGTAAATCAGTATTTATAATATTCTACAGTATAGTATAGAATTCTTATACCTCATCTGCAAAAATCATGAATTTTTTTAATGTTTTGACAGATTCCAAATAATTGCTGTGATCAATCTATAATTATCTGGACTTCAGCTATAATATAATAGGATACTAACTAAGCAACCACATAAATCATACTAGGATACTAAATAAAACAATGTAATTGTAAGACCCAAGTAACAAAGTTATAGTCATAAGAAGATAAGGATAGGTAATAGGAAAGATGAGGAGAATAATAGTAATACAGCTTTACTAAGTAATTTGATGGTGTTGTAGGAATTAGTTGTTTAGCAGAGCGACAGCATGGAGGGGAAAACTGTTCTTGTGTCTAGTTGTTTTGGCATGCTATGCCATATAGTGTCATCTTGAGCGAAGAAGTTGAAACAGTTTATGTCCTGGATGTGAGGGGCCTGTAGATATTTTCACAGCCCTCTTTCTTGGTCTTCAATGGAAGGCTGGCTGGTAGCAATTATTTTTCCTGCAGTTCTAATTATTCGTTGAAGTCTGTGTCTGTCTTGTTTGGTTGCTGTGCCAAACCAGACAGTTATAGAGGTGCAGATGACAGACTCAATAATTCCTTTGTAGAACTGTATCAGTAGCTCCTTGGGCAGTCTGAGCTTTAAATTCATTACTTTGGATTGCATTTAGAAACTCATAGGTGGCAAATGAATCTCCTTATAAATAAAATGAATTAGTATGTGTCAGTATTGCGACTTCCCAGTAAATGAAGAAGCACTATCTTAAGTTTCTGGGACATGTAATTTTTAAGGGGGAACCCCACATGAAATAAATTACTGTAATCTAAAGAAGTGACAAGGTCATGACTGACCATATTAAATTCATTTCACTCTATGTAGGGTTACTATTGTCACACCAAGCATGGGCAAAAACATTTTTAGCCACCCCTTTCATCAGTTTTCCAGATGGAATTTATTATTATTATTATTATTATTATTATTATTATTATTATTATTATTATTATTATTATTATTATTAATAATAATAATAATAATAATAATAATAATAATAATAATAATAATAATTTAATTTCTATACCGCCCTTCCCCCGAAGAACTCAGGGCAGTGTACAGGGCAATAAAAATACAATATAGAAAAGTTAAAAATAAGATTAAATAGAACTATCCCATTACAATAAATAATTACAAATTACAAATTAAAATACCCCAAACCCATTTGACCAGGGCGGCTTGTTCAAATAGGTATGTTTTCAGATCACAGCGGAAAGAGCGAAGGTCAGGAGCTATCCGGAGCTCAACTGGTAATTGATTCCAAAGGGCAGGCGCACCCACAGAGAATACTCTCGCCCTGGGGGCCACCCGGCACTCTCTGATCAACGGCACCCTGAGGAGGCCCTCTCTGTGGGATCGCACAGGACGAAGGGAAGTAGACACCGGCAGCAGGTGCTCCCGTAAGTAATCCGGACCCATGCCATTTAGGGCTTTATAGGTAATCACCAGCACCTTGAATCTCACTCAGAGGGCAACTGGAAGCCAATGCAGCTCGCGGAGTAGAGGTGTTACATGGGAGTATCGGGAGACCCTCATCACAACTCGCACGGCCGCATTCTGCACCAGTTGAAGCCTCCGAGTGGTCCTCAAGGGCACCCCCATGTACAGAGCATTGCTGTAGTCTATATGAGAGATCACGAGCACATGAGTGACTGTACGCAGGGCATCACTAGATGCGGCGTGGCATCCCCGGCCCGCACCCTAGGTGCCGACGGTATCTCCGTGCCGATCAACACCCCTAAAGACGCCAGGATGCAGCTGACCATTGGAGATGACGGCGACTAGACCACCGAGGCCATCAACATCTGGCCTCCACCAGCTCCAAACCCCCTGCCCTCCCTCGCCCCACAGGACATGATGGGCCTGGGTGTAAGCCACGGTGGCAGAGTGGCCTGTCCTACACCTGCAGCCCCATAGAGGTGAGAGCTCTATGGGGTATGCTTCACCCAGAGTGGGTCCTGGACCACCCCCAGAAGCAGAATCACAACCCATCGTGAGAGGATGGGGAGTGGCCTGCTTCTAGGGTTCACCCAACCAAGTGGCAGTGGTTGGATGACGGTCCAGATACCCACCTACCCGACTAGACCCTCCTTCTAATGCTCCACCCAGGGGACCGCCTTCCCAATGCTCCCCAATGCTCCCTATGCTTCTTCAATATTCTAGCTTAGATCTACTCGCCCTCAGGAGTTCCCCCCTCTCCTGGGTTCGTCCTGCCTTCAATACATCAAACCTCGATGACGGGCCCGACCATTGGGCCTCTGAGAGATGGCCAGGCAGGGTCAGGGGCCTCCATCACAAGACCAACAAGAGGCCCCTGGTTAAGTTTCTTGTTAAGTTTTTTGTCGGGTTAGGGAAGGGGGCGGGAAAAGAGTATGGCTGCTCAGGGAAGGCAGGCCTTCCGGGTACCATAACGCAGGCCAGGCCTACGACCATTCGCGATGGTGAGAAACGAGGACCAGTCGCCGACAATAACCAATGGCGTACTGACGAACATCCTATTCCCAGGATGGTGGGGAATGGCAGAAGGTGCACAAACAGAGGGCCGTATCGTCACCGGGAGTGTCATCTCCGCTCTGTACAAGCGGTGAGACGCTCCGACCCTCTGTACTTCCCCGGAGGACCCGGGAGCGAAGGTGTGCAGCCTCCTATGCTAAGGCTGGTCTACCTGAATGCCAGGTCCGTAGCTAACAAGGCACACCTTGTTCGTGACCTAGTGGAGAGCGAGCACGCGGACCTGGCTTGCATCACGGAAACCTGGCTGGGCCAAGAGGGTGGTGTCCCTCTGGTTGACCTCTGCCCACCAGGTTTCCAGGTGCTGCACCAGCCTCGGACCCATGGGAGGGGCGGGGGAGTGGCAGTTATCATCAGGGAATCCCTTAGCCCGCGAGAGACCACCGTCCCTCAGATGGTCGGGTGTGAGTCTCTCCTACTGAGATACAGCCCGGGGGCGCAGTTGGGCCTGCTGCTGGCATACCTACCACCTAATCGTGCAGCGGCAGCCCTGCCCGAGCTACTCGATGTCCTCTCAGGGTTGCTGGTTGAATTCCCAAAACTCATGGTCTTGGGCGACTTTAACCTACCGTCCCTGGGAGGATCGTCCGATCTGGCTCGGGAGTTCATGGCTTCCATGGCGGCCATGGACCTGTCGCAAATAATTTAATTTCTGGACCGACTCACGAGAGAGGCCACACCCCAGACTTGGTGTTCTTGTCTGGACGGTGGCGCGATGATATTGGTGGGGGTGCCACGACTGTTACGCCCCTGTCATGGACCGATCATCACCTCCTGCGGCTAGACTTCCCCTTTGCCACCCCCCGCCGTGGGTGCGCGGTGCCAACCAGATGGTACCGCCCTAGGTGCCTAATGGACCCTGATAGGTTCCAGGCAGCGCTTGGGGACGCACATGCACTCCCTGCTCACAGCTCGGCGGATGCCTTAGTGGAAGCCTGGGAAAAGGCAGCCACGGAGGCTCTGGACCGAGTTGTACCCTTGCGGCCTCTGACCCGGCGCAGATCCCAGCGAGCCCCATGGTTCACTGCGGAGCTCCGGGAGATGAAGCGTCGGAGACGGGGCCTAGAGAGCCGTTGGAGATCCAGTCGATCCGAATCCGACCGATTGCGATTAAGAATCCTCACCAGGTCTTATCTCGCTGCGATAAGGGTGGCAAAATCCAACTACTTTTCCACCCTCATCGCATCCGCAGATAATCGCCCGGCTGCCTTGTTCAGGGTGACTCGCTCCCTACTGAACCAAGAGGTGAGGGAGGAACCCTTGCAGGGTTGAGCCGAGGAATTCGGTCAATATCTGCTGGATAAAATTGCTTGGATTCGAACCGGCCTGGACTCCAACTGGGCTGAGCTGGAAGAACAAGGCATGGACAGTCTTGTCGACGTCATCTGGGAGGAATTTGATCCTGTGACTCCTAAGGAAGTGGACAGGATTATGAGGAGGTTGAGCTCCTCCACATGCTTACTGGACCCGTGCCCTTCCTGGCTGGCATATGTAGCTCGAGAGGGGACACGAGGCTGGTTCCTGGCGGTCATCTCCACTTCTCTGAGTGAGGGTCACTTCCCCACCGCCTTGAAGGAGGCGGTGGTGAGACCTCTCCTCAAGAAGCCCACCTTGGACCCATCCTCATTGAATAACTTTCGTCCAGTCTCCAATCTTCGCTTCCTTACGAAGGTTGTTGAGAGCGTGGTGGCGCACCAACTCCCTCAGATCCTGGATGAAGCAGTTTATCTAGACCCGTACCAATCGGGCTTCAGGCCGGGCTACAGCACGGAGACGGCATTGGTCGCTCTGATAAATGATCTCTGGAGAGCCCGGGACAGGGGCCATTCCTCTGTCCTAGTCTTATTAGACCTCTCGGCGGCTTTCGATACCATCGACCATGGTATCTTGCTGCGATGCCTCAGGGGACTGGGAGTGGGAGGCACGGTTCTGCGTTGGTTCTCCTCCTTTCTCCAGGGTCGCTCGCAGTCGGTGCTGGCAGGGGGACAGAGGTCGACCCCGAGGCCTCTCGCTTGCGGAGTCCCTCAGGGGTCGGTCCTCTCGCCTCTCCTGTTCAACATCTACATGAAACCGCTGGGCGAGATCATTCGCAGCTTTGGAGTAGGGTACCATCAGTATGCTGATGACACCCAGCTTTTCATCTCAACTCCAAACAACATCAGTGATGCCCTCGACGTGATGTCCCGCTGCCTGAAAGCGGTCCGGGAATGGATGGGGAGGAACAGGCTTCAACTGAACCCGGACAAGACTGAATGGCTGTACGTACCGGCAAGCCAGGATACTCAGAACATCCCATCCCTTAACATCGGGGACAAGTTACTACCCCCTGTTGATAGGGCCCGCAACCTGGGTGTCCTCCTTGACTCGCAGCTCTCCCTGGAAGATCACATAGGAGCTGTGACCAAGGGGACCTTCTCCCGGGTTCGACTAGTTCGCCAATTACGGCCTTATCTGGACCTGGATGACTTACGTACAGTCACCCATGCTCTTGTGACCTCTCGCCTAGACTACTGTAACGCTCTCTACATGGGGCTGCCCTTGAGATCCACTCGGAAGCTTCAACTGGTGCAAAGTGCAGCGGCACGGACACTCTTGGGAGCCTCCCGATACTCCCATATCACACCTCTCCTCCGTGCGCTGTACTGGCTTCCAGTTGCCTTCCGTGTGAAGTTCAAGGTGCTAACAATGACATACAAAGCCCTACATGGCATGGGTCCGGACTACCTACGGGAGCACCTTCTACCAATGTCAGCACCCCACCGTCCTGTGCGCTCCCACAGAGAGGGCCTCCTCAGGGTGCCACCGCTCAAGGAATGTCGGCTGGTGGCCCCCAGGGGGAGGGCATTCTCAGTGGGTGTGCCAGCCCTCTAGAACAGCTTACCAACCGAAATCCGGATGGCCCCCGACCTCCGCACCTTCCGGCGCGACTTAAAAACTTACCTGTTCCAGCAGTCCGGCCTGGCCTGATAGCTCTAATTGGGGTCCCAGTTTGTTTTTTACTATTGTTTTTTTCACTATTGTTCATTCTGTATACCTACCTTATTCTGTACACCGCCCCGAGTCCCTCGGGAGAAGGGCGGTTTATAAAAACAAATAAATAAAATAAATAAATAAATAAATAAATAAATAAATCACGGTCCAGATAGGGTCGCAACTGGTGCACCAGGCCAGTTCCTGAATTGAGTTCAGGAAGACTTTCAGATTGCAGACATGGTCTTTAAGGAGGAGTAAACCCCATCTAGAGTCAATATTAATATTGGTGTAGAATTAGTAGGGTTCTCTATTAAAAGCTGTTCCACCTTAGACTGTTTCTCCCCATCCAGGCTGCAATAACCTCCAAGCACCAAAGGTGGGCTTCTAGTCTGTCCCCCGTTTGCCCCAAGATAGAGATATATAGTTCGGTGTCATCAATATATGGATGATGGCTCACTTGAGCCAGTAGATGACCTCTTGCAATGGCTTCATGTGGATATTACACAGAATGGGGAAGAAAGCTGGCTGACGGGGCATCTCATACTGAAGCACCTAGAATTTGAACTTTCTCCCCTGCGACTGACTCTTCCTGCATATTCAGGCAAATCCAGTGGTGCCATGGTCAGCAATATCAACAGCTAGGATCCAAGGACTTCCAAAGGCCTGAAATGGCCTTTTCCAGGGGAGAAATGTTGATTGGCAATAAATTTCCAAGCTCTGTTTTGCTCTGAATGCATTTCTGTTAGATTTTACAATTTATTAGCCCTGAAAGAAGGACTTGTGAGAATGCTGTCTGTGCTTCGTATTACAGTGGAGACAGGTTGGTTTAGGTAAAGACAGTCCTTTGTGTAATTTGAGCCCAAATAATTTAGTCAAGAATGAGTATGCTGCAGGCTATGCACCACTACAGTGCCCCAGATTCAATTTTAATATCCCCAAACTGTGAGCAATTATGTTTACAGAATTCATCAGCAAGCTGCTAAACAATGGAGCCGCGATTTAATATAAATGTTAATTTCAGAAAACATGTTTATAAGGCATTACATGGGCTTGTTATAACCAAAATTGTTTTTAAATCCTCCCATGTCTTTCCAAATACCTTCCCTGGATTTTTTTTTAAAAAAAACTCTACCAGCTATAGCCACCTGAGATTAGGTGGCCTTGTCTCACCTACTGTAGTCTCATATGGCCAGGGCTTTTTTTCTCATAGAACGCTCAGAACGGAGTTCCGGCACCTTTTTTGGATGGAACCTTGTAGGGTAGGCAAGGCGTGTTGTATGACATGTGTGAGTTCCGGCACCAGAAAACTGCCTGCTTGCCCCTGATTGAAGGTTAAAAAAATAGGGTGCGTGAAAGCCAAGCCCTTTGAAAGAATATATATTTCAGGCAGTGGTGGGATTGAAATATGTGAACCACTGGTTCTCTGTGTGGATGCTGCTTCCGGAAGTCTATTCTGGGCCTGCACAACAACAAAAAATTAGCTACCGGTCCTGCCGAACTGGTGCAAACTGGCTGAATCCCACCACTGATTCCATGTGATGTTCATCTTTAAACAATTACAATGCAGCAGAACTATTTGAGGATACCCAGATATTATCTCTTTGAATCCATGCATTATTTAGCAAACATGTCACAGCCAACCTCTCTGCTAAGCTAATCACTGGCATCTCTCATAAAAAGTTAAAAGGGGTGGTGAAGACATATGCCTGAGATTATGGAAGCTACTCCTCCTAGGAGAGAGAAACATTAGTTTAATTGGACTAATAATGTGATTCTATATAAGGCAGCTTCATCTAGCCTTCCCCCTTTCATCTCATAAGTGCTTGTTTCCTTGCTTCACTGCTGGGGTTATTGTTTTAGTACCATCTGTCTCTAGGAGTGGAGAACCCTCTACTTTTAACCGTCGTCTTTGAAAGTAAGGTTCTCTTTTCTACAATTTCATATGGCATCCTAGCTCCTCTTGATGGGAAAATTATTCTAGCCTGATTCACACAAAACTGAACATTTAATAAATTTAAACAAGGAGATTTTATTTATGGAGGCTGCATATTTTATTTATGGAGGCTGCATATTTTATCATCCAGTGATGATAAAAAGAGTTTATTTTTTTAAAAAAATAACCTTTTATTGATGGCTACTTGCTATATTAATAATACTGTATAAGTTTTACTTGAGTTCAGTGATTTCTGCTATATTTTAATAATAGTCATTATTTTACTTAACTCCGGTATTGTTTGTTATGACTTGAAATCAATACAATAAATGAATTTAATTGAAGAAGCACCTTAGCTTATATCATCACACAATTCCTTAGAGAAAGCAAATTCCTCAGAGAAAACAAATTCCTCAGAGAAAACAAATTGCTCAAAACAAAAGTGTAAAGAAGCTACTTAAATTATTTCTGGGTACAAAAATATAGAAGTTTCTAGATGTCACTACCCCCTTCATGGATTACTGCCTTGTCGTGGCGAAGGGGCTTGCGTAATTCAGTGAAACTATGAGCTATTATTATTATTATTTATTGAATTTTTATACCGCCCTTCTCCCGTGCAGGGCCACCCAAGATAGACAGGTCATAGCCGAGAGTTCTGACAAAACGTGATCCACTGGAGAAGGAAATGGCAAACCACTCCAGTATCTTTGCCATGAAAACCCTATGGACAGTACCAAAAGGCAAAATGATATGACGCTGGAAGATGAGCCCCTCAGGTTGGAAGGCGTCCAATATACTACTGGGGAAGAGCAGAGGGCTAGTACTAGTAGTGCCAGAAAGAATGAAGCGACTGGGCCAAAGCCGAAAGGATGCTCAGCTGTGGATATATCTGGTGGTGAAAGGAAAGTCCGATGCTGTAAAGATTTTTTCTCCATAAGAACCTGGAATGTAAGATCCATGAATCAAGGAAAGCTGGACGTGGTAAAATAAGAGATGACAAGACTGAACATCGACATTTTAGGTATCAGCAAACTACTGTAAAATGGACAGGAATGGGTGAATTTAATTCAGATGACGATCAGGTATACTACTGCGGGCAAGAATCCCTCAGAAGAAATGGAGTAGCCTTCATAGTCAATAAAAGAGTAGGAAAAGCAATACTGGGATACAATCCCCAAAATGACAGAATGATCTCAGTTTGAATCCAAGGCAAACCATGCAATATCACAGTAGTCCAAGTCTATGCCCCAACCACCAGTGCTGAAGAGGATGAAATTGACCAGTTCTATGAAGCCCTACAGCACCTTATAGAACTAACACCAAAAAATGATGTTCTTATCATCATGGGGGATTGGAATGCTAAAGTAGGAAGCCAAAAGATAACTGGAATAACAGGCAAGTTTGGCCTTGGAGTACAAAATGAAACAGGGCACAGGCTGATAGAATTTTGTCAAGAGAATATGATGGTCGTAGCAAACACTCTTTTCCAACAACCCAAGAGACGGCTCTACACATGGACATCACCAGACGGTCAACACAGAAATCAGATTGACTATATGCTCTGCAGCCAAAGATGGAGAAGCTCTATACAGTCAGTAAAAACAAGCCCAGGAGCTAACTGTGACTCAGACCATGAGCTTCTCATTGCAAAGTTTAGGCTTAAACTGAAGAAAGTAGGGAAAAGCACTAGGCTACTCAGGTATGAATTAAATCATATCCCTGTTCAATATACAGTAGAGGTGACAAATAGATTTAAGGAATTAGATCTGATAGACAGAGTGCCTGTCTATCATTCTTCTGCTAAAAAGAGCTAGAGGAAAATCAGCAAGAATAAACATTCCTCTCTTAGAATGAATGCTCCAGGTATTCGTACTGAGGACAAGGTGAGTATCTAAACTGTGGTGGTGTACAAATCTTTTTCTGATCTTCAGCATTTAAAACATATCAATAATTTAAAGTGGCTTTGTTAAGTAATCTTCAGTGCTGTCTGCTTTTAAAGGAAAGTTTTATTGCTTGCACAGTCTTCTATAAGTCAGCAAGAGAAAGTACTGTGGTTTAAGGCAGCAACAAAACATTCTTAACCTTCAAACTGAGAGAAGCATTCCCTATACAAAAAAGGATATAATTCTGCCTATTCTCACCTTCATCATCTTCCTTCACCTCTTTGAATACTGGATTTTAGTGGCAACATGCCACCCTGTATAGCTGGTTCACCATTTGTGACACAAGTAACCTTGTACAATGTCTTCATAAAAAACAATTACTTAATTGCTTGGTTGACTGAAATATTTAGCAAAGATAATTTTACCATCCCAAGATATCAGAAATGTACACCTGTACATTCTGTGTAGATCTTCAGCACTACTGCATGTGCAAACCAGTAAATTCATAACTGTTTATTGCAACTGTGGTCATAGTTATGTCCAGAAACCACAAATTTCAGTCCTTTCTTTGTCACAGGGTCTGCCCTGTGTATTAGCATTCCTCAGAGATTCATATACTTATGAAGGAAAGCCCCATCCCCAGGATGAAATATTCTCTATTCAATATTAAAAAGAGGCAGAATATTATATTTCCCATATAGGAGAAGAGGAGAAACATCTTCTTAAACGCAGAAAGCAACCTTCCATAGGAAAACAGCCTCAAAGCAGATGCCTGAAGAGGCTGGTCTTTAGAAATGGATATTTTGTATCCAGAAAGCTGGGCCACTCTATTCATAAACAAGGAGCAGCCAAAAACTTCAAATAAGCAACACAATAAGCAAAGAGCCAAAACTGACAAGATTAGCTCAGACAAACAAAACACCAAGGATTTGAATTTCCCCTTTTGCCGGTAGACAGCCATGACCCCTACATGATTCCATAGGAATCTGGCAACAGCCATTAAAATATTAAAGGATATATTCTTGCACAGGAACAGGCATCTCACAAAGCTCCAAAGAATGTATAAAGAATGAATAAAAGCCCACCTACTCTCAACCCCATTTTGTCAGGCACCCCAGAAACACACTGCTGTCACTGTAGTCTCTGGCTACTAAATAAACAGAGCTCGCCTTTCCAAAATGCAGCCTGCCTCCATTTTATTTCAGTGTCTTTCTCCTGGCTTGGAATCGGACCAAATTTTATTTCCAACACTTATGAATAAGTTCCTGAGAAAAGATAAAGAGAGAATGAAAGGAAACCAGGTCTTTTCAGGACATTACTTGAAAGGTATAAAG
>NC_139513.1:45285533-45370676 GCF_947247035.1 Vipera ursinii
TAGTAAAAATGTGACAAAAGATTGTGCTGTCTTTTCTAAAAAAAAGTAGGTATTAGGATTTTATTTAAAAAGCGTGTTGTTCAATTGTTTATGTAAAGATAATGTAAGTCATAGGCCATTACCCCATTGATTGTTAACTCATTGAATAAACTTTTTGAACTGTCCTTTTCCAGCTTTTTGACTTGGTGTACAGGGAGGAGACCTTGCTGAATGTCATTAAAAGTGTCACTCGCAATGGACGTTCCATCATCTTGACCGCTGTTCTTGCTCTTATTTTGGTTTACCTGTTCTCAATAGTAGGATACCTGTTCTTCAAGGATGACTTTATCTTGGAAGTAGAGAAGCTACCTAATGAGACATTATTGCCAGGTTTGTACTCAATGCTTGACAAACAAATGGCAAAAAAATAATAATAGGGGATTTATCTTGTGAATGCTAATCCCTCTCCAGCCCACAGGCATTTTCTTGCTAAAACCAGTTGTACTTTGGTTTATTTATGTTTATAACTTGACTTCTTAGTATTTGGAAAACTTAACTAATGAGATTGCAAAGCAAATCAGGATCACATGTAGAAATGTATGTGTTAAGAAATATAACTGAAAATAAATGTACAGGTAGCTTGTACAGTCTGATTCAATACCCAATGTATGTTGAAATAATAATGTGATTTGGATGATATATGGTGAGAAATGTAATGAAAAAATCCTTTTCCCCCTGTAAATTATTTGGCTTCCAAATATCACATTTTACAAGAAGATACAGTATTAGTCATATTTATGTGCCCTTCCCCATATCATAAAAAGCAACCTCTATTTATGGATATAATTTCTGGAATATCTTCCATGTATGAATTAATATGAATCCATATGTTGAAGTTCACAAGTGACAATAATCAAAACCTTAATGCACATACAATGGGTACAACATATAATGCATGCAGTGACCCCTCCCCCATCCCTTGCTCTCTCCAACTTCTCTGGACTCAGTCTGAAAGCCTGGAGATGACTTGTATTCATATTTACTTGGAGATGAAAGCAGCTCTTTATGAAATCTGGAATCCTAGCAAGGTTACCCAGAGGGCTAAATGTCTATTTAAGCAAACATAAGTATAGTATTCCTTCACATACCCCAGTCAAATATGAAAAGGTGAGAGTGGGAAATAGGACCACTTGCCTTCTAGCTATTTTCAAACCCAACCCGAAGAGGACTATATACTTGTCACTAAATGCATATGCATTGGGAATTAGCATTGGCCACCTTATGTTATCACAAGTGTTCAAACAAAAGTAGCTTACCTCCCACATTGTTTTTCTGGAATGTTTGGTGGGTGGAAAATGAAATCACTACAGTCTGATTTTTCAACACATGCATAAAAATACTATCTGTTCACTGAATTTAGGCAAGCAATATAGCTTTTTACATAATCAATTATCAGGAATTTCTTATTGTTAAACTCTATAAATTTAAGCAATGTTGGCAGCATGTTTATGTCATTATAACTAATGCTCTAAATTGTTCTTGGTGCTTTTTCAACAGAAATAGTGCATATTTTAAAATTAGTAAGTATTATAATGAGTAACAACAATGTTTGTTTTTAGATGTGTTAGTTACATAACAATTTCAGCATTATTTAAAAGTATTTAGGATGTCTTGTTTCACCCAACTGTAGATCAGCATAATGAAATTAGAGAGCCAATGACTAGAGAGTTCTTATATTCTAATGTGTGCAAAATAGAGGATGGTGAGAATTGTTCTTCTGTTATTCCTTCTACAGGCAAGTATATTCCATTTCACACACTAGTGTGCAGTTATTTTTGAATGCTTCTAATATAATTGGGTGCTTATTCATTGTGGATTTCTATATATCAACCCTCTCAAACACTATAACAGTAGCATGTTTGAAACATGAAGTACAAGGACACCATGCTGTAATCATAAAAAGACTAGAATACTGAACACACATTGCTATGTTCCCTATTGTTACCAGCCTAATATTTGTTGCTGTTGTTAAAGGCAACAAATCAACATTATTTACATGTTACCCTGAACAGTCCTTTCCCAGAGCAGAGTTATATCAACCATTTCGTACAATCCTTCCTCTGATCTCGCACTTTTTGTTGTTTCTTATTTTGGGGGGGGATGAGGGGGCAGTAAAATTACTCATTGTGTTGAAAAGCTAGGAGTGTACATATGAACTCATACAGTATGTTGTAAATTATTTCTGTCCCGAAAAATGAGACATAGGACATATTTTTATACTATTAGAAATGTTTTCTTCACAGCAACAATGCCCAATTCATGTCATCTGAAGAGATCACTAGTTCATTTTTCTTAATGTGTAACATTTACTACAGTCAAAACAAATGCAACGTTTTCTTTGTAGAATGAATCACTCTGAGGGGCCACCAGTTTATCTTTACTAAGTTTAAGAGGCTAAGATGCTGCATTAATTGTGGAAAAATTCTTGCTTCTTCATTAACATTTTATTCTTTCTCAAATGCTATAATCCAATCTTCATCATATAATAATGTAAAATTACTCACATATATCTGTGCATTACTCCCTCTTTTAGTGTGGCCCCAGCTACATTTTTTTTCCTCCACATTTTTCAGTTCCCCCATCTCTACTGCTACCATCGGTAGAAATAACATTCAGGATTCTTTATTCGACTAGAATTATTGTCCAGATGTAGTGTTAAGTGCATGAGTATTTTTTGCTGGAAAATTGGTAGCAGTTGTCTGTGTTTCTGAATTCAGGAAGACAAAATGACATTGCCTCTTCCTATCTTACAGTGGATAGCCTTAGGTGGGCTCCAGAGTTTGTCATAAAGGGATAAGGAAGAACAAGAGTGGGCATTGGAGAATGGGGAGGGGGGAAGAAAGATATTCAAAGTTTTCAGTAGACGAAGTAAATAAAAGTGTGCATCAGAAAAATGTTCAGTAAACAAATTATGTATGTGTAAATTAATTTGGTTGAAATTAGTGGCTACTTACAAGGTTCCAGAATTATAAAAGAATCTTGCTACTAAACATCAATAACATGCTTGCTTCTGACTTAAAATTAGAGATAGTCTAATGTTTCTTCCTATCCTTGCATTAAAATGTGCTTATATTGTTTCTTGTAAAGACATCTCAGATGTAATGCATCACCTTTAGGATGAGAGTAAGACAATTTTCCAATTTATAGGATTTTTAAAAATTTCACACAAAAATCCTGAGTAACCCAAGGAATCACAAAGCTCTGCAAATAGGCTCTCAAACTATAGGGGAAAGGAAAAGAAGCAACAAATGGTCCTTATTTGGCTTTAAAATGTTTGTACAAAATATGGAAGAGATCTTTAGGCTCCCACTTTCTCATGGCCATGTCCCAAACTTCTTTTATTTAATAGAGCTATCTTCTGAAGAATCTGAAGAGGATAAAGAACATACATGTGAGACATTGCTGATGTGCATTGTTACTGTACTTAGTCATGGGCTGAGAAGCGGGGGTGGAGTAGGAGATGTACTCAGGAAACCATCCAAGGAGGTAAATTAACATTACATGTGAAAGGAGTGGTACATGTATGTATGTGGTGGTGATGAAGTATTGAAGATAAATTATTGTAAAAATGTGATATTTTATAGAGCATTAATATTGGGCAAAGTATGAGTATACTATGATGCCAGCTAAATGTGTAAATACTTTGCTAGTAAGGAATGGTCAACGTTGATATTTTAAAAATAGTTACAGTTACTCTAATACAGAATTTACTACTGTTGCAATAATTACATCATATTACCAGGCCAAGAACTACCCCAAATATCCATTTCTTTTACTACCTGTAAACATATTTTTGACCATGAATAGGTTTTCATCAACTATCGCATGAATGCTATAAAACTGTTTCCAACACTACTTTAGTTGTAGAATAATAAAGTTGGCAATAATCGTTCTGTCAAAGCTCCTATTAAGTTCAGGAATCCAAATTAAAATCTTACTGGCTGTCTATGTCAACCTCCAGCTAAATATCCTAATAAAGTCCAGGATTACTTTCATTTCTGAAAAACGTACTGGTTTATTTAATACAAGCAAAAAAAAACCCTAACTCTAAAATTCCAAGGCATCTAACCATAGCTTATAACAATGACATTCCCAGCTAACCTGCCCCCCCTCCCACTCCAGATGTCCATATAGCTCATGTAAAGATATTCTTTTTTTGTGAGAACTGTCTGTTATCTTCTTCCCACCTGCTAGAATGTCCTTGAAAGGTTTCCAGACAGTTTGTTGCTCTAACTGAGACCCATTAGAAAGCATCATCTCCCTTCCCCCTTACTCTAATGGCAAGATGGAAAGAAAGAAGCACATAGCTGCCAAATTTTCACTCTTGACAGTCTAGCCTCCACCTGACTCCATCCAGTGAAGAAGAATCTATCAGTTCACAATGGGGAACTGATTATGTTCAAGCTTGTCATGCTTTTTTAAAAAATATTACGTAAGAAACTGCCTTCTGTTATTCCATGTCCTGCACTCTAGGGCAATCAAAAACATATTTTGTCATACTTCTGTGCAGGTTTCTTTCAGGGCCTCTAAAGTGTAATTTCATCCTGTTTTAATTTCTCAAGACTATATGTTTCCAGTTCCTTCGAACTCTCTTCACAGAACCTACTTTCAAGTCTCCTATCACTTTCTTTGTGCTAATCTCCACCTAGTCCAATTTATCTAAATCCTTCTTAACTGCACATAGTTAGCAAGTTGAAAAAATGAATAACAAAGGATAAAATGAATCTATTTTTGTGATTTAAGAACTATACTGTAGTTGATGCGCCCTAATATTGAATTTGCCCTTTGTTCCACATTTGGTGACATAGCATTGCCAAGCCAGGAATCCCCCTTTTTTAAATAAACATTTTATTAAGTACAAAAGCTTAAAAACATTGAACGTAGTGTATCATCTTTGACATACATCTTTGTCTGAACATTCCATATTGGTAACATTGCATGTGGTACATAAGAAAGTAACTATTACATATTTATATACCGCTATACATTCCCAGTTAACCTTTTCCTACTTATATCCATTCTATCGACTTCCTTCTTTTTCCCTCCATTTGTAAAATTTAAAAGGAAACAGTCTACATTTTTAACATAGCTGAGAGTGTATGAAACCTGATCCTAGACTGGTTTATTGCTCATAATCCAAGCCAAGTTTTTTAGCCCTGTGAATTCCCATATATTGCTAAGCATAATGTGCACCTGACATATACAGAGGAATCCCCTATTTTGATTTGTGTTTCCTAAAAAAGAAAATTTTGCATTTATCTCTGTTACATTTTATGTTTTCATTTTAACTCATTTCTCTCAGCATTTAAGATAGCGTGAACTCATCTTTTGTCATCTAAGATAAAAAAAACCTGTTCCACCTCTTCATCCAATGCAGTAATAAAAACATTTGTGACTACAGGCCCTTCGAAAGGCACTCTTTTCAGTATCTCACTCCAGTTTGATGAAGCATGTTTTTTGAACCAGCTGTGTGTCCAATTAATTGTCATGCCATTCATTGTACATTTAATCTATCTTGCTAATTGAAATTTATGGTTAGTTGGTCAGATACTTTGATGAAAGCAAAATGTAATCTTTCACTAATCTGCAAAAGAAGTTACTTAATCAAAACTGGTATTAGGATAGTCTGGAAAAAATATGCTTAATTTGTAATCATTACTATATTATTTGCAAGTTGCTTATAAGTTGATCATTTTAGAATCTTCCTACATATTCACGCCAGACTGACTGATTTGTAGCTCTCTGGATCTTCCTTTCTTTCTCTTTTGAAGATAGAAACAGTTTTACTTTTCTTCAGTCATCTGGCATTTCACCCATTCTCTAGGATTTCTCAAAGTTACTACATCAAGGTTTCGACAGACTATCAGCAAATTCCATTGATAAACTAAAGGCTATTCATTTGGCCTTGGAGATTCAAACCAGAGTCCCTGACTTATATTTCTGTCAGTTTGACATTTCAATCCTGCCCTTTCATTCTTTTCCTTTACTACTGCTTCATGAATCTTACTTTTTCTTTCTTCACTGGGCAGCTAATACAATGATTCTTCTATCTTTTATTTTAATCATATCTAAATAAACCTTTTTTGTTGTTCTTAGCATTCTTTGCCAAGCTTCACCTGAGTTTCACATCATCACTACAATTCTTAGCTGTTTGTGCTCTAGCTTGATGACTTGCTCTTCTTTGTAGCACGTGTATTTGTTGTTTTCTGCTTTCACAATTTGCTAAGCTTTTGTGCAGCCATATTGCCTTCTGGTGTCTTCCATTTTCTTCCTAACTGATATTGTGACTTGGTATCTTCTTTTCTAGGATCGCCGATTCATCTTGAGCTCCATTTCCTATTAGTTCCTCCTGTTATTGGATTCTATTTATCATATCTCTGATTTATTAATATCCCTTTTCTTAAAATTTAAGACACTCAGTCGGCTACACTCAGGTTTAGATGGTCTTAAGAAATCAGGAATGTAAGCACTAAGGATAGAATTGTGGTATCTATTACATATATAAGTGCCTATTGAGTTTAGGGTATTAAATGCAACAATGTTATATGCAACAAAGAAAAGCGATAAGCAATGTCAAACCAAGTAAAGGCATGAAATGAGAGAAAAAAATGAAAGGAATATAGCTGAATATAATTTGCACCAATAATTTTTGCTATTATTTCTTCATATATTTCAACCCTTGAAAACCATACTTGTTTGTATGTCCATACATTATTTCACACTGTAATTTGTTCTTATCTGTCTCTTTCTGAAGATCTGATCAATTCAGAATAAAAGTTGGAAGGGACCTTGGAGGTCTTCTAGTTCAGCCCCCTACTCAAGCAGGAAAACTTAAAACATTTCAGATAAATAGTTCTCCAATCCCTTCTTAAAAACATCCAGTGTTGGATCACCCACAACTTCTGGAGGCAGGTTGTTCCACTGATTAATTCTTCTAACTGTCTGAAAATTTCTCCTTAGTTCTAGGTTGCTTCTGTCCTTCATTAGTTTCCATTCATTGCTTTTTGACCTGCCTTCCATCCAACCCCAACTTTCTCAGGCTTTTCTTTCCTTTTGATCCATTCAATGTTCCTTCCTATAATTGTTTTTTAATTCACTCATCCCCTCTAAACATCCAAACCGCCTCATTGTATATATTATATACTAGTAGTTCAGTCTTTATTCAAAAGTAATCTGTATTCATTTAAGCTTTTCATTCTTGACTTTTTTCTTCCTGTTTTACTACATACATTGTTTAAATATGCCATTTCCACTGCATTCAGTTATTTCTATATTTCTTCTGATATACTTTCACTTCCATTGAACAAAGAAGATCAAAGTATGCTCTTATGTACACCCACTTTCATATGTTTCAAGATTCATTCCTTGCAACAGAGGACATACTATCTCATTTGTGTGTCTTCAGATATATACCGTATATATATCTACTTCCCTGTCTTTATAAACATTCTACCAAAATAAGCAAGTTCCTTCAGTTGCTCTAGTTTTACATCATTTGTGTATATTATAACATTTATTCTGTTTTTCATATTGAAATAAGGGATCTTGCTCTTTGATGCATTATTTTTATCCTTGTTGCATAATACAGTCTATCTAAGATTCACTGCAGATTATTTGGATTCTCAGCCAACAACACAGCATTATTTGCATTCAGAGTTTACATACACTCACTTCCCCACCCAATACACCTATAACATCATCACAGTCATTTCTTATATATTTCTACATACTATACTTTGATATATTTTGTATTAAACCATTAAGCATATCATACACCCCTCCAGAAGATGGTAGAGGACAGGAAGGCCTGGAGGAACGTTGTCCATGGGGTTGCGATGGGTCTGACACGACTTCGCAACTAACAACAACAACATCATACACCCATGTCTTACTTTCTGTTTTATAATCCACAAGTACAATGTAGCATAGTTTGGTATCTATTGCACATAGAAATAGGAAACAAAAAATAGAAAATAAAACCTATAAAATAGAAATGATTTAGCAGAAAAGAACAACCTATATGTGGCATTTATATATCAGTCAATTTAATTTACATCAAAGGGCCCCAAAGCAAGTTAGAAATATAATTTAAACTTGGCAATAGATATACATTTTTACAATAAAATGTTTAATAAATATATAATAGAGTTAAAATCCCAACTCATTGATTTGTTACTACGAGCCTTGTTTTTTATCAACATATTTTAAAAATCTGGTTGTGCTGCTATAATTTTAGGATTTTTATCTGCAAATATTTTTTTACATACCAATATTTCTTCCTGGTTTGGATTTTAAAATAGGCCAGATAATTTCCTGCTGAAGACGCTTATAAAATTCACAGTACAATTAAATAGTATCCACCATTACAATATCAGTAGCATTACAGGGACAAAATCTTTGAGAGATGAGGTTTTTTTTAAAAAAATCTCCCTTATACCATATTTGATAGCAACACAAATAATCTAGCTTTTGAAAAAGCTATTCTTTATTTACTTAAATATGAGTTATTCATATGTTTAGGGAATTGAAATATATACCTGTAGTTAATTCCCAAAATTACCAGGCTAACTTGATACTTTAGTTTTTGCCATTAATTCCTATACTCCTGCATCTTGAAAAGTTTTATGGGACTGTAATTTGGATCACATATGCTAACAATAATGTAGTGCAGGTGAAATTTTTAAGACCCGTTTTAAATATCCAAGTTGTGTACCCAAGTTGTATTATTCTGTTGGAATATAACAAAGACCTAGTTAAGCAAATATATGTTTTTAAAACAGGGAAGGATGGCTTCAGGAAATCCCAAGTGAATCCTTTGTAGATATGTGGTTTAAAACAGGTGACTTAAAAGATTAGTCATAATTGGCATTCATCCTGATTATTTATTCTCCAGAGGTATGTCATCAACAATTCATTGTATCAAACAAAGGCATCTATAATGTTCACTGATCAAGTAATAGTCTTCTTTGTAGCTTTGTTTTCTTTAATATTTTACACTTACAATTAGAAAACTATCTGCATTTTAGGAACCTCTCTTTGCTGCAAGAGTGATATATGACCTCCTCTTCTTCTTCATGGTGATCATTATTGTCCTTAATCTGATTTTTGGAGTCATTATTGATACCTTTGCTGATCTAAGAAGTGAAAAACAGAAGAAAGAAGAAGTTTTGAAAACAACATGTTTTATTTGTGGTAAGTGTCAGAATCAGCAAGAGTTCAGTTCTAGGCAAATATAGGAATGTCTCCATTCCTCAAAAGAAATGCACACATTTTTGTGATTGAATCAACATGTATGAATGTTTGTAGGGCGGCTTGTTAATGTTAAGGCTTTGACAGAGTCCTTTCTGAAGGCTACTGACTTTAGTTGCATAGGGTAAGAGGGTAGGGTTCTCATGGATTGGCTGAGATTAAAAAAAAATAGGAATACACGGGCAGTTCTAACATTAGAGAGATGTTCGAGGTAAGATCCCCTAAAAATTTGGTGCTGATATAATTGTTTTATAAATTACATTAAAAAATTGTAGTTAGGACTGAACAACATGGCAGCTATGTAAACAACTCAGACTGTACCTATACTTTAGATCTGACCTGGTAGAGACTGAACAGGAAATAGAATTATGGTGGAGAACATAATGAAAATGTGAAGCCAGAGACTAGCTGCTGTAAAAAAAAAAAGACAGATTCCATGCATTGAAAAGCTAGGAAGGGACTCAAAAATAGAACTGCCAATGTAACAATGCCTTATACAAATATAAGGTGGGAACTGGAGTACTGTGGATTTTATAGAACCAAAAAGTTAAAGAGCAAATCTGTCATTAATCTTTTTCGAACCCTAGCCTTATGAGGAAGAATTGGAGCAATTGGAGCTGTTTAGCTTTAAATAAAAATAGGGAAAGATACACATTTTTAAAAAGTAAATAAAATGTAACTTGGAGGAAAAAAAGCTTTTCTCCTTCTCTTATCATGTCAAAACCTGAAGGTCATTTTGAAAAGTTACTATCACCATCTAACCCCTGACTTTCCAAATGCATTTTATTGATTACTGCACTAATTATCTGATCCAGGGCTCTTCTTATGTTTGTTTGTCCTTAATCTTCACACACTTATAAATACCCAAAACAGAAATAATTAATCCTCAGCTATTGGTAGAAAGTCTCTGCATATCATAAGTCTTCATTTTCTATACAATTGTATGTATCCCAGAAAGTGAAGTTTTATGAACCGTAAACCATCCAGAGACATTGGCTGAGATTGGCAGCCATTGAAATTGAGCAAACAAGCTAACAAATAAATAAAATGTGGTGGTTCATAATGTTTATAATGAAGATATTTAAGGGCCAAGCAATATTCATTTGAATCTTATCAGGGGGAAAAAAGTCTACAATCTATAGCAGGGGTATCAAACTGCCGGCCCGCCAGCCAGATCCGTCATCCGGAATCCACGCCTACCCTATTGCCGGCAATGGCAAAACAGTCCTGATACGTCTCGAGATGTCACATGACGTCGTGAGTTTGACATGTCTGATCCATAGGTAGTCTTACCTGTTAAAATACAGTAAAATCATGTAGTGCCTTCTGATCCTTAAAGAAAGCTGTTTTGAACAGTTTTAGATTGTTGGGTTGTCTTTAAAAAAAAACTTCAGTGGAATCCAGTCCTCCAGTTAACCAGTCAATGCGCTATATGAAAGCATATGCTGTATGTGGTCGAATATTCTTCCTCCAATTGTGTTCAGAGGTTGTGTTTCATTTTCCTCATTAGGTTTGGAAAGAGACAAGTTTGATAACAAGACAGTGACTTTTGAGGAACACATTAAAGAGGAGCACAATATGTGGCACTATTTATTCTTCATTGTGTTGGTAAAAGTAAAAGACTCTACAGAATATACAGGGCCTGAGAGTTATGTAGCAGAAATGATAAAGGTGAGTTTTGCCGTACTCTGTGTGAAATATGGCTTGTTCATACTTCTTTTAATTCTTCCAATGCCAGAAAGTCTGAATTCACATTCTATGAAGATTTTAAAAGATCTGTAATGAGCATTGATCCATACGTCTTTATTTTTTTTCCTGTAGAAAAGCATTCTTCAGAACAAGTATAATTTGTTTTCACAAAATTGTCACAAAATAATGTCTTGTCAATGTCTGACATTTTTGCAAACTCAATGTGTGGCCACCCATATTCTTTGGGCACTCAATATGTTGGATCAGGTCCATAGTTGGCATGGTGGTTGTGAACTCACTGTAGGCTGCTTCCTCTTGCGGAAGGAAAGAAGCCGGGTAGAAGTCACCTAGCACTACTACTAGGTGGGCAGAATTTGGAGATGAAAACATCCCCTTCTCTGCCATTGAGTTTTCATAACCTAATCCAAGTGTTCTCTCTCATGTGCAACTTAATTGGGAATACAAATAATTTTATTATGTTTTATTATGAGCAGACTTGGCATTTAACAGCAGCAGCCAAAGCCCTTGGACTCCAAAGATCTGAAATTGTGGATCCCAATTGTGGATCCTCAATTAAAAGTTGAGAGTTGGAAGAGAGTAGTTAGTTGAAGGCTCCTAAGTCATATTTTCTGAATGAAGCTTACTCTCAGCCTTCTGTCATGTCTTTTCTTATGAACGAAGGAGAATATATATGTCAGGATATTGTTGTAGGATCCAATCTGGGTCGGTCACCAGGACCAGAGTTTTCTAGCAGTAAAATCTGACAGTTCGGAAGACAAAACCTAGAGTCCCAATGACAGATCCAGATTGGATCCTACAATATATTTTCTTGCACGTCATAATCAAAATTCCATTCTTTTGTGACACCCCCCCAAAACAAAGAAAATACTGACCAATACCTCCAGCCTATAATTCCCTATCTATCTAAAGTTAGAATTAGATTGTATTAAAGCAGGTGATTCTGGGTTAAATCAGCATCTCAGATTTTGTTGTTGTTGTTAGTTGCAAAGTCGTGTCCGACCCATTGCGACCCCATGGACAACGTTCCTCCAGGCCTTCCTGCCCTCTACTATCTTCTGTAGTCCATTTAAGCTCACGCCTACTGCTTCAGTGACTCCATCCAGCCACCTCATTCTCTGTTGTCCCCTTCTTCTATTGCCCTCAATCTTTCCCAGCATTAGGCTCTTCTCCAGTGAATCCTTCCTTCTCATTAGGTGGCCAAAGTATTTGAGTTTTAGCTTCAGGATCTGGCCTTCTAAAGAGCAGTCAGGGTTGATCTCCTCTAGGACTGACCGGTTTGATCGCCTTGTAGTCCAAAGGACTCGCAGGAGTCTTCTCCAGCACCATAGTTCAAAGGCCTCAATTCTTTGGAGCTCAGCCTTTCTTATGGTCCAGCTTTCACAGCCATACATTGCAACTGGTAAAACCATGGCCTTGACTATATATACGCACTTTTGTTGGCAGGGTGATGTCTCTGCTTTTTAGTATGTTGTCTAGATTTACCATGGCTTTCTTTCCCCAGGAGCAAGCATCTTTTAATTTCTTGGCTGCAGTCCCCATCTGCGGTGATCTTGGAGCCCAGGAAAATAAAATCTGTCACTACCTCCATTTCTTCCCCATCTATTTGCCAGGAATTGAGAGGGCCAGAAGCCATGATCTTGATTTTCTTAATGTTGAGTTTCAAGCCCACTTTTGCACTCTCCTTCTTCACCCGCATCAAGAGGCTCTGTTGGATGGATAATATAGTATTTTCATCTGGCTGTTAGACCTACTTCAAATATTGAGTAGCATTTGAATGTGTATAGATCCCAAATGCCACCCTTGAAAACTTATACTATTAAAAAATATTTCCTAAAAGAATGTTGCATTTTCCAATTAAAATTAATTCATTGTGAATATGACCTCTGTTTTAACTGTAATTATATTTTGGTTATTCTAATCACCGAATTGATCATGGCAAGATTAAATTCATTCAATAAAAGCTATGATTTCATACTAAACTGGTTAAAAGATTCTTGAAACAGATCTAAAGTACAATGATCACATAATGGTGCTGCCATTATCTTCATCTTTGAGGTTATTAAACTTCTAAAAAATGTATCTGTGGGAATCAAACGAACTGAGCTAAATAAGTCTTCTAGTTTTTGCTTTTAGACTCTCTTTAACAGCAAATGGGACATCTTTCCTGTTTCTTTATATTTCTGTATGTCAATTTAAGGATTCATCTTTAAAGAATCTTTTATAAACACCTTTAGAGGCAGAATGCCTTTGTTTTGCCAAATGCTCATTTAATCCTGAATTCAGCTTCCTGATTAGCATAAAGTACTGACGAGCCAGGAACATGTTTAATTTTTCTCATGCCTTCTACCTCATCACAAATCTATCTGGGTGAAAAATTCCACTGAATGTTTGCCTCCATTTATTATAAAATACATGCAGTTGCCCTTGGAGGACGCATTATGCAGCATATATTAAATGTTTTTTGAAGATAAATCCCCTTAAAATCTCTCATTATGTAGTCCATTCTGCTTTGAATTCTTTTAAGCTTGTGTCCTACTTCTGAGTATTCCCTAGATAATAGCTTCTTTTAAAAAGTGTTGTGAGTAATCGTCTGACAGTAGATTAATGGTTTAGGAAAGCTTGTCACCTTATCTTGTTCTCACAGGGCTAGAAAGTTTTTAGAATGTAATTTTGTATTTAAGTCAAAGGATTTGCCTGTAAAAATAATTGCATGTTGTGTTTGTAATGGCATATAACTGACAAAAGTTTTGTAAACATGTGATACCACATATTAAGGATTTTTTGATACAGAAAACAGCGTGACTTTTTAAAAATTTAGTAACCATTCACACAGCAATCTAGCAGGATTTTTTAAGAGAAAGATGGCCTGTTTTCTAAGTGCATGTGAAAATGTCAAACAAGCAATTGTTACCAGAACTTTTTATGCAACAAAATGCTTTTAAAAAAATAGCTACTCCATGTTCAACAAGACTTGTTTTGAATAGAATAGAAATCTGGAAGGGACCTTGGAGGTCTTCTAGTCCAGCCTCCTGCTCAAGCAGGAGAACCTATGCCATCTCAGACAGGTGATTGTCCAGTCTCTTCTTGAAAATGTCCAGTGATGGAGCGCCCACGATTTCTGAAGGCAAGCTATTCCACTCGTTGATTGATCGTCCTCACTGTCAGGAAGTTTCTCCTTAATTCCAGGTTGCTTCTCTCTTTGATCAGTTTCCAACCATTGTTTCTCGTTCTTCCCTCTGGTCCTCTGGTGAACAACCTGACTCACTTTTTGGCCAAGGTTATTGAGAGTGTGGTGGCGCATCAGCTTCCTCTGTTCCTGGAGGAAACTGATTATCTGGACCCGTACCAATCGGGTTTCAGGCCCGGATACAGCACGGAGACGGCATTGGTCGCGCTGGTGAATGATCTCTGGCGGGCTCGGGACAGGGGTTGTTCCTCTGTCCTAGTCCTATTAGACCTCTCAGCGGCTTTTGATACCATCGACCATGGTATCCTACTGCGGCGTCTCAGGGGGTTGGGAGTGGGAGGCACCGTTTTACAGTGGTTCTCCTCCTATCTCCTGGGCCGTTCGCAGTCGGTGTTGACGGGAGGGCAGAGATCTGCCCCGAGGCCTCTCGTTTGTGGAGTTTCTCATGGGTCGGTTCTCTCGCCCCTCCTGTTCAACATCTATATGAAGCCGCTGGGTGAGATCATTCGTGGTTTTGGGGTGGGGTATAATCAGTACGCTGATGATACCCAACTTTTTCTTTCCACCCCGAACCAACCCAGCGATGCCCTCGCCGTGATGTCCCGTTGCCTGGAGGCGGTCCAGGTCTGGATGGGGAGAAACAGGCTTCGTCTCAATCCTGCCAACACTGAGTGGCTGTGCATATCGGCATCTCGGGCTAACCAGACTATTCCACCTCTAACGATGGGGGGTGAGGTGTTACCCCCCGTTGATAGGGCTCGCAACTTGGGCGTCCTCCTGGATTCACGACTCAATTTTGAAGACCATATAGGAGCCGTGACCAGGGGGGCTTTTGCCCAGGTTCGCCTGGTGCGCCAGTTGCGACCCTATCTGGACCGAGATGCCCTACGCACAGTCACTCATGCGTTCGTGACCTCCCGTTTAAACTACTGCAATGCTCTGTACATGGGGCTACCCTTGAGGACCACTCGGAGGCTTCAGCTGGTGCAGAATGCGGCCGCGTGAGTTGTGATGGGGGTTTCCCGATACTCCCATGTAACACCTCTACTCCGCGAGCTGCATTGGCTCCCGGTTGCCCTCCGGGTGAGATTCAAGATGCTGGTGATGACCTATAAAGCCCTAAATGGCTTGGGTCCGGGTTATCTGAGGGAACACCTGCTGCCGGCATCAAGCTCCCTTCGTCCAGTGCACTCCCACAGGGAGGGTCTTCTCAGGGTACCACCGGTAAGAGATTGCCGGCGGACAACACCCAGAGATAGGGCCTTCTCTGTGGGTGCGCCCTCCCTTTGGAACCAGCTGCCAGTGGAGCTGAGGACTGCCCCCGACCTCCGTTCATTCCGCCGGGACCTGAAGACCTGGCTCTTCGAGCTCTCTGGCCCAGGCTGAGAATTTTAATTTTAATTTTAACTGGGGTTTTATTTGTTCAGGGATGGATGTAATTTTTTTAATTGTTTTTAACTTTTGTATTTTTTGTTTTAATCACCCTGTAAACCGCCCTGAGTCCTTCGGGAAAGGGTGGTATATAAATATAATAAAATAAATAAAATAAATAATTTTTTTCTTGTGGCAGTCCCATAGATACTGGAATACTGCTATCATGTCTCCCCTATTTCTCCTTTTCTTTAGACTAGCCAAACCCAAGTTCCGCAGCCATTCTTCATATGTTTTGATCTCCAGGCCAGGCCTTGGATCATCTTAGTTTCTTTTCTCTGAATTTTTTCCAAACTCTCAACTTCTTTTTTGTGATATGGTGACCAAAATTGACAGCAGTATTCGAGGTGTGGTCTTACTAGGGCTTTATAAAGCGGTACTAATACTTTGCGTGATCTTGATTCTATGCCTCTGTTTATACAACCCAAGATTGTATTAGTTATTTTGGTTGCTGCTACACGCTGCTGGCTCATAGTTAAGTGATCGTCCACTAGGATTCCAAGGTCCCTTGTATTCCATGGAAAGAAGCTGTAGGTCCATATATCAGTAAAAAAAAGGCTTTGCTGGTTATCTCGTGACCTCTCGCCTGGACTACTGCAACGCTGTCTACATGGGGCTGCCCTTGAGGACCACCCGGAGGCTCCAACTGGTACAGAATGCAGCCACGAGAGTTGTGTTGGGAGTCTCCCGATACTCCCATGTTACACCTCTGCTCCGTGAGCTGCATTGATTACCAGTTGTCTTCCGGGTGAGATTCAAGGTACTAGTAATGGTATTTAAAGCCCTACATGGCAGGGGTCCGGAGTACCTTAGGGAACAACCTCCCTTCGCCCTGTGCGTTCCCACAGAGAGGGCCTCCTCAGGGTGCCACCGATCAGAGAATGTCAATTGGTGGCCCCCAGGGGGAGATCCTTCTCTGTGGGCGCCCCAGATCTATGGAATCAGTTACCGGTTGAGCTCCAGATGGCGCCCGACCTTCGCTCCTTCCGTCACGAGTTGAAGACACATTTATTTGAACAAGCCGGCTTGCCCTGATGGGGGATGGGTTGGGGTTTTTTTTATTGTTATGTTTAATATATGTATTTACTGTTTTTAGCTTGGGCATATGTTTAATTTTTTTTTAACTTTTATATTTTTGTATTTTTTATATGTCTGCCCTGTTCACTGCCCTGAGTCCTTCGGGAGAAGGGCGGTATATAAATAAAATTATTATTATTATTATTATTATTATTATTATTATTATTATTATTATCATCATCATCATCATCATCATCATCATCATCATCATCATCATCATCATCTCAGGAACTACATCACCAGTAACTGTGCTTGACTTGTTTTGGCTATCAGGGTATTGAAAGGGTATTGAAAATACCAGATTCTCAAACTGAATGAACCCTCAGAGTCTCCCAGAAAATAATAGCAACTCCATCAGCATTCTAGCTGGGTGTGTCATGGCTGGTGCCAAACCAGAAACCCTCTGAGTACCATTTCAGAGAGGGAAATGCCTCCTCGTGCTTTGCCTGGTCTCAGTCATGCATGCCAGGTCAGCTCTCTCATCTGGGATTAACTTTAATAAAGACCAACCTGGTATTTAAAAGCACCAGCTGGAGTACAGAGCTGCTCAAAATTTAATAACTGGGAACTGGAGACAGAGGCAGGGAACTGGAACATGGGACCTATAAGAGCTTTGTGTTTGGGTCCCCATTGAGCAGCCCACCCCGATTCCCCCAGTATCTCCCATTGCCCATTACTACAACAATCAATCTTATTCTTATCTGCTCTTATTTCCCAAAAACACCTCCTCATCCCTGCTCACTCTCCATCATGGCCAAGGTCCTGTCACATCATCCATTCATACCCTGTTTCTCAGGGTATCAGATTGGCATCAGGGCAGTGCTGTCAAGCACTCATTGCTAGCACAACCACATCCTAATCTGCAATCATCTAAGACAGTGATAGCGAATCTTTTAGAGACCGAGTGCCCAAACTGCAACCCAAACCCCACTTATATATCGTTGGGTTCTGGGTGGGCATGGCCCATTGGGTGTGCGTGGCTGCGGTGCTAACGGCAGACTCGGTGGGACTAAAAAGTTCAATCAATCCATTCCAACTTTGCGAGATCTTTTTTTTCCCCTGCGAGAAGTTGAAATTGATTGATTGAATCTTTTTTTCCATACAATGGCAGAGGCCTAAAGTGAAAAGGTTTTATAAAACCCAGCTGAAGGCCTAGTACTGGGGCAACGGTGCGCGTGCCCACAGAGAGGGCTCTGTGTGCCACCTGTGGCACGCATGCCATAGGTTCGCCACCACATATCTAAGAAGATCAGTTGCGACCCCACCTTCCTTCCATCGTTCATAAAGTTCATTCACGAATTTCAGGACTGCATAAGGACTGCAAACATTTCAAAAGGAAAGTGACATTAAACAATGGGACATTGTGCAAGTGAAAAAAAAATGTTACAAGGCTTAAGACTACAGGCACCTTTTTTTCTTTTATTGGTATAGTGCAGAAATACTCTTTCTGGATTTTTTTTTTAAAAAATCTATTATGGACATTTTCATAGAAAGACAAGATACACAGGGGTTTAATATGCATTTAATGTTTCCAGTTAATTTTATAGCTGTAACAGTTGTCTTTAAAAAAAATGGGTGTGCCACACCATGCTGCTGCAGGATAGAACAAATCCATTCTGCATGTATCTAGTATTGTCTGCCCTCTAGAGGTATAGTTGTTATCTACATTTGCCATGGCAAACTGATGTTTTGTGTCAACCTGTTGTATCATCGCTTCATTGATCAAAGATAAAAATGGCATGGTCTACAAAGCTGACCACTTGCATGATCATATGTGTAAAATCAATTTGTGTTTTTTTTTAATTGTAACTGGCCACAAATATGGATCTTTCTCACTTCAAGGACTGTTTCTTGCTGGTTTGGTAGGTAGGCTAGTTATCAGGTTCCTGTGGTTGCCATAAAAATTAATGAAACAAGGATTGGAAGCCCTCAGATGCTGAGATAGAATTATTAGTATTTTCTACAAATGACTTACATGAAAAACTCTTTCAGGCTGAAAAGTGCAGATCTGACTGCTGTAAAATTTAAGTGGTCCTCTTATCGGCTCATTCTTTTTTCTGATCTATATGTTTAATCAGTTTTATTTCTCTTATAACATGCCTCTGTATTTTCCTGTGGTTTCAGGAAAATTCATTTTAATCCTTTCTTCTGGGTAGTGATTTAGCCAGCTAAACATTAATTGCCTACCTTACTAGAGTGAGCGCCTGTTACTCGTCCCAGCTTCTGCCAACCTAGCAGTTTGAAAGGACGTAAAAAATGCAAGTAGAAAAATAGGGACCACTATGGTGGGAAGGTAACAGCATTCCGTGCGCCTTTGACGTCTAGTCATGCCGGCCACATCACCATGGAGACGTCCTCGGACAAGTGCTGGCTCTTCGGCTTTGAAACGGAGATGAGCACCGGCCCCTAGAGTTGGAAACGACTAGCACGCGTGTGCGCGGGAACCTTTACCTTTACCTTAACATTTCTAGGATTCCCTGCCTTATGGCACTTCTTTGCCACCACCAATTTTATTTCCTCAAACCTGCAAAACAGTATAGAAAAATTTACAGTTATCTTTACAAGGAAACACAAGGAATTTGTTGAGATCACTGTGAGCTGATCAGAAGGGCAGCAGCACTTTTGTAACTTATTTTTATCTAAGTTATAGGTAAAAGTTATACCTAAGTTATAAGTATTTACAACTTTATTTGCAAGTTGCTGTAGTGTATGGGAAAAGGGAAGGTATCTTATAAACAGTGTAAATAAGCTGCAGGGGTTCCATTGCAACTGATGCAGGCTGTTTTGGCTATTTGTAGGACTCTTCTCCCACACGCTGTAGCTTAGCCAAAGTGAGCAGGGTGAAATTGAAGACTTCTGTTTGATTCTCCCTTCCCTTTGGCAAAGGACCAGCCAGCATGCAAATCACCAGGCTGCTTTTTGTGCCTTGAACAAAATTGCTTAGGCCAGGAACAGGAAAGCGAAAAGAGTCAAGAGTTTCCCCCAGTAGGAAAACAGATTGTACAGAAGTTCAAGTATTGCAGTTTATAACAACCACGGTCTAATTCCAGCTTAGTTGACCAGATAGATCTGGAACTGCTTTTGAACTGCTACAAAGTCCTTGTATGAAGTGTTTTTTAAAGTTTAGGAATTAATTCTTCCTTAAGTCCAAAGAATTCTACTCTGCAGATTCTCATAATGTGTGTTTGTGAGTGTGTGTGTGTGTGTGTGTGTGTGTGTGTGTGTGTGTGTGAGAGAGAGAGAGAGAGAGAGAGAGAGAGAGAGAGAGAGAGAGAGAGAGAGAGAGAGAGAGAGAGAGAGATAATCAGAATACCATAGGAACTGGAAATTCTGTTAATCTGCCATGTAAAGTGTTTTGGACACTATTCGTGTTTTGTACTATTCACTCCAGAAACAAAATACTAGAAAAACAATTTATTTCATAAAACATTATTCATTAAACATAATTATTAAACAATTAAATTAGACATTTAAGAAAGGATTTAGAATTGTTTAAGATTTAGTAATACTTACTTATTTGGCTGGTGTGCTGCCCATCTTGTCAAGAGGCTTTTGCTATCTTGGAAATATCAATACTAACTATTGGATTAGTGGGACTTAAGTAGTTTTGCAGAGTCTTCTTTAAAAAACTTAACTTGCACAGAAGAACTTGCAGATATTTGAATAAAATTCGGCTGTCATGGTTCCGATCAATGCAACCAAATAAATCAGAACTCTGAGGCAGGAAAGTTCCCCAAAGAACATGTTTTTTGGATACATAATATTGGCATAAACAAGAGTGAAAGCAGATCCAAACTTTTCCTCCAAGAATCTAAGTAACACAATGTAACAATTCCCACCCCTCACAACATGCTATCCAATAGAACAACTCGGCGGGGTTTCTGACTTAAAGATCCCCTTCACTGTGGGAATGACCTTGATTCCCACAAGATTTGCTCATGTTTAGACTACCAGAAATTTTTCCCTCCCTTTCTCATGGCAACCTACAGTGACAAAAATGGCTGCAGCCTGGTCCATTGTAGAGTTGACATGGGCTTTGTTTGCCCTTGTCTCATACTGGCCATAACGTGTCAAAATGGCTGACTGTGATCTACATATGACTACATCTTGTAATAGTAGTAGTTATTATTATTCCTTAAACTTAAACAGGCATGCTGGCTGAGGAATTCTGGGAGTTGAAGTCCACAGGTCATAAAAGGGCCAAGTTTGAAGACCCTTGGGTTAGGCAGACTCTATGGAAAACATGTGGTTCTTCAAGTAACCAGCCCATATGCTGTTTAGGACTTTATAGGTAACAATCAAAACCTTGAATTGAATCTGGAAGCAAACTAGCAGCTACTACAGCTCATGAAGCAGAGATGTTATATGGGTATACCAGGCAAGAGGGATAAAGGAATTTTTTTTAAAAAGAAATCAAGTTCTAGGACATTATTTGAAGGGACTGAAGATCAAGACTGTTAAAAGTAAAAGGAAGGGATGTACAATTGTTTTATTTGATCTAGGTGAAAATATGTTTTTTTTCTGGTAACCCTATGGATTTTTGGACTGAAGTAATGACGCTTTAAGGATTTGTTTATAGATAGGAGATAAGATATGGAAGGAAGAGATTGTTTGTATTTTAAAGTAAAGTGTCAAGTTAGTGAAATTGTTTATTTATTTGTTTGTTTGTTTGTTTGTTTGTTTGTTTGTTTGTTTGTTTTTATAAACCGCCCTTCTCCCGAGGGACTCGGGGCGGTGTACAGAGTAAGATAGGCAACAAAATGAAACAGTATTGAAAAACAATAATCAAAACAAAACAAACTGGGACCCCAATTAGAGCTAGTTATAGTTGCTGTGATGAAGGGGGAAGCGATTTCTTTATATATTTTTCTTTTTCTTTAGTATATATTTTCTTTTCTATTTTTTTCTCATCTATACCTTCTATTTTTTCTTTTGGTTTGTAGTAGTTTTTAGTGTTGCAATTGTAATTTGTAACAAAATTGCTGTTTTAAAAAGCGTAAGTTTTGGTTTGATTTGAAGTAATTGTGTTTTTTTAAGTGCAAAAAATTGCAGCTTTAAAATTAAGCTCAAAACAGACCCTAGTTTGAAACCTACCTTATTCTGTAGCCGTAAGAAACATTAGTCTAACCTCTTTCCCCTATTGTGTCAAAACAGAAGAAAAACGGGCTCTTCATTACCTGTTCTGCCCTTCTACTCATTTGGTCATTTTCCTCCTATAACTATTGCTCAATATTTTTAGAGTGAGGTTCCATTACCTTAGGCAGGTTACAAAATATTACTGTATATAGACGGCGCCTGTGCACAGAGTGTTTTGTTAAATGAGCCTTTTGATGCAATTAATTCCAGCACAGCCACTCATGCTATAATCTGTCCTGGTTTATTTATGTAATCCCTTTTGTGCCAAACAACAAGAACTAGGTTAACAGAAGGCCTTGCACTGCCCTAGACTGAAAGACCCAGAGGAACCTCCTCTAGGCAATCCCTCAGCAGCTTTTCATCACTGGTTATGTAAAACCTCAGTGGTGCTTCCTTGTCATGAAAATTACTTCATCATAGGAAACAGCTGCTAAGCTAACTGTGAATTTCCCTGTAGCCTTGAACTATTTCCAGATGATTTTAAACTACACAAGTCTTTGTACATCCTAGCCTTTAAATCATGGAAGCTTCTGAAGTTGCCTTTATTTCCTTCATTATTTTAAGGGTTGCCACCTGGCAGGTTTCAAAATATCAGTCAGGTAGTTGCCCTATTTTATTAATTTACCTCTTCTTGTACAAGGAAGCATATGGGTGGCACTAGCAAATTAGGTGTGGTTAAGTTTAGTTAATAGGACGACAATTAACTCCAGACACAGAAAACATATCACACTCAGTTGTGTTAAATAAGCTGGAGAGAAAATAAGTGGTTGCTTAGTTTCTTTCCCTCCCTTCCTTAAAAAAAAAGCCTAGTCGTTTGCTCATTTCACTTAGATTTTTCAGAAATTACTAAATAATTAGGGTTCGATTCGTCCAAACTTCTAAAAAGTCCCCTTTTAAACTCTTCCTAATTTTTTTCCTGTGCCATCTCATTCTACAATCTGTAAAAAAATAAAATCTTAACTTCACTTTTTCCTTGCATTCATCCTTTCCACATCATGTGCATTGCCTTGTGACTGCAATTCTGAGAATCAGACTTGAAATGTGGAAACAGACCTGCAAAAAGGATTTTCTGTCCTCGTAGAAATGGCCTAAGAAGTTATTCTTGACTTCTTTTTCCCCCGGGGGATTCTAAAATATCCATCCTTAATGTAATTAATTGTCTAGTTAGGTCATTTGCTGAAAGGAACAAAATCTTCTTAGGCAGTAATTGGATTCTTTTTTGGGGGGGTTATATTGCGATGGGTGGAATGTCAGAATGCTTATAATATAAAGTTCTTTTGAACCAGTGCCAAGGTAGATGATGTATTAAAATAATATTCATGTTTGGAAAGACCCCCTATAACGAAATTCAGTGAAAGCATGGAAGGGCATTTCTCAGAAGGCATTAAATTTCCCATCATGTGGGGCAACTTCCTTTTAATTTTATTTTTTTTAAAGTTGTTGTGGATGCTTTAAAGCTGTGGTCATCACCGCCCCCACGTCTGAGATTCTGATGATAGCTACTTGAAAGGGACTTTTCCAACATTACCTAGAAAAGAGCTAGCCAGAAACAACACTTGTGGTTAGCCAGCTTCCGTCAGTGGGTTAATTCAGTTTGTCTGTTTCAATAGAGGAAGCTTTGCTGGGAAGCGGGAGCTGACAATTCAATCAGGGTTGTTGGAGGGTCACAACATAACAAGAGTGCATAATAACAGGGGTGCATGGGGCATCAATAGAAAGGATGTGTGTAGATGGAAACAAGGAAACAGACCCAAAATAAAGCTTTTGGATTGTGGCTCACTTCATATATGGCAAAGAAGTTATAGCAATTTAATGTATTGTGCCTGCAGAATCAAACTTCAAGGGTGCTATTGAAATAACTGGAGGATTATTTGATTTGAAGACTTATTTAACTATGGTCAACAGCCCACAAGGTAACAAACAAAAGTCAGAAGCAATGAGTAACTATGTGAAAAACAGTGTAATGGTTGTATAAGTCTTGAAAATTAAGGCTTAAAAGCAGTGTGTGAGCGGGAAAAAATATTGTTCTAAAAATAATGTAACACAATGTAAAAGAAATAGGAGAAGGATAAATAGAAATGAAATATAATGAAAGAAGAGACTTCATAATATCACTCAAGATCAGGACACTCTTATACCTTCTAATGGAAACTGCTGCAGATAGAAATTCTGTTAGTGAAGGAGAGTTCTGATCTAAGACTGAGAAATGGATCCCTTCTCCTTCACAAAAGATTGAGATTTTATTAAGGGATGGTGAAGTCATATCTGTGTTTAACTGGCATAGAAAGAGCAACAGAAGAACACGTGTGGAAGGATCTCATGTTTGGACCAAGGATAGCACCTCTCAGAGAATAGAGTCTTACTCCACCTTCCATTTAATACTGCTGAGAATGTTGAATGTTGAAATGGGCTAAAGAAAAGGTTCTACTGAGAAAACAAATAGTTTGGTGATTTTAAAAGTCTCGTCTGGAACCCACCACTGAAAGCTGGTTTTGCATCTGCCATGCAATGTTAAAGACTGCTTGACAGATTTCAGTTTTAGCGCTCTCTAAATGTCGAAGCAGCAGAGAGCAAGTATAAATGCCAAAGGTCAGCTAAGTTTTTTCCTTGCAGCTTGATGAAAAGCCATCAAGAAAAATTAATGGGGCCATTAGAAAACAAGAGTTTAAGCCAATAAGAGTTGGAATGTGAACTTTTGCTTTTGGTGAAATCATGTCGGCCTCTGTGCAGGTTAAAACAACTGAAGCTGCAGTATGGCATGTGGAAGGGCTTTAAAGGGCTTTAAATCATGATAGATGCATACCTCTGTACCATATAACACATGGGATATGTGTTACCTCTTGAAAGCTTAATGATAACAGGACTATATTTTTGGAGTGAAAATATTGCCTTGGTACTATTGTTAGCTTTGGCAGAAATGGCTCCAATTAATTCTGGATAAAGGGTGGCGGCTTGAAAAATTATACCAATGTATAATTATACCAAGCCTGGGACTTGCTCAGTTTTGTTCTTTACAATTTGTCCCTGGTTTTTGTGGCAATTTGCTCTTCCCAAGGGGAGAAAAAATGGTCATTTTGGTCTTTATTAATTTATATTGTATTGCTTTTTAATTAAGAACAAAAAAGGAGCAAAATACACAACGATAATTGAGTTGGAGATACATATTTTCAAAGAGGAGAAAAAATACATAAAAGTGCTTTAACAAAAAAGTGAAAAACTACGACAAAAGAAAAAAAATGTCAAAACATCTAACATATATAACAACATACAATATCATCAATGTCATAACATGTTACAATTCTATATATACACATCTAATGCATGTGTATATGTTTGAATATGTTTGAATCCATATATGTTCAAATTTATATATATTTATATATATTTCTAATACGTTTGTACAATTCTTGCAGGATTGGAAGATAAATCTGTGGCTCCATTTATTTAATGGTTGAAAAACCTGCCTGCATTTGCATCACTAGATTGCCTATAGATGTGCGCATTGTATAGACAAGCATAATGAAATATGTCATTTATACAGAATACAGTAGTTTGTTTGTTTGTTTTTTAAAAAAAGGAAGGGGGCCTTGGCAGAATTGATGAGCCCTTTCCCCTTAGAAAATTCTGCTAAGGTCTGTCAACTTCATCTGAAGCCCACCTTTTGTGAGTAAAAGAATCCTTGGATCATTGGCATACACCATCCTTGACTATTGAACTTGAATAAAAATTGATTGCCGAACTTAATCGTTGACTTGTCCTTTACACTAAAATCTTTAAATGAATGTAGCTTTGAGTAGGAGGTAGCAAAATGAGTCAATGTTCTTACAGAGATAAGACGATGTTGTAGCTCAAGAAGTAACGTTCTTAAATAATTGATATTAAGCTGATGTGTTATGTTTGCTGAGAAGAGCTATATAACTGATTAATATGGTGAATTAAAAAGGCAAACCCGATTACTTTCTCTAGAAAGTGTTTTGTACCTGACCTCATTTTCACAGTCTTACTTCTACTGACCAGATAAACATTGAGGGCCTATCCAGGGACCACAATAATTTATCTAGAATAATGATTTTTATTTATGAGTGTATTGGCAGAAAATGCTTTCTGTTTCCACATACACAAGTAAGCATGTTGTTAGCTATGAGCATAACTGTTTTTAAACAGTCATTTGAAAATCAAACTACGGGTAGTCCCTGACTTATGGCCACAATTGAGCCCAACATTTCTGTTGTTAAGTGAGACAATTGTTAAGTGAGTTTTGCCCCATTTTATGAACTTTCTTGCTACAGTTGTTAAGTGAATCACTGCAGTTGTTAGGTTAGTAACATGGCTGGCAAGTGAATCTGGCTTTCTGATTGACTTTGCTTGTCAGAAGTTTGCAAAAGATGATCACATGGTCCCGGGATATTGCAACGGTCACAAATATGAGTCAGTTGCCAAGCATCTGAATTTTTATCATGCGACCATGGGGAGGCTGCAATGGTCATAAATGTGAAAAACGGTCGTAGGTCACTTTTTTTAGTGCTGTTGTAACTTTGAACAGTCACTAAATGAGTTGTTGTAAGTTGAGGACCACAGTACCTGTAATCTGTGGAGCTTCTATTAAAAATGAAAAGGTGAACATTATAGAATGGAAGCAATCAAGGTGAAGCTGAAGGAATCAGATGTCAGCGGCAACATTCATTCTAGCTCCCTTGACATCTTTTATTGTGGTTGACTGGCCACCCTAGACACTATTTAAGGAGATGACTGTGTTTGCCTCTTTTGTTACTGATGTATTTGGATATAAGATATAGTGATTAAATAAATAGCAGTAGCAAAAGTAGAGTAATAAATGTGCCAATGTGGCTGAATTCTTACATAATATGCAAATACGTTATTACATTATTTATAAAATGTACAGGTAGCTCTTGATTTACAACTTAGCTACCGTTCGAAGAGTTTGAATGGGTATTTACAAGCCATGGATCATGACAATGTATAAAATATGCTGTGTTCTAGTTTCAGTTGTTATATCTCTGCATAGCCCAGTTTTCTTACTTCCTCCTCAAACTGTTCTCTGAATTTTAATGTCCCCAACGTGGGAGAATAAATGAATAATACTATATTGCAATATTACAGTAGATTTCAATAATTGTAATATTGTATTGTAATATTAAGTTTAAGTTTAAGTTTATTATATTTGTATACCGCCCTTCTCCCGAAGAACTGATGTAAATATATATCAGTGTATACATGCAATTCGGAGCGTTACTTATGGACAAGTTTCCAAGCCAGTAATTTGCTAATGAAGAGTAAATATGAAGTTAAAACTCTTATCTGTGCCTGGAGGTTAACAGGTTATATACATTGGATTCTGTGTTGAGTCCATATTCGGCCAACTAGTCAAGCAAAATTTCTTTCCATAATCTTAAGTGTTCCATATTCATCATGTAAAAATAACAAAACTATTCAGGGCTCTCAGATGCACCAAATGGGCCTGGATAAAATAACATCTGCCTTTCTAGGTGGTTGTTTTCTGTAAGAGTAGGAAGGCCTAGCCATTAAAATAAACAGGAGTTCTTCCAGCTATTCTTCCTTGATGAACAGAGTGGCCAAGAATAGCTCACAAAGTCTCCTTCTTTCACCTGTGGTAGAAGCCCCAAAGCCAGGTAAACAAACCCACTTTCTCTCTTGTGAATGTATCTCATTATTTTACATTAAAGACTTTGAAAATATGTTGTATTCTCAGAATGATCAGGATCAGTAAACTAGACTTATCCTTTCCTTTGGGAGAAAAAAAACTGAATGGGTTAGCTTCAATGTTCTTACATCTTTGCTCCTCTTAATGTTTTCTCAATTCAAGCAATTCCGGATCGCTTCCTGGAAATTGAAGAAAAATTGTCCGTAGGAAAGAATTAATGGAGGGAGGAGCCCATTTTTTCCAGGCAAAGTCCAAATATTTCCTCACTACAACTAAAAGATTAAATTGCTTCAAAACTATGAGGTGCAATTATTCTAATAATGGCTTGTTTTGTGACTTCTGAACATCAGACTTTTTTGCCCAGGCAAACTTTCCAAGATAAATATTCCAAGGCAAATATTTTAGGGTTTCAGGCTATTCGGCTTTTTCCCTCTCTTCTTTACAGTAGAAGTTTGTGGCACTCATCTTTGACAATGTATCCTTTTGCTTATGATTAAAATTCAGATGATCTTAATAAATTATATTTCAGGAAAGAAATCTGGATTGGTTCCCCCGGATGCGTGCCATGTCACTTGTTAGTAGCGACTCAGAAGGAGAACAAAATGAACTTAGAAACCTGCAAGAGAAGCTTGAATCAACAATGAAGCTGGTGTCTAACCTTTCCAGTCAGCTGACGGAACTTAAAGATCAGGTACAAAACATAGAAAAAAATGTTTACCAAAATAAGACCCATAAGGCTGGTTGAGAAAGGTGTATTACCTGATTATATGGGAAGCAGGAAAATCAGCAGTGTATATGTGATCTATACAGACATCAACAACTGTACTGTTAATAAATTGGCATTTTGACATCTGATTTAACAATGTTCCCTTTCCCATCACCATTTAGACTAAACAAATTAAAATGTATGTCGTTTTTGTTCTTGGCCAGGACGAGTAACAAATTTCAAAGACAGTAAGCTCTAGTAAAACAAATCAAACTTCCTCTGTCCTCATTCTCCCTTAAAAAAGGCAAGCAAAAGAATATAAGGAAACCTCATTACTTAATAAGCCATAACATCTCCAATGGAATGTTACTGAGAGGATGTTGTATAGAGAAGAATCACAAAAGCTTAAGTTCACGATTTTTGGTCCCTGTATTCTCCTGTATAATTGGGGGACTGGAGGCTAAAACATATCGGGAACGGTTGCTGGAATTGGGTATGTGTAGTTTAATGAAGAGAAGGGTGAGGGGTGACATGATAGCAGTGTTCCAGTATCTCAGGGGCTGCCACAAAGAAGAGGGAGCCAAGCTATTCTCCAAAGCACCTGAAGGCAGGACAAGAAGCAATGGATAGAAACTAGTCGAGGAGAGAAGCGACCTAGAACTAAGGAGAAACTTATGAAAAGTAGGAGTATAATAGCTTTGAGAGGTTTTCTTCAATACAGCAGAAAAAGGGGTAACCCAGTTTCTTTAATATGAAGAATATAGAGACTGTGGGCAGCAAGTTTATTTACTGCATATATTGTATTTACAGATATAAAAAGAGACTCTATTCAGAGTTAAATCACAACGATTTAACTACTGTCCTACAAGATGTGCTTTAGCTTGTTTCTTCCTAACAGAACAGTTCTTCTGACGGGATTAGTTCCCTCCGATTGTTTCCAAACTTTGTAAAGAAATGGGTTAGTTTGTTTTCATTAACTGTAGTGGGCAAGAGTGCATTACTTCTTGCAATCAACTTTGAGAAATAAAGATGACCACAATAAATAGCAGTAGCTTATTCTGTGGTCTGACGTACAGGAAGTACTTGTGTCTACTGAGTAAATGTTTCAATTTTCCAGATGACAGAGCAGAGGAAGCAAAAACAGCGCATTGGTCTCCTAGGACATCCTCCTATCAATGTGAACCCACAGCAACCAGCCTAAATTGGATGGGTGTTTCGTCTTCCCATTGTATTTCCTTCCTTCAAACCAGAGTTGGGATCCAGTTCTTTAAGCTGCTTTGGTGTATTCCCAGTTCATGTAAATAAACCTATTTTTTATACTGTATGTATAGAACTGCTCTGAGAAAGTATTGGGTTTATAAATAGTGGCATATTATGAGAGGAGGATTACATTTGTACCTCCAAAATGTGTTTTTATAGGAAGAAAGGCACATCTAATTTGCACTTGAAAAAAAAGATTTATGTCTAAAATAATACATGATCTGTATTTTGTATTTAAAACCTCAGATAGCTAGTATTTATGTTTTATACAATTGTGCAATATGAATTATGCAATCACACTAGTTACTTTAGAAATGTATCCTAGAGGGAGTGCACATTTTTGAATCTGGTGTCATCTTACTCCATTTGCAAAACAGTATCAAGTGTCCACTGATACAAGCTGCTGCCAAATGCTGTTCCTAGTGCGGTTGAGTTCTCCAGGCCCAATTCTCTGTTTTTGTTTTGTTTGTAAAATACAGTATTTGAAATAGTTTGAAGCACTGTGGCAATAAAGCCTTCTTTTATTCCAGCCAACATTGATCCATCTCACTATTTAAAAAAAAGTTTTCAAAAAAACCTTATTGAGCTGATCCATCAATCGTGGTGCTGGAAACGTTATTTGAACATTAATTAATGAATAAATTTTGAAGGGAATATTTTTTGTTATGACAGATTATATCAGGATGGTTCTCAATGGCTGGTAGTCAGGGTAATCTTCCAAAATATTTTGCTTGGGTTTGGTGCCATTTTGGTTTAGAAGAATCTAGAATAATGTAGAAATATCACCTTGGTCTATCATCTGTACATTTTGTTACTATATTCCAATAGAGATACATTTCCTTCAGTTATACTTTGTACCAATTAAAAATAAACTTGGCCTTCTAGGATTCCTAGCTGAGCACTGATTTTCCAATACTTGTGAAAAGCCACTAGACATAGATTATACTTTAGTTTTTTGTCACACTTTGTTAATCTTGAAAGATTATATAAATATATATTTAAATATTTATATATATATATAAATGTCATCTAGTTTTGTACATGATCCTCAGAGATTACAGAAGCAATCTCTGCTTTTAATAAGAAGCAGGGAGATGAGTGCTTACTAAAGTTTGTAAATGAAAAAATATAGATATTTAAATAAACGATAAAATAAATATGTACAGTGTTTCAGAGTGACAGCCTCATTCCTTGCAGGAAACCGGAATTCTCTTTTCAGAATTAGATTTGATGAAAAGAGCATCACCAAATCAATGTGGTTTGTTTGTATTTCCATCTGTGTTATTTCTATAAATAAATCAAGTTGGCAACATACTTAATACTTCCTCTTCCTCCTATTTTCCCCATAACAACAACCCAGGAGGTGAGTTGCACTGAGAGTGACCGGCCCAAATTCACCCAGCCGGCTTTCATGCCTAAGGCAGGATTAGAACACACCATCTTCTGATTTCTGCATTAGATACAACTGGCTTATAAAGAAGCTTTGAAATAATATCTACTGCAAGCGGGACAAATCTTGCCAAAGTACTACATGTCTGCTCTAATAGAAATAACTTTCAGCCATTGCACATGATATGTATTAATTTGCTCTGAAGTGGAACAGGGGTCTTGTGAATTTTCCCCCAGCAACAGATGTGTGTTTACAGGATAGCAAATGTAATTACACTTAACAATGTTAGCAAAGTTTGCAAACATATTTCTTTTTGTATCTTCTCATTTTATAAAGTCTAGTTCCAGCTGTGCTTTTCTGCTTTGAGTTTTATCCTGCCGAGTAGTATGAGCAGAGCAGAAATATATTCAGAAAGCATTGCTCCATTAAAAGGAAACAGACTACATTTTTAACATAGCTGAGAGTGTATGAAACGTGATACTAGACTGGTTTATTGCTCATAATCTCTAAGCCAAGTTTTTTAGCCTTCTGAATTCCCATATAACACTAACCATAATGTGCACCTGACATATACAGCCAGAGCCAAACCAAATGAAACATATTATGGTTTATCATTATATATGAGCCATGACTAAAGTTTAATGTGATGATTTGTCTGCAATTCTCTGAGGTTTAATACTGGTATTGAAAGCTAGGCTAGCCAGCAGAAAGGATGTATCTTTCAAATGTAATACTGAGAACAGCTCAAACACCAAGGAAAAGGAATGCCTACGATCTAGAAAAGATTCTGTCTCCCTTCTTGACTGAGATTGTCAAGTATCTGAAAATACGTGGGGAACTCCAATAGCAATTATGTTACTGTCAGACTCACCCCACCGTCTAATAGTTTCTCCCACAAGTTCATGGAAATACTCTTGAGAGAAGTCAAAGGAAGCTCAGGATTTTGTGACCAGCCTTCATGAGTTACATGAAGAAGGGCAGCTATAGTTCTCCTAGATCAGGCATGTCAAACTCGTGACGTCACGTGATCTCGTGCAATGTATTGTGGCTTTTCCCCCATTGCCAGCAATGGGGTGGGTGCGGTTTCAGTATGATGCATCCGGCCCATGGGTTGGTAGTTTGACATGTCTGTCCTATATGTTTCACTACAGTTAGTCTGTGACACACAACCATTCATATAGTGACTATTCAAGGTTGCAACACCTTAAATGGCGACTTATGATTGGTTTTTCACACTTATGACCATTGTAGCATCTCCATGGTCTTGATCAACATTCAAGTGCTTGATAACTGGCATGTATTTGTGACTGTTGCACTATCCCTGGGTCACGTGATCACCATTTGTAACCTTTCCAGCTGGCTTCTGACAAGCAAAGTCAATAAGGGGAAGCCAGATTCACCTAACAACTGCAGTGGTTCATTTAACTGTGGCAAAAATGTCATAAAATGGGACCCAACTCACTTAATCAGTCTCTTGCTTAGCAATGGAAATCTTGGGCTCAATTATAGTTGTAAGTTGAGGATGACCTGCATAACATCATTGTACCATTTTGAAGCATTCACTTGGCATTCATCCTACATGGATTGAGGCACCCTGCTACGATGGTTCTGGTCTTTTCTGGAAGAAGACAGAATTATGGTGACTGATTTTCCGACTTGTGACTTGTGGAATGCTACAGTATTCAGGCTAATCCCCATGCTTTTCAATAACTTTATAGAATGTCTGGGAAACATTACTTTTGTTTTTCTCATGCAGACAAAACCATGCTCTGCCTCTAGTTTTCAGGTGCCACTTCCAGAGACCTGTGGAGGCTTGTTGGTTTTTGTTTGGAATGAGGAAGTTTGGGGGTTGGATACAGAACAAATTGACATTTAATGTAGAAAAAAGGGATATATTCTGGAAAGAAAAAAAAAACCCATCTTGGATGGATTTAGACTCCTTAGGAATGATAAAGTTTGCCATTTTAGGTTCTGAATTTATTACTATCTGTGAAGGCACAAGCAAACCTAAGAGGATGCACTCTGCTGTTGGGTTCCCATACTTGCAATCATAGGCATCTCTAGCAGTATACATTTCTCCCCATGGGTTCTTTGCTGGCATAGTCTCTTTTGCATAAGTGGCTTCCCTTTGGGGTGCCTGCAGCTGAGGAGAGAAACACATCCACATAAAGCCTGAAGCCCATTAAACTTCACAAGGTGGGGTTCACATATTGTCTGGGTCTGTTATATACCTCTAGTAAATTGTTCTCTGTGGCACCAGTTCTTTGGTTCCTATCCATACTTGTAACCAGTGTATGAACAGGGCCTATTGAGAGGGCTCACCAGGACCAAATAAGTTGGTATCTTTTTCTTTCTTTTTCACAAATTCTCTATAAATGCAGTGAAAGAGTGCCATTTTGTCTCCCCTGCGGGATTCTTACAGGTGCTGTGGCTGCTTCTGTCAGCAGCATTCCCTTGTAACTCTAATCCTTACATCAGGGATCTTCAGTCTTGGCAACTTTAAGACTTGTGGACTTCAACTCCCAGAATTCCTGGCTGAGGAATTCTGGGAGTTGAAGTCCACAAGTCTCAAAGTTGCCAAGTTTGAAGACCCCTCCTGCCTTACGTGATGTACAAGTAGTCCTCAGCTCACAACTATTTGTTTAGTGATCATTGTAAGTTGCAATAGCATTGAAAAAGGCGCGTTATGTCCATTTTTCACACTTACGACCATTGCAGCATCCCCGTGGTCATGTGATCAAAATTCAGATGCTTAGCAACTGGCTCGGTTGCAGTTCCCAGGCCATGTGATCACTTTTTGTAATCTCCTGACAAGCAAAGTCAAGGAGGGAAGCCAGATTCCTTTGCCAACCATGTTATTAATTTAACATCCACAGTGATTAACTTAACAACTGTGGCAAGAAAGGTCATAAAATGGGGCAAAACTCACTTAACAACTGCCTTGCTTAGCAACATAAATTTTAGACTCAGTTATGGTTGTAAGGTAGTGACAGATTTTGTTTTCCTGGGCTCCAAGATCACTGCAGATGGGGACTGTAGCCAAGAAATTAAAAGACGCTTGCTCCTGGGGAGGAAAGCCATAGGAAATCTAGACAGCACACTAAAAAGCAGAGACATCACCCTGTCAACAAAAGTGCGTATAGTCAAGGCTATGGTCTTCCCAGTTGCAATGTATGGCAGTGAAAGTTGGACCATAAGAAAGGCTGAGCGCCAAAGAATTGAGGCCTTTGAACTGTGGTGCTGGAGAAGACTCCTGCGAGTCCCTTGGACTGCAAGGCGATCAAACCGGTCAGTCCTAGAGGAGATCAATCCTGACTGCTCTTTAGAAGGCCAGATCCTGAAGCTAAAACTCAACTACTTTGGCCACCTAATGAGAAGGAAGGACTCACTGGAGAAGAGCCTAATGCTGGGAAAGATCGAGGGCAATAGAAGAAGGGGACGACAGAGAATGAGGTGGCTGGATGGAGTCACTGAAGCATTAATCGTGAGCTTAAATGGACTCCAGAAGATGGTGGAAGACAGGAAGGCCTGGAGGAACGTTGTCCATAGGGTCGCGATGAGTCGGACACGACTTCGCAGCTAACAACAACAACATGGTTGTAAGTCAAAGGTTACCTTTAAATTCTCTCTTAGGCACAGCATTTTTCTTCATCCAGTTCCTGCTGCCATTATGGACGCTGCTTATTCACACACAACATTTCAATGAAGTGCTTGCAGTTAAAAGCTGAACTTGTTTTGGTGGCAAAGACAATATTTCATCACTTACTGCTGCATTAGCCCATACATAGCACTGTGTCTAAATGTGTCCTCTTCAAAGCCATTCAACCCAAGTAATACTCAGTCAATACCGTAACATGCCCAGACTCAAGTTTCTGTTTTCCCATTTTTAAGTTTAATTGAAATTTCAGCCAACAAAGAATGATCTATTAGTTTTAACTTTGTTTTAATGCCACCCAATTCCACCTGCAATACAGATAGAATCCTCTTTCTCTTTGCATTACTTTTATCAGAATCTCATCAGATTGGTTAAGCTTTGCCACTGATTTTCCTTCCCCATTTGGGTTCCTCAATAAATGGTAACAGCATCGTTCAGATTATGCCGCAGTGAAAAGGAACTGAAGTACAGGAGCATATTTTTTGATACTTCTGCTTTAGGTAATTATATCCAAAACCCCGTTTATGCCAACGATTAATAAGGAAAAAAAACGCCCAAAGCTTCCTGATTTATTTAAGTAACAGCTTAATAGCTCCACAAAGATACATTTTTGTATCAGTTGTTTATGGAGTGATTGTAAATGTTTATAGTGCTTCAGTTTTAATATAGGAAGCCATAAGAATATTATACTACACATTGCCCATTTTTATGCAATGAAGATTTTTTTTGTCCGTTTTATAAATATAGCATGATGTGAGAGGGAGGACTTTTTTTTAAAAAAAAAAGTTTTTTATTTTTATTTTTTCCAACTCTCCCCCATATGTATCAACAAATATACTGTAATATTTTATCAAGTATTAACATACATTCTTTTTACATTCTTATCGATCAGATACTCTTAATAACATAAATGGACTGAAGGGGTTTTAGCTTTTTAAATATTGTTTTAATTGTTGGGCTTAATTAATTTAATTTATTTTAATTTTATATTATCTTTTATATTGTATTTTATGCTGCCCTGTAAACCGCCCTTAGTCCTTCGGGAATAGGGCGGTATAGAAATCTAATTAAATAAAATAAATAAATAAAATACATACATACACCTAGATTTTGGTGTTGCTTGTCCATTTCCCCTTTTACTGTATCCACACTCCTTCTCTCTCTTCCCTCTTCTCTACCTTCTTTCTTCCTTTCTTCTCTTTCTTCCCTACTTCTCCCCTCTTCTTCCTCTCCTCTCCTCTTTCCTTCACCGATCCCCAGGGCTTTTTTTGTCATACAACGCCCAGAACGGAGTTCCGGCACCTTTTTTGGATGGAACCTTGTAGGGTATGCAAGGCGGGTTGTGTGACATGTGTGAGTTCCGGCACCTTTTTCTTTTACAAAAAAAGCACTGCCGATCCCCTTCCATTTTCCCCCACTTCTCCTCCTCTTCTCTTCCAACCTTCCTGGCTGAGGAATTCTGGGAGTTGAAGTCCACAAATCATAAAAGGGCCAAGTTTGAAGACCCCTGCACTACACTAACCATCATCGTCAAATAGATAATTAATTACAAGTATAATATCATACTGTGATATTATCACAGTATTGCTCAGTGCACTCAGTGGTTTCTAAACATTTGTTACTGTCAGGTAAAAATAGCTCTGTGTGTAGCTGCATTCGTATTCTCGCATGTCTGAGAATGTGGTGAGGTGGTTAAAGTGCTGAATTAGGAGTTAGGAGACCCAGGTTCTCATCCTCCTCTAGGCATGGAAGTCATTTTGGGTCAGTCACTCCTTCTCAGCCCTAATCAGCTTCAGGCTGTGTGACAAGTTGGCTGAACACCAACACCCTTCATTGCATCATGCATTGATTAGTTTTACTGTAAGAACTAGGGGAATGTGTTGTGAAACAGAAGTTCCCTCCAGCCATGCGTGACAAATCGTCCTTCTGCAACTTGCTTGCTTTTCAAAATTCAGTGAATTCTAGAATACTTCTAGAGGGCATCAAGGTTGATGAAAGGTGATCCACAGTCATGCAAAGAAAGGCACAAGCCAAGTTGCTTGATCTTATGAAGAAAACGAAACAATTTTAAGTATACTTTTATTGATAACATTAATATGTGCTACTCAGTTACTGTCGTATAAATTTGACAATAATGAAACTGTAATATTTGTAAAGACGATCTAAAAACATAACTGGATGAAACAGGATCAATTCTGGTAACAGGATAAAATAGCTTTGTAGTATAATTATAGATGTTATTGTTGCAACAACTGCTATCTTCTATGTATGACAGGAAAAAATAATGTATAACCTCTAACTGTCACAGTACAATTGACTACTTAATAGTACAAACTAATGAATTCCACTTGATTCTAGCTAAACTGAGCTTCCTAAGAGTTAATTCCACATAACCAAACACAAGATTGCAATTGAAATCCCCTATTCAAGTACCAGTTTTATCCTTATTATAAAGTTTTTATTTTTAGTCATATTTCCTCTTTCTAAACTGCCCCCTCACTCAGAAACTGACATATATTAAACAAGGACTATATAAGCATTTAAAATATATGAATTAAAATAGAACAAATGCTATACTTTTCACTGTTTTTTTTTGAAGGTTATTTTTGTTTTATTTTTGCATTTTTTCCCAATTTTCAAATTTTTTACAAAGAGGAAAGATATCATCTTTGAATAAAAACTTTATATATTTTTGTAAATGGAATGAAACATGACAAAACATTTCGGAACTAACCTGTAATTTCATGCTATTGCAAAGTCCCATTATTCCAGCAACTTGGCCCAGAATGGGATTCCTATGGACTGAAGGTCTGTATTTTCACAGTAGGGAAGAATGGGTGGTTGACTTCCTAATTCCATAATGAAATTTTAATTGCTACTTTGTTAAAAAGATGTTACTATATTATTTCAAACAAAAATTCAATATGAATTATCCTACTCTTTTCAACAATGTTCTTTGTGTTCTGAATATCAGAACACTTAAGCATTAAAGATGGCCTTTTGATTTTTCTTTCAGTGACAAGAATACACGTCAAATCCAGTAAGAAAATAATAATAATACATAACCTTTTGTGAATGACCTTTGCATAACAGAAGAAACCTAAAGTGGTCAAGAGGATTAAAGATTACAAACCACATTTGAATGAATTAATAGTATAGTGTAATGCAGTAAGTAGGAACTAAAGAAGAGGTCCTGCTTTAACAAACTCAGATTTGCACAGACTAACATGTATTAATTGCATTTGTATACATTTGTAATGGTGTTTTTATTGTAGAGGACAAAGAAAATACATCTGGATTTCTTCACATTATCCTTACAGCAGGAAGATACATTAGATAAAAAGCTGGCTTCATAGATCACATAAAGTTGGTACGGTAGCTTAATGTCTATGAAGATTGTCAATCATCCAGGTCATGGTTCTCCCAAAGGTGCTTTTCAAAAGGCTTTTTTTGCTTTGTGTTTTGTTTTGTTTTTCTTGAAAACTGAAGAAGCTTCTTGGATGAGAAGCAAAACATTCTCAAGGAAAAAAAAAACAAGAAAGTCCAATTGCCTTTTGAAAAACACCTCTGAGACAAAATCAGTGGCTTCTTTTGCTATTATGTTGAACCGCAGTTTCAAGCCATGCTTTGCTGGTCTACCGAATTCACAAGTAGCTGTGATGTATAGATTGGAAAATGTTTTGTTTTGGGCTATCTAGATTGCTCCTCAGTTGTTTCTGTGTCTTGCCAAAACTCTCAAACCAAACTGCAGGACCGTGAGACCAGAGCATCTTGAAAAGTTAGACAAATGAGTCTCTTGGAAGTTCAACTTGGGATGCGTTCTCAGATTTTCCAAAAACAGTGATTAAAATGAAAGTGTAATGTATCGACTGAGCACATCAACTGAGTACATAGGACATCTCCCAACTGTGAAAGTTATAAATCCAGTGACTATGGACTTACGGTTACCAAAAGAAGTGAAGCGAGTTCACACAGTTTTCCACTGCAGCTTCTTGAAACCATTCAAAAAGTCCAGCTTAAGACCAGAGGCAGAGGAACTCCCTCCTCCAATACTGGTGGAGGGGAAGGAGCATTATGAAATTAAGAGAATACTAGACTCAGGGATTTCTAGGGGAAAGTTACAGTACCTAGTCCAGTGACTTATATGTCATTGATGAAGGTACTGAGGATCTCTTCCTCAACCTGGTGTCCCCTAGAGGTTTTGGGTGTCAACTACTAATTGAAGCTAATATGAAAAAAAAAACAGCCTGAAAACTTTTGTTTGATCTGCAGTGGTTTTTCATGCATGGGAGGAATGACTAGTATTCATATCAGAAAGTGGCAAACAAGCAGATATGAATGTCAAGACTGTAAAATACCTACCACAATATTATTATAGCAAAGTGTGATATTGAGCCACAGTTTACCAGAGAGGCAGTTATATATGAAAATAGAAAACAGGGGCACAGAAGTGGAATATATGCTTAGGAAAAAGTTTGGTTTCAAAGTCTGATGTCATATACCAATTATAGTCACTACAGGAAAAAAAGATAGAAGAGTTGCTGACTAGCTACATCTGGGGAAAATTCCTTTCCTGCTCCTATTTCGTTGTGACAGAAAATTAACCTACATTGGTGGGTTGTTAGAAACCTATTGCATACAGTACCTCATTGGAGAAGGCAAAAGGAAATTAAAGGGTAAGAGAGAAACTGCTTCGGGAGCAGGTAGGATTTCCAATCAAAAGGCATCATGCAGATATTCTATCTCTTCTTAATGGGTTCATGTGCAAAAATAAGAAAAAAAATAATGGAATGAGCAATGGGAAAAAAATCAAAGTGGCAGAACAATTCATCTAGCTCAAATGCAATTATTCCACATGTGAGGAAAAAAATGGTTACAACTTTATTTAGGAATACCTCAAGGTTTCCAGATTCACCCACTACACTGTATTTAGTCTGACTAGAGCACGGGTGTCAAACTTGCCATATCACGTGATGTGTCGCGACATATCGTGACTTTTTTCGCATTGCCGGAGCTGGGTGGGCACGGCCTCTGCAGGATGCAACCGGCCTGTGGGCCAGCAGTTTATCACCCCTGGACTAGACCATCTAAAGGCACAAAAGAAAAATGAGGCCATAGTTCGCCCACACTATGAATATATATATATATATATATATATATATATATGTTTCAAATGTTAACTCTTTAGATTACCTTGCTAGGCCCCAAACATGGGGCAAATCTTTATTTCCTGTTTTCAGCCTATCTTGAAGGCTATCGAACAGGCAGTAGTCACACCGGACAATTCCTATATTTGTGTAAATTACTAACAAAGAATTAAAGGGAAACTGAAATGCATTTCTGACTCATTAGTCGTCATCAGCCAGCCATACCCTTCTGAGATTCGAACCATGGGCTGATTGCATATGAGGCAGTGTTATTTGCCTCTAAGCCACAAGGTCTCTCTCGCTCTGTTAGCTTTTTTTCTGCAAGGGAAGATATGTTTCAAATGTTAACTCTTTAGATTACCTTGCTAGGCCCCAAACATGGGGCAAATCTTTATTTCCTGTTTTCAGCCTATCTTGAAGGCTATCGAACAGGCAGTAGTCACACCGGACAATTCCTATATTTGTGTAAATTACTAACAAAGAATTAAAGGGAAACTGAAATGCATTTCTGACTCATTAGTCGTCATCAGCCAGCCATACCCTTCTGAGATTCGAACCATGGGCTGATTGCATATGAGGCAGTGTTATTTGCCTCTAAGCCACAAGGTCTCTCTCGCTCTGTTAGCTTTTTTTCTGCAAGGGAAGATATGTTTCAAATGTTAACTCTTTAGATTACCTTGCTAGGCCCCAAACATGGGGCAAATCTTTATTTCCTGTTTTCAGCCTATCTTGAAGGCTATCGAACAGGCAGTAGTCACACCGGACAATTCCTATATTTGTGTAAATTACTAACAAAGAATTAAAGGGAAACTGAAATGCATTTCTGACTCATTAGTCGTCATCAGCCAGCCATACCCTTCTGAGATTCGAACCATGGGCTGATTGCATATGAGGCAGTGTTATTTGCCTCTAAGCCACAAGGTCTCTCTCGCTCTGTTAGCTTTTTTTCTGCAAGGGAAGATATGTTTCAAATGTTAACTCTTTAGATTACCTTGCTAGGCCCCAAACATGGGGCAAATCTTTATTTCCTGTTTTCAGCCTATCTTGAAGGCTATCGAACAGGCAGTAGTCACACCGGACAATTCCTATATTTGTGTAAATTACTAACAAAGAATTAAAGGGAAACTGAAATGCATTTCTGACTCATTAGTCGTCATCAGCCAGCCATACCCTTCTGAGATTCGAACCATGGGCTGATTGCATATGAGGCAGTGTTATTTGCCTCTAAGCCACAAGGTCTCTCTCGCTCTGTTAGCTTTTTTTCTGCAAGGGAAGATATGTTTCAAATGTTAACTCTTTAGATTACCTTGCTAGGCCCCAAACATGGGGCAAATCTTTATTTCCTGTTTTCAGCCTATCTTGAAGGCTATCGAACAGGCAGTAGTCACACCGGACAATTCCTATATTTGTGTAAATTACTAACAAAGAATTAAAGGGAAACTGAAATGCATTTCTGACTCATTAGTCGTCATCAGCCAGCCATACCCTTCTGAGATTCGAACCATGGGCTGATTGCATATGAGGCAGTGTTATTTGCCTCTAAGCCACAAGGTCTCTCTCGCTCTGTTAGCTTTTTTTCTGCAAGGGAAGATATGTTTCAAATGTTAACTCTTTAGATTACCTTGCTAGGCATATATATATATATATATATATATGTATGTATGTATGTATAAATTATTCAAATTGCTAATAAAGAATTTGGGAGGCTAAGATGATCAAGATGATCAGAGTTAATTAGCAAGGTCCACTCAAAAAACCTTGACAAATACTTAAACATATGTATGTATGTATATATATATATATATATATATATATATATATATATATATATATATATATATATATATATATATATATATAGGATGAACAAGGCTTTTGAGTTTCACAGCTGTATAAAATGAGTATCTTTTCAGGTAGAATGGTTGAGAAAATGGTTGGACTACATTTATACTCGCTGAGTTCCTTGGATAAATCTGAACTTTTACATGAAGCTGATGTGAACGGTCATTCAGCAGCACGGTGTGAGGTAACATCAATGTGCTGATGATACCTAATTCCATTCTGCATGAGTCTGTTTTTGAGAATCATCTGGAAACTTCAGCAGGAGCAACCTCCAAAGAACCAAGGAGTTATGAGTGCATCAAGTTCTACCTGTTTACTGCAGGGGCTGTAATGTCTAGCTGTTACCTTCTATATAAAATGCTCAGTGTGGTAGTCACCTTCACCATCCTATATGTCCACTCTCTTAAATCTGCCTGTGGAATAAAATTTGGAAGGAACGGTTGGCTGAAAGCTTTGCAACCAAAGGAATGCCTTCTTCAGAGATCCCAGTTTTAAGACTTCTCAGTGATGATCCTTCTCCTTTGGGCAGCATATCCTAGAAACTGGGAGACCGTGAGTTCTAGTCCCATCCTAGATAAAAAAACAGCCTTAGGAAGAAGACAGCGGCAATCCACTTCCAAAATCTTACCAAGAAAACTGCATGGACTATCCACGCAGTCACAACAAATAAACACTGATTCAAATGTGGCAGATTAAAATTGTATTAATTATTTTTGTTATTAATTGTCTGATAATGAACCTGCTACAATGATAAAGCCCTTTTTAACATCTATATCTATCTATCTATCTATCTATCTATCTATCTATCTATCTATCTATCTATCATCTATCTTTCTTTCTCCTATTTCCTTTTTAATGTATGCTGATTAGTGTACATTTAAAGTGACAAAGTAGAAATATTCTATTCTATTCTGTTCTGTTCTATTCTGTTCTATTCTTTTATTCTATTCTTATTATTTCCCTCTGGAAATAAAGGGTGATATAGTTTACAGTAAATCTTTTGGTAGGAACATCTTTCATAACATATAGATGTTCCTGGAATATATATAAACTTTATTCCTCTCAAATATTTTCCAATCACATTCCTATCTATTTTTCTTTAAATGTATCTCAATGGTACCCTGCAGAAGGAGAGCAGGCTGAGCTGAAAGGTAGACAACATGTCATCAGTTTGGAGTCATTGCATCGCCACAAGAGACCCAAGTCCAGCTCCCCATAAATTATATTGACTCTCATCTAGTGCCAATTTATGAGGGCAATTCGGAAATAAACCTCCATTTCATTATCAGTGACAGACACTCACAGATACAGAACTTTTATTATACACATTAGCAAATTACAACATTACATTATTTTTTGACATAGTCACCATTCAAATTAAGGCACTTGTCATAACATCTTACAAGATTTGAAATTCTTTAGTAGTAGTCACTCGGTGCCAAATCTGGGCTATGGGGTGTGTGTACGTGTGTGATCAAAAACATTCCAATGGAACTGCTTCAAAAGTTCTTGGGTGCGTCTAGCGGTGTGTGAGCAAGCATTATTTTGAAACACCACCACACTGGAAATGGTGCCATAGAAAATCCCACCAAATGTGAAGACGCCAAAGGAGTCCTGCTAGTGAAGTTCATGGAGTGTGGTTCGACCATCAGTTCAGAAGTCTACTGTGAAACGTTATGAAAACTCAGATGAGCCATCCATAACAGGCCTCGGGGTATGCTGACTTCCAGTCTGGTGATGGTTCATGATAATGCTTACCCGCACACCAAACACACACCAAACGGAGGTTTATTTCCAAATTGTCCTTGTAGCTTGAATGTTGACTAGATTCTTAACTATAGGTAGCAATAATAAACTCTTCTGTGCCTTGAATTCAACAAATTCTCTTGGTTATTTGCACTGGACATACCCAGTATGAATGACTCCCTGGTACCCTTGCAAAGTATTTGTAAAGTTTTATTCTAAAATTTCCCATCTATACAGTATATCATGCTTGTAATAGTAAAAGCCTTCATCTGCCATCTGTCACTTCTGGTTTGTATTTTTAAATAGATATATCTGCTGTTTAAATTACTAGTACTATGTTTTCATGAGATACCTTGCTCATATGTGTGTGTTCCTTAGTGTACAGTAATTCTGTAGACCTAATTAAGATACATCTTTGTAAATAATGTGGATGTGTGAACAAATTAAGAAAAAGAGTAACTGGCATATGACTTTACTTTTCTTAGGTTGTTTGTATGGAACAAATATTATAAAATATTATTCCAACTGGTTTCTTACTCTTTGCATATAGAACGCTGTCAGGTGAATGTTGGTGCATTTTCAGATGTAAGTATGCTGAGAGTGTATCTAGCAGTTCAAAACTACACAGCAATTCCATTTTCCCAGCAATATAAACCTTTCTGTACTAGCCTGTAAATTGTGAATCAAAAGCCCATCCTTGCTGATCCCTTTATCTTGCAATGTGCATTCATGGTGGAGCTACAATAATAGAATTGGTTTTAATAAATTGATGGCGCTGCTATCTGAACATATCATCATCTTCATATTTCCTTCAGGTTAAAAAGTTGGATGGCTGAGCATCAAACATTACCAGAACAATCTACCTCTAGTGACGCCCACTATCCCCAGCTGTATAATTATCTGTGATGCTGGAAAACCCCTGTAAAATAGTTTTTGCTGTAAACAGAAAGTACCAAAAATTCCACCAGTTTTGCATTGCAAAGCCGTGGGTAAAGATTTGAGTCAAATCTCACGTCTGTGGCTTTTGTGGGAGGGTGCCTCTCAGAATTACTGTTATCCCCTATCAAAAAGGGAAATCTGCATGTCATGTCTGAATAAGATTAGGGAAATCTATGGTAAAGAATATCTTCCCATCAGTTAAGGCCCACTTATCTCTGTGGCCAGCCAAGCTTCCATTCCTTTCAAGGTAGGCATTTTGCAAAATGCACACAAGAGAAATTGGCAGAGAAGAAATGCCAGTGTAGTTTCATAAAGGTAATTCTGGGCTGCCAATGCACTTCTCAGTGGACTGCAGTTAAATCGTTATGTGGGAAACCAACATATACGTGGTACAGGTTCCTTTGATGCTCAGAAACATCAGCACCCCAGGCTGCACGTTTTAGAAGATGTATAAATTTATCAGCCTTAAATGAATATTAATTCCCATTACATTATTATGGTCTGTTATGCTTAATTTCTTCTTTGGGCTATTATAACATCGTAACTCCTGCAAGAAACAGAAGAGGCATATTTTCTCTTTTTCTTCTGAGGGTGAACAATTTGGGCCACGATCGCTTCCTGTGTGGCACAGTGCTCATCACTTCATGATCTGTTCCTGAGTAATAGGGTGTATTTATTTAATTTTAACATGCTTTCCTTTTAAAGTAATCTGAAATGTAATAAAATTTGCAAGAATTATAGCATGAGACACATTACAGTGAAGATAATACCATTTGTTTTTCTGTGAGAAGTGCCAATATCCTTTTTTAAATTCTTGGCAGATTCAGAAATATTCAAACCTCAGATGAATCCTGACAAGTTGCAGAGTATTAGGTCTAAGGATTTGATGTTATTCAATGGCAACTTAACCCAATACTTGTGTTCTGGTTAATTTAAAAAAACACCCTCCAAACTCCAGCCAGGTAAATGGCCAAAGTGAAATTGAGAAATAGTAGCTATTTTGCAGCACAGAGTAATTAATTCATGTTATGGTATATAGTGACATTTTCTCTGTTTTGACTTTTTTGACTAGACTTCTGTATTAATGTCCAAAAAGGCTTCTGTGTTGTGATTCTTGGACTAATAAACGGATTGTGCCAACTTGAGTTGGAGACCCCAACATAGATGAAGGTACATGGCAAATTCTTAGGTGGAGTCTTGAGTCTAGTGAATCAACTGCGTGCATTTGACCTCTAAGGAAAGGCTCACTCTTCCATTTCTGTTACCATCTCATTCAGTCTCTACCAAAATATGTCAGGATGTTTTTATGCCATACACATACTTGAAAATTAATTCTTAATAGTGGGGAAGCTTTCCTGGAGCTCAGAAAGATCTACACATACCAAACCTTCCAACCTTTGCATTGTTACCTGAGTTCCAGGGGTCCATCATACATATAACATGATCCTCCAAAAAGTTGATCACTCCAGGTATGAGAGATATTTCTGACTCAGCAACCCGGCCAGCCTAATTTCTCCCTTCAACCAGTGCACATACTATACCAGAACTGGTCCCCAGTTCTAACCTTGGTAGCCAGAGGTAAAATCATTCACTTCTACTATAGGTAGAGTGAGCCAGGAATCCTTCCCTGTTCTCAGCACCAACACTTGTTTGGGCAGCTTCTACCAAAAACTTCCAAACCAAAGAACAATAGTGATCTTGATGTACCCTTTGTGAAATATTAGTCAGAAGATCATTTTATAATCCATCACCACTTAATAATTTGATCCCAAGAATGGAAAATGCTGTTGTACTTGATGATAATTATGCCCAATGAAAAAGAAAATATTTTTTTGCACAGTTACTATTTCAAGAGCTGGCCAATGCAGGGTTGTGATACATTGTTTAAATAGTCTACAAGGCCGCATATCAGTCACCACAACATTGTTTATCAAACCCAAGCCCACCCAAAATAGTCTGTCATTTGAAAGAGCACGATTGTTCAGTCAGACCAATTATTACTGATCTTATGACAGTGAGGTAATGTCTCCAAATTCCAGGCCAGTTAAATGTTAGGTTTCTTTTTTAAAAAAATTATCTGCTGGTCCTCATGAGCTAGGGTAAAAGAAGAAAAGCATCAGAAGGAAAAATATTAATCAGATTTTGTTTGGCTTAATTCAGTAATTCAGGGGGGAAAACTCGATAAATTTCAAATGAATTAGAGACTTTATAATTCTGCTTATGGCCAAAACCAGAAACTTTTTTCAACTAAAAATTTTTAAAGGACACTAAGTTTACAGACATCACTTTTCTAATCACTTCATAAATTGAATATTAACCATTTTAAAGCTATTAGAGACCTTCAGACTAATAAATTTGAAAAGTCCTTATCAAGTCAGTTTATCTTCAACTCTGAACAAAACAAAACAAAAATATTTATAAGCTTAAGAACGTAAAGAATCTGAAATATACAGTCAAAGGCTAAGCAAAATTTTGATCTTAGAAAATTATAAATGGACAAAGTTTCCAAATAAATTTGGAATATTGAAAGTTTTACAATAATACTTTAGAATTAATTGTAAAGAAAAATAGCTTCCTGTGGGAAATAGATCTGTTTTGGTTTTTGGAAGATGTAACATAGATAAGCAATTTTATAATTTAACCACTGAATACTAGAGAGATGACAGACTTTGAGTTAAAAATGCTAGCGTATAAAATATAAAACCTTATAAAAGTGAAAATTCTAGGGGAAGCTTTTGAAAAATGGAGTTAAAAATTAGTAGCCAGAACAATGTCAGTATGTTGTCTGCTTCTACAAATACAATATGCCCCAAAGATGTTACTGAAGAAATAAAAGAGGTAAAAATAAATTTTACCTGACAAGATAAAGATGGTATTGAAAATAATTTATAACTGACAGGCCAAGGGAATAACTTGGAAAACAATATTTCACTAGATTTACAAAAGAAATTGTCTTATGTTTTAAAATTAAAAAGGAAAATACAAATGATAAACCAAGAGAATGATTTGAGAAATATTTTTTCTACTGGAGTTACAAAAGAGGCTTGTTAAAGCTTTGAAGAATTCTGTATGATGGAACAAAGAAGAAATGATGATAAATCAAATCCTATAACAATAGTTGATTGAATCAAATATTAAGACTGTTAAAAGTAAAAGGAAGATATATAAAGTTGCCTCATTTGATTAAGATTAAAACAAGGAACGTTGTTATTTCTTGAAACCCTTTTTAGGCTTTCTGCTGACAGCAGGACTGAAAAGATCATGTTTGATGCATTTGTTTATAGACAGTGGGCCATGGGATGAAGAAATATTTTTTGTAAGCTTAGAAGAGGTGAAGTCACCAAATGTGTCTTTACTTGTTGTGGTGAATATTGGAAGTCTCTTCTTTATGCTATACATTTCTTTTCCCTTTTTTATTTTATTCTTATATTTGGGATTGAACCTACCACTATTGTTATTAACAATAGTATTATCAACAGTGCTTTTTTGTAAAAGAAAAAGGTGCCGGAACTCACACGTGTCATACAACCCGCCTTGCCTACCCTACAAGGTTCCATCCAAAAAAGGTGCCGGAACTCCGTTCTGAGCGTCCTATGAGAAAAAAAAAGCCCTGATTATCAATAGTATAAAGATTGGCACTACCTTTGCTTTCTTTTGCCACTGTCTTTCTATTATTTGGAGGTCATTTGTAGATTGTGACTTTATACAATTCTTTATCTTCTATTCTGGTGTCTCCAGCTAGTTCCACAATGCCACATCCACTATCCAGACTTTATTGTCTTTTTTATCAACAGCTATTAAGTCTGGGATGTTATGTGTCAGGTGCACATCTGTTTGAATTCTAAAGTCCCTAAACACTTGAGTTTCTTCATTTTCTAATATGTTGTCTATTTTGTGGTCCCACAAACTTTGGCTAATTTGCATTGTTACTACTTTGTCATGCCATTGTTTGTAGTCAATCTGTACAATCTTATTGCAGCTGCTAAGTGGCTCACTGTTTCTTCAGCTTTTCTGCAGAAGTGTCATTTGCTGCATATTGCTGTTTTCTCAATTCTGGCTTTGTGTGCATTTGTTCTTAAGGCTTGATCTTGTGCAGCCAGAATAAGCTCTTCTGTCTCTTTTTTCAACTTTCTTGCTCTCAGTCATTGCCAGGTCTTGTTGTTACCTGCCTTCCCTGCCTTTTTTTTACTGGCTTGTAATACTTTGCCTTGCCATGCCTCTTTTCTAATCTTTATTTGGTCTCTCTGATACTCAGTAAGTCTTCATGGTATATTCTAGCTTCAGTGCAGCTTCTTTAGTGTCTTTCAAATATTCTTCCAATGCCCTATCTTCTTCAACTATCTGGTGTACTTGCAGCATTCTTCACCCACTTTTGCTTATTGGTAAGCAGAGCCTTATTATAGGTAGGTAGCTGCAGTCTCTGGAAAAAAAACATAGGTGCAGAATGTATTTTCAGGTAGACACTAAAGTAGCACTCCATAATATGCCCACAAAAGGCTATGATAAATGAGTTCCCTAATGAACAATCTATTTTGAGTAAATGGTAGGTCAACTTTATTTCTCTATCTTATATCTTTATCCTCCAGTTTTATGCAGAACAAAAGCTAAAAATATATTTCTAAATCTGGGGCATAGTTTACTTCCTTTGCAAAGGCTGGTGGTCCCAATCGGTGTTCTTAGGGAGCAAAAAATCCAGCCCATACCTGCTGCAATGAGGGATGCCTCAGAGCTTGGTGCTCTCTCTCTGCTTCTTTTTAACATCTACCTGAAACCATTGGGTAAGATCATCCATCACCATGGGATGCAAGTGCCATCATTATGCAGATGACACATCCCAGTCATAGGTGAACAGCTGAACTAAGTGATTACGTGGCTGTTCTTTCTTAATGCTAGGAATTGTGGATGCCTGGATGGGGAAAAACAGGCTTCAACTAAACCCTGATAAGACAGAGTGGCTGTAGGGGGGTAATGTTCTGTATCTGGAGGCTTTCCATCTCTGGTCCTGGATGAGGTTGAACTGCCATTCTAGAAGCAGGTGGCAATTGCGCCTAGCTAATTCATGTTATGCATGACAGCTTTTTCCTGATCAGGAAGTCTTTCTATAAGTCTTTTATGTCCTGGTCATTTTTCAGACTGGAGAAGCTGGTGCAGAATGAGGCAGCATGGGCAATTATGGGCATGCTTAGGTGCTGGCTTGTTTCAGGTTGAAATTAAGTGTGGTTATTACCTATATTTATTTGCTTGCCACCCATCTTGCTAATGACTTCCATAGCATAGGTCAAGTTAACCGAGGAACCATCTCATTCCTAGTACATGATCCATCCCACCCAATCTGGTAGGAAGGGGCATGTTACAGACTTCATCGGCTAAAAAAAAATCAACTAGTGGGGTCTAGGAGAAGACCCTTCAGTGCCATTGCTTGTGTCATGTAGAATACCTTACCCGTGGAAGTGAGGTTGCCCCCCCATACGTTTAGCCTTTTGGAAGAGCTTTGCCAACTAGAATGGGGATCCAAAACTGATATATAGCCCTGGCTATGGTGGATGAATTGAGGATGCTCTTTTAAAATTTGTATATTTTAAAATGATTTTTATGGTCTCTTTTACTGTAAACTGCATAGGATCACTTATACAATGAGGTAGGCAGTTTTATTTGCTAAATAACTAACTTTGGGTGAAGAATGGTAGCTCTTATCAGGATGGTCAATTTCTTCTACCAAGTGCACAACTTGAAAAGGGCCACAAATGAACAAAAAGTGGTTTTCTCATAGGCAGGATCACTGAATCAACTTCAATGCATCTTAACTACATCTTTATGTACTTTGGTACTTGCATTATTAGATGTTATCATTTTAGCTATTAAATAAATGGGGGGAGGAGGGAAACCAAACCCCATCTAAGGGCATAAATATAATAATATAATCAATATACTTGAAACTTTTCAGCAATAGGCCATGTGCCAAAGATTACAGTGAATGATTGTAGTGAGGCTTTTGTTGCTCATTGTACTATGTTTCTTTCATGGAGAGTTAAGGAGGATCCAGATAGCATTGTCTTCCAGTTTTAACATTTTCATGTTTTTACACCATCTTTTTAATTACCCTTTGTACATGTACACACATGGGCACCCCAACCCCCCAAATACAATTCTGATAGAGAGAGAAAGATGGAATATTTTCACAGTGCTGGCAGGTCTGTCAATATGGGGTTTTCCCACTCTTGCCTCCTACTCTTGGCTTATGAACTCCCCTGACCTCTTAAGTCTCTTCTACTCTATGTTCCATGCCTCCTATGACTTTTTTTATCAAACATCTTGCCTTGCCTTTAACCTTCCCCAGTTCTTCCTCATTCATACTTCCGTCTCTCTCTAAGCTTCCCACTCTGTCAGGCTACTCCTCTGCCTCATGTACTCCTCTTCGAGATTTTGCTGTGTATAAAATTACAAACAGAATGAAAGTAAGGGTCTACCTAGAATTAAGGCAGCAATACAAAAGACTGTCAGGCTTTCATTACAATGCTTGCTTCTCTGTGAAACAGTTGGGATATAGACTTTTCCAAAAGTGGCGTTTGATAGTTGTTTTGATGGGCACCAATAGGTTAGTGCCAACAATTTGCAAGGAGAACAAAAGAACACAATGGAGAAAATGGTGATGTGCTTAAGGTGGGGAGAAGACTCAGGTTCCTGGCCATTCTCAGCCACAGAAGCTCATGGGTAACTTTCTGTCACATTCGCAGCCCAACCCACCACCTGAAGGGCAGTGGTTGTGGAGAAAAAAAAAAAGGAAAGACGGGTGTTGCCATGAGCTCCTGTGTCAAAGGCTGGACATAACTCTAACAACAAATAAAACTCAGTTCTAAAATAAGCATTAATGCATGTAATGACCAGGTGAGACCATGAAAATCAAGTTTGAATGCATCAAAAATGAAGCTTTGGAGGAGAAAATTCAATGGGAGAGAGTACCCTGAAAAAAGGTAACCTCTGCCTTGTGGATCTCTCAATATGAGGTTCAATTTTTACAAGCAAATTACTTTCCATCCTATTACGTTTATTTACATTAATTTCCAAGTTTCACTGATATTTCTAATATTACTATTATCAAAAAAATGTTGTTTTTCTATTTATACTTGGCTTCAATTATTTCAGATTCTTGTTGTTATCAATGTTTGCTAAGTGTGGCTTTTAAAACTATACAGGAACACTACCAACTTACACAGGAATACTGGAATGGACCTTTTAAGCAGGTTGGATTTTGTCTAGCTCACTTAGAAATATTTGTGCTTCTGAAGGCAACCTTTCATAGCATGAACTGAACCTGAAGGCTTCCAGCATTGGTCTATTACGAAAGCATAATTCTTTCAAAAGTATTTCCAGCAGTAAAAAATATCTTACTATTATTTTATTTTAAAATTACAAATGAACAGGCACTTTGGTACAAACATTTTGCCGGAGATTCCAGAACTTCATATCCAAGCATTTTATTCCATTTGCTCATACAACAGATTTTATTTATTACTGTATAAACATTAAATATAGGGGACACGGTGGCTCAGTGGGTTAGGACACTGAGCTTGTCGATCAGGTCGGCAGTTTGGCGGGTTGAATCCCAAGTGCCGCGTAACAGAGTGAGCGCCTGTTACTCGTCCCAGCTTCTGCCAACCTAGCAGTTTGAAAGCACGTAAAAGGCAAGTAGAAAAATAGGGACCACTACGGTGGGAAGGTAACAGCGTTCCTTGTGCCTTTGGCATCTAGTCATGCTGGCCACATGACCACGGAGACGTCCTCGGACAAGCGCTGGCTCTTCGGCTTTGAAACGGAGATGAGCACCGGCCCCTAGAGTCGGAAACGACTAGCACGCACGTGCGGGGGAACCTTTACCTCTACCTTTAACATTAAATAAATTCAAGTTTAAGATGTTCTCATTGTCTATCAAATTATAATTAACTTAAATGAGGGTAACTTAAATTCTAACTTCCCTTTTCCAGGTTCTGCGTTGAAAAACTTCCCAATTCTTAGAAATATAGACAAAGCAGAAGTAGTCAACCCTTAGGGGCTTGGTATATAAACCTGTCTTCTGATAAGAATTAAATAATAATTACATTTTGTAATGTAGCACCGCTATATCAAGAGCACTGCAATGTCTGAGTAAATTAGTAACTATCAGTAAATGACGTCAATAATTTGGAAAAATAACCCTAGGAGTAAATGGAGGCAAGTCTTGCTTGGTACCAAACTATTCAGGGTAGTTAAAAAAAACCAAACAACTAATGGGATGGGAGAAAAAGGATCCTTTTATCCAGTCAACAAAACAAAAAAATGCAACTCATCTTTAGCTTATTGTAAAATGGTGGAGCAAAAAAACAGAAAGAAGCCCTTCTTGACCCCATGCATTAATTTATCTGTGGAGTTTATTGCTGCATGATGTAGCTAATTTGAATGGGTTTTAAAAAAAGGTTGCATAGGTTCGTGAGAGTCAAGTCTAACATGGTCCTTAGTCTCAAGAATATTACTCCTCTCTGTTGGGATCAGCAGGCCACCAAGTTCCAGGCAAACAAGGTGATGTCCTCATTACCTGCTTTAAAGTTACCCAGAGGCATCTAGTTATTTCCTAAAAAGCAAAATGCAGAAGTAAAATGGGCCTTGCCAGATGCAATATAATTCTTCTTATAAACTTATTTCACCATGATCAACGAATCACTTGCTTTTAATCTACTTTTCAATCAGTCTTCTTCATCTTCTGCTGGTGAATTTACCCATTAGATCAATAAATACTTTTCTTGTACTGAATACACTGTTTATCAGTTTAAGGAAATCATGTTGCCATTAGAAGATTAACAAGAACTATCATGTTTTTCTTAATATGATCAAGACTTTTATCAATCTCTCATACACTTACTTTCCAACTTTGTGGACATGTCCATGCAGTTGTCTGGGTCATGATACAGAAGTGATTTCCCACGACCCTCTTCAGGAAAAATTTTTTCCTGCATCCCCAACAAACCCTACAGCCTTCCTATTGCTTGGTAACCTTCATCCAAGTATTAACCAGGCCCAAATTTGCCCAGCTTCTGAAGTTAAATAGAAAACTTGAAAGACAAATATAAATTAGGGAACTAGCATAGGGGAAAAAAGATTTATGCTGCAATTGTGTGAATAAAGGTAAAATTGCTGACCAAAAACAAATATCTTAAGCAAATTTGCCTCTGAAACTATTAAGACAGAGAAAAGGGACTCTGTAGATGAGTTCTCATTCTTCTAGATAACTCCATGTAGAGAAAATCACATCAATCAAAAACCTGGTTGTAACTATCAGAATACTCAGTCTGTCAGTAATACAGATAGTCCTTGACTTACAACAGTTCGTTTTAGTGACTGTTTGAAGTTATAATAGCACTGAGAAAAATGACCTATGACCATTTTTCACACTTATGACCGTTGCACCATCCCCATGGTCATGTAATTTACATTCAGAAACTTGACAACTGGTTCATATTTATGATGGTTGCAGTATCCTTAATCATGTGATCACCTTTTGTGACCTTTTGACAAAGTCAATGGGGAAGCCAGATTCACTTAACAACCATGTTACTGATTTAACAACTGCAGTAACTCACTTAACAACTGTGGCAAGAAAAGTCGTAAGATGGAGCTTTGGCCAAAAGTAGATTAAAACCTTTTGGAAATCAGTAGATCAGACACAATTTGAATACTTCATATATTTTTTTCCTGAAGAAGAGATATTAGAAATAAAATATCATTTGACCATCAGCTGGCATCAATAGTATGTATTCCTTGGATTATGTAACACATCCAAACTATGCTATTTTGGGCTTCATATATTCTGTGCATCTAACTCTAGCATGCCACAGACAATTATAAAGAATTTGTCAGTACTCAATATGTGCATAGTGGACAGGACCATTCATGTGCCTAACTAAATATTAATCTGTTCTCATTTTTCCAGTAGTTAAACAATGTTGTTACTGAAAAATGAAGCTGCATCCAAAATGTATTTGTTTGTTTATCAAATCTATAAGACTGTCCAAATTCACAGTGACTCTGGGCAGCATACATTAAAAACAATAACAGGAACAATGAAAAAGTTTAAAACTGAGAATAGTAAAACCAGTACTCTGTCAACATCCAATATTCTCACACAGGATCCACAACCTAACCTAACCAGAGGGAAAAGAGCCAAGCCGTAAAGACTTGTTTGAATGAGGTCAGAGTAGGAGTCACACAGATTTCTAGACGGATGTTGTTCCAGCATCACAACAGAGAAGGCTTACTCCCTGCATCTCCAGCAAGGTGGCACTGTTTAATTGATGGGATAAATGCCAACTCTGTTGGATTGAACAGGACTGGGAGACACTATAGGAGAAAGACAGACCTTCAAATAGCCATACCCAATGCCATGAAGTACTTTAGATGATAAATAGCACCTTGGTTTTCAAAACATCAAGCAACTTTTTTTTCATATACATATTAATGAAGTTAGTCAGTTGGTGACCAGGAATGAGCATTTGTTCATATTTTTCATATTCCATATTTTCTCCTTGTACTATCAACACCTAATTCTCATGGTGCTGTCTAATGTCTATGTCTATTTATCCATGTATGCTGGCTGTAGTATTATCATTTATCCTTATTATCCTCTTTACTCTTATTGGCATTATTACAATACTTATTATGATTTTGTTGCTCTGTTGCAACAGAGACAAATTCCTTGTGCGTCTAATCACACCTGGCCAAATAAAGTATTCTATTATTCCACTGCTTTTTCATTTTTATTATTTATAAAACAGCAAAATATCCAACCAATTTTTAACAGCAGAGCACCATCTGCCAGAAAAATAGGATAATTTTTTTTTAAAAAAAAGATTGTCTATTTTGGAACATTTATGTGCAAAAACTTAATTAAATACAAAATTTCCTCATCTCAAAATGAACATTATGGTATTAAAAAAATGTAACCAAAAATTCAAGGGGTTTCACAAAGATAACAGTAACAGCTTTGAAATGTTAAGACTGTTTAAATAAATATATAAATCTAATAATCAGAAAGTTTTGGGTGTAAGCACCAATATTTTAACAGTGATACAACATATATGGAAGCCAGATACATACGATAACTAAATAAAATCTTCTGGATTGAAGACTATTCTTGAGTGAGAAAAAGAGCAGTTTGCTCCATCTACAAGTAGTTCTCAGCTTACGACCACATTTGAGCCCAAAATTTCTGTTGCTAAATGGGACATTTGTTAAGTGAGTTTTGCTCCATTTTGTAACAGTTAAGTGAATTACTGTCATTGTTAAGATAGTTAACATGGTTTTTAAGTGAATCTTTAACTCTGCTTGTCAGAAGATTGCACAAGGTGGTCGCATGACCCCAGGACACTGCAACCATCCTAAATAAAGAGTCAATTGCCAAGCATCTGAATTCTGATCACATGACCACGGGGATGCCGCAACAATCATTAAGTGTGAAAAATGGTCATAAAGTCACTTTTTTTCAGTGCCGTTGTTAACTTTGATCACTCACTAAATCAGGGGTACACAACCTTGGCTCTTTTATGAGTCATGGACTTCAACTCCCAGAATTCCTGAGCCAGCTATGCTGGCTCAGGAATTCTGGGAATTGAAGTCCATGACTCATAAAAGAGCCAAGGCTGCCTACCCCTGCATTAAATGCCGCAACAGTCATTAAGTGTGACTGTTGTGGCACACTTCAATGCCGCAACAGTCATTAAATGAACTGTTGTAAGCCGAGGACTACCTGTACAACACTGGGCTTATCACAAGGTTTCAGGCTGTTTCCTATTGAACAGCAAAAACTGCCCTATTGCATACGACTTGACGGTTAGCAATAATCCACACAATATACAACCAAAACGCCTCAGATGATCAATACAGTGGCAAAGCAGCCGGAATTTGCACGGCCTTTATTTCTACAACAAAGCCGGAAGTTTCTCGAAGTAGGAAAGAAAAATCCCGACCCTGAAGGGCATCGTTTCACGTAGGCCTGTCCCTGCCCTTTCCTTTAAGCCAGCTTGGCTTTTCCGAGGAAAAGCTTATGCGCCAAGATTATTGATTTCCTTGTCAAGGGAGATCCGCCCACGGACGGGGGGCGAACGAAGCACCTGCAAAGGCGTCACATCGCCGCCATCCAACGTTCCCGAGACACGCCGGCAAGCTCGGGCAAGACGCGGACGTTTCCCCGATCCTCCCCTCCCCTCCCTCCCCTTCCCCGAAGCAATTTGTCAGTTATTGCTGAACGGGGGGCTGTGTGTGTGTGTGTATGGATTTGTGTGTGTGTGTATGGATAGATATATTTGTGTGTGTGTATGGATAGATAGATTTGTGTGTGTGTGTGTGTGTGTGTGTGTGTATGGATATAGATTTGTGTGTGTGTTTGTATGGATAGATGTGTGTGTGTGGATATATATAGATCAGGGGTCTTCAAACTTGGCCCTTTTATGACTTGTGGACTTCAACTCCCAGAATTCCTCAGCCAGCAAAGCTGGCTGAGGAATTCTGGGAGTTGAAGTCCACAAGTCATAAAAGGGCCAAGTTTGAAGACCCCTGATATAGATGATAGATATTTGTTTGTGTGTGTGTGTTTTAGTTTTAACGTTTGGAACGTTTCCCAGGCCGTCTGCAGCGAAGAAGAAAACTGGCAGGGGTTTGAGGGGAGGCGGGAGAGACTTTATTCCAGAAAAAAGAGGCGAAGGTGGTGGTGGCGGTGTGGGGGGGGGGGGGAGGCCGAGCGTCAAAGGAAGCCAACCCAGACGGGCGTCGCAGGGCGCAGAGAAGGAGCCCAGCAGGCAGACCTGGGGGAAGGGGCGAGGATAGAAAGGGCAACACGGAACATTTCTTGGTCGTGAGGAGAGAGAGAGAGAGAGAAATAAAAAGAGGCTAGACGTGATGAAGGCCAAGGTTCTCGGGGGGGGACGCGGTATTTTAGGCACCGCTCTCCTCCTTCCCCTAGCCCAGGGGTCGGCAACCTCGGCTCTTTTATGACTCGTGGACTTCAACTCCCAGAATTCCTGAGCCAGCTATGCTGGCTCAGGAATTCTGGGAGTTGAAGTCCACGAGTCATAAAAGAGCCGAGGTTGCCGACCCCTGCCCTAGCCGGAATCTTTTATCGCCGAACCGCGTTTCGTTTCAGACATTTAGGGCTCCAACCGCGGATTTGCCCCCACCGCGGCAAGCCTCCGGCTTTCTCGGAAGCCCTTCGTCGCCCCAGACGGGAGCCGTCCTCGCCACAGACAGGGGCTGAGCTTCGACCCGAGGGGCGCCGTGCCCGGGGCCGAGCGAAGGAGGAACCAAACCGACGCCGGGCACGAAAAAGGAACACGAGGCGCCCGCTTCATTCCCCGCCCCCTGATTGGGGCAGCGACACGTCCGCGCCGCCGCCGCCGCCACCCACGTTCTCTTCCGCGCGCCCCCACCCCCCTCACGTGGCTCGGCACGCTGGCAGGTCAGCGTGGGGCAGACGGCGGAAGAGAGACGCAATTGCGCCACAGGGAGGGGAGGCGGGAGGCGGGGCTGTGACGTCAGCGGGAGACCTTTCCTGGGTTGCCTGGGCTGGGTTTTTAAATCCGGATCTAGGCTTTTCCCGATCCCCGCCAGGGTTTCGACTTTTTGTTTGTTTGTTTTAATTTTTTAAATATATATATATATATATATATATATATATATATATATATATATATATATATATATATATATATATATATATATATATATATATATATATATATATATATATATATATATATATATATATATATATATATATATATTTTTCTGTACGTTAAATCATACGTCTTAAACCGATAAAGCTAAATTAGTTTAAAATGGATTTATTGAAGGTGATTTTGTTTCATGTAGAAACTTGAGATGATTTGAGCACGAAATCTTGCCGGGCTTTCTTTCTTTCTTTCTTTCTTTCTTTCTTTCTTTCTTTCTTTCTTTCTTTCTTTCTTTCTTTCTTTCTTTCTTTCTTTCTTTCTTTCTTTCTTTCTTTCTTTCTTTCTCTCTCTCTTTCTCTCTTTCTCTCTTTCTTTCTTTCTCTCTCTCTTTCTCTCTTTCTCTCTTTCTTTCTTTCTTTCTTTCTTTCTTTCTTTCTTTCTTTCTTTCTCTCTTTCTCTCTTTCTTTCTTTCTCTCTTTCTTTCTCTCTTTCTCTCTTTCTTTCTTTCTTTCTTTCTTTCTTTCTTTCTTTCTTTCTTTCTTTCTTTCTTTCTTTCTTTCTTTCTTTCTCTCTCTCTTTCTCTCTTTCTCTCTTTCTTTCTTTCTCTCTTTCTTTCTCTCTTTCTCTCTTTCTTTCTTTCTTTCTTTCTTTCTTTCTTTCTTTCTTTCTTTCTTTCTTTCTTTCTTTCTTTCTTTCTTTCTTTCTTTCTTTCTTTCTTTCTTTCTTTCTTTCTTTCTTTCTTTCTTTCTTTCTTTCTTTCTTTCTTTCTTTCTTTCTTTCTTTCTTTCTTTTAGGAAGCCCTCCCCCCACCCATTGGCAATGCTGCTTCTTTCCGGTGCTTCTTGGTCACGCTGTCCGGGGCTCTTCTTGTCTAGCCTCCGACACATAGGATAGTAATGATAGCAAAAATGTTATTCCGGACAGGTGCCTCGATTGCAGAAGGACGTGGGTAGCAAAAGAGTTCGCCTCTACGCTTGTGGGTGCGCGCGTGCCTTCTGCAAAGAGCGGCATGGCGGCAGCTCTTGATAACGTCCTCCCCTTGCCTGACAGCTGATGTCACCTTAACTTTCCTCCCGTGTCCCAAGGGGAACCCCTCCCCTTCCAGGTGGCACGGGAGGACGCTTGACAGAGGCGCCTGCAAGCATAGCCGATTAATATCCAGCAGTTGTCGCCGCTCCTTTGAAAGCGAGAGGTTAAGGCATGCTGGAGTTAACCCTTAGAAATAGTGGATCTTCGATCAGCTTAGAGGGCGTGAGGTTGTAAGATTTCATATGTTTTCCCAAAGGTGCTTTTTTTTCCACGAGGCAAGTGGACTTTCTTGTTTTTCTTTGACGTTTCGCTTCTCATCCAAGAAGCTTCTTCAGCTCTTGACTTCTTGGATGAGAAGCGAAATGTCAGAAAGAAAGAAAGAAAGAAAGAAAGAAAGAAAGAAAGAAAGAAAGAAAGAAAGAAAGAAAGAAAGAAAGAAAGAAAGAAAGAAAGAAAGAAAGAAAGAAAGAGAAAGAAAGAAGCCACTTGCCTCATGAAAAAAAGCACCTTTGGGATAACTATGACCTGGATGACTGAGAATCTCCACAGACAAGCCATACGTTTAACTGACTTCCAAAATGCCTCCTTAAGTAACACCAGCTGCCTGCAATTAGTGCAGGTTCGTATCCCACCAGGCTCAAGGTTGACTCAGCCTTCCATCCTTCCGAGGTAGGTAAAATGAGGACCCAGATTGTTGGGGGCAATTAAGCTGACTTTGTAATAATGCCGCTTGGGTGTGTGTGTGAAAGCCCTAATAAGCAGGCCTATACATAGAATGAAGGCTACTGCTAAGCTTGTAAGCCGCCCTGAGTCTTCGGAGAAGGGCGGGATATAAATGGATTTTTTTAAAAAAATACAAGAGTTCCCAGCTGCCACCGTCTGTACGGGTCTTCTTAGCCAGGCTTAAAAGGCAATCTATTAAAAATTGACTTCACAACCCCTGTGAAAGTTGCATACAATGGTAAATTCTCAGAAAGCAATTAGGAGAGGTAGAACATGATCGGCTATGATTGCATGAACTGAGCTTGTAAAGTCATGGGAGCCATTCTTGATGGCAGTAGTTGGAGGCAAACAGAATAGCCAGCCAGCTTCAAGCAGCAGAGCTATTGCTTTCTGGGGAATTCTGGGAATTGGCATCCACACATCTTAAAAGTTGTCAAGGTTGAAAAACACTAGGCTAAAGGATTCTCCACCTCTGGCAGTAGCTTTCAAGAGCCATTCCACATTTCTTCCATCCAAACAAAGATTTTAAAAATATATTGATGTCCACCTCAATCTCCCCATATACTTTCCCAACTTTAGCAGTTTGTTATGGACACTTCCCTGTCAACTAAATTGTGGCAATTCAGTAGTAGAGGCATAGTTATGCACCATTAATCTTAGTGAGTAAAGATACCATATTTGAAAGGATAACTGGATATTGAACAAAATAATGCATGTTGTGTATTAAGGGAATACACACAATATTGCACATGTCAAGAATTCCAGCCATCAACTATATTATTGTTCAGAGTATATTTCCCTTTCTTTGAAACTGCACTAGGCCCTAATGCTTTCCTAATGGATTGTTCTAAGGTCACTGATTTGTTGATAAATTTGGTTAGGTATTTTATTTAATTTATTTATTTTATTTAATTAAATTTTTATACCGCCCTATTCCTGAAGGGCTCAGGGCGGTTTACAGGCAGCATAAAATACAATATAAAAATAGTATAAAATTAAAATAGATTAAATTAATTAAGCCCAACAATTAAAACAATATTAAAAGCTAAAACCCCTTCACTCCAGGCCTGATAGATCAAAAAACCAGGTTTTCAGGTCCCGGCGAAATGAATGCAGATTGGGGGCAGTCCGAAGTTTGCATGCAAACTTCAAAATCTGTCTTAGCTGATATTACCCTCTTCTATATAGTGCCATTCTGGACCTATATAGAATTATAAGAGGTATCTATTTGACTATCCCTTTTCTGAAGTACCTGGAGCACTACAATCTCTCAACACCCAGATTTTGAGTTGTGAAAAACTTGTATTGATTTAAAAGATTTAGCAGTACTTCCAGAATGGTTTGCAAGTTTTCAAGACTGTGATAAATCACGGTGACAGCTTTATATGTGGATGTACTCTAGGCAGGAAGATGTTTGGAACATCTTTTTATAGCAAAATATCATAGAGCATTTACCTTGGCATACTTTAACATTCTTCACTCAGCAGTTCTAGAAGGCAGACTTTTTTAAAAAAATCTTTTATAAAAGATTCTGTTTTTATAGAGAAAGTCTTCCTCTATTGCTTGTTTTATAAGTATTTTCATAATATTTTAATATGTCCAAGAGTTTTGTAAAAAGTTCTGTACATGGAAGGGCTGGCTTTCCGTGGTTCATACCCTAACTGAGATCTTTGTATTTTAGATGTAGAAGAGGGGGAGTAGAGTGGGAAAAGACTATGATTGAGAGGTTGCTTTAGTAGTGGTTTGCAGACATGAGTGATAACTGAGGAGGGGGAAGGGAGAGAAGATGCTGGGAAGTAGAGATGAATGGCTATGCTACATGGGCATCAGCAATGGCAGCAGAGGAGAATCTGAGGAGAGTACCGGAAGGATCAGGGACAGGTGGGCTTGTGGAATATTTGAGCCAAGAGAAATAGCAGCTCAGAGGAGAAAGGAAAGGGAAGGAAGATTAGTTGAAGATGGTGAAAAGTAGGCAAGTGGGCCATCAGGGGGAGTCATAGGGGACAGAGAGAAGAGAAGGTGCTAGAAAGATGGTGATGGTGTCTTAAGGAGATATGCCAAACCTTGGCACTGGTAGCAGCAGCTGCAAGGAGGCAGGTGAGGGTGGGTGCCAAAAGAACAAAAGTGAGTTGAATCAGTAGGATATGCCTTGCTTTTATATCAACAGAAGTTGTGGAGGTAAGGAAGAGAAAACAATGGGAAGACCAGGGACTGATGGGTTGATATTCAGGCTTTTTTTAAACACTAACCTTGTTTCTCGCCTTGTAAAATCACTATGAACTCCCTCCAGTTTATGTTCCTGCCATGCTGCAGCTAATTCAAATCTGGAGCATGATTATTTGTTTTGGATTCAAAACAAAACTTATTTCCATTTTGTGTACAGGTGTCTTATCTTCTATAATATGGAAGATCCTCGATCAGTCAGCTTTTATGTTAGCTATTTACTTGTGGATTAGTTTTTTTCCAAAAATTACACGACAAGCTGTAGAGTTTTATAAAACGAGGTATCAACAATGAGATGCGGTCAAGTAGAATAACAAACCATATGTACGAGAGTTATGAGATAACTTACTTTAATTGGATATTGAATTGTTGTCTATTCAACACATGAACTCTGGTATTTATTAGTAATTGAACTGAATGCACTCTTTATTAATTATTATAGGAGAATTCTTTCACAGAAATTCTCCAACAGTTTCTTTAAACCAGAGATCAGCATACAACTGTGTCGAAGCACAGATTGTTTATTATTCTATCAGGCAGCCAAAACTTAATGAGTGGGATGTAACTCTTCTGTGAGAATTATGCAAATTTGAATATACACATGATCAATACAGGATAGTTGATTAGATGTGCCATGTGTAGGATGATGAGTAAGAAGAATGAATATAAAGGTAGTATTACAAAGACAATAATTCACTGAAATAGACAAAGTTTGTATTATTTCATTCAAATTTACTATTGGTGTGCTACTTTCTTTAGGTTTTGTGTTCTAATGGTCTTGTTTCCCAGTACTGTTCTTATTTCTAATCAATGTTTTTGTCTCTAAATGTTTCTAATGACTGAGCCAAAAACAGGTTTAAGAGAGTGGGCAATCTATTTCCCTTACTAATGGTGTGGCACACCCAGACACACAAATTAGATATTAATGTAAAGCTTTGGTTTTTAAGAATACTAGAGGCGCATGTCCGTAAGTAACTGAAAGGAGGCTTCATTGAGGATGTTGGTGATAGTACTTCTATATAGAAAGGTTATGGGACAATTTGAGTTTTAGGTTACTGTACATGATAGCCATTTGACAAACGCTGTTTGCAAAATTGCCGGTCTGCAAAGACACTGTTATTTATAGTTACTTCACACTGTTTTTTTCAGCAGTAACCAAGCTAGCTTGTGATCAAACCCTTGTTCTTCCAGTTTGAAATATATTCCAAACTTCAAGTTTGAAGTCCGGAGAAAATGATGTAGCTTAATTGGATTTTAAATATTACAATTAAAACAAAGATTTTGTAATAGATGTTTGGCAGAAATGGATTCAGATGATTTTTAAACTTTATTTAGGAATATTTTTTTCAGTTTACATAAGACAAGTCAAAAACACTGAAGTGTCTTTTTATTGTCTTCTAAATTCAATTCTGAAAGATAAAACAAATTTGAAATCTACCTTAACACTAAATTTAATGCTGATGGGGTTTGCAGCACTCTAGAATCAACCTCAATATTTCTGATCATATTAGAAACATAGGAGCACATGAGAACTATATGGACAAATATCCGAATATCTTTCTTATAATAATCCATAGTTCTTCCAGCAATTTTCTAACAATTTTTCTGATCCCATTCATCTACTTTATCGATTGCCTTCGCCTTCTGCTTCCCTCACTCCTGCCAGCCATATATTCTTTTATAGTCCCATCATTAGTATGCCCAAGATATGTGAGTTTTGTTCTCGAGGATTACAATCTTAGGAGACTGCTTCATCTTTATTTGGCCTGGAGTTTTCTTGCAGTTTCTGATACTCTTAGCAACAGTCTCCAGATGCATAATTCAAAGATGTCTGTTTTCTTTCACAGCCATGCATTATCACTGGGGGAAAACATTAACTGTTCCAATGTTTGCTGTCATAACATTATAGTTCATAATCTTTTCTAAAGTTATCACCTTCTTTTTAGGGTTAATATTTTCTTCTCAAAAATATGGTCCTTTTTTAATTTTTAAGACCCCACTGCGTTCACATAGTCATTAATTCTAGTTGTTATTATCTTTGTCTTTTTAATTTTTAACATTAAACCAGATTCTTTATTTTTAATTTTTGTTTCTACAAAACATTTTGCTAAGTTTTTTTTTAATTTCAGCTAAATTGTGTTTTCTGCATATTCCAATTTATTATTTATTACGTAGAATTATATGGTCACCCATCTCAGATAAGTGACTCTGCCTAGCTTATAACATTAAAAAATGAAAATATTTAAAAACATAAAAAACATAACAGCTGACAGTTATAATCATTCCTCCATCTAGTCAGCATGTGCTCACTTGCAACACTCTGCGATGTTCTAAAATCCACCCCAAAATGATGTCACTCCACTAGTGCACTAGCCTCTGCATCATGATAGGAAAGCAAGAGTTACTTACTTACTTACTTACTTACTTATTCACTCACTCATTCATTCATTCATTCATTCATTCATTCATTCATTCATTCATTTACCTTCCTTTATATGTGGCTTAACTCCATTGGACTCTGGATGGTTATTGTTAGTTGTTTAGCCTTTTCATTTCAGCTATCAGCTTTTGAATTTATTTAAATTCAGTGTATCATCAAGATTGGTGTCAAGTCTTAGTGACTACATAGATTTTTTTTCTCCACGACAACCATCTGTAACTTAGTCCTTCAAGTATTCCAGCAGTGCATCCATTGCTATTGTAACTGAATCCATCCACTTTGCTACTGATCATTCTCTTTCTTTCAGTTTTCCCAGCATTAGAACCATCTCCAGATGCTGAGCTTGTCGATCAGAAGGTCGGCAGTTTGGCGGGTCAAATCCCAAGTGCCGCGTAACAGAGTGAGCTCCTGTTACTCATCCCAGCTTCTGCCAACCTAGCAGTTTGAAAGCACGTAAAAATGCAAGTAGAAAAATAGGGACCACTACGGTGGGAAGGTAACAGCGTTCCGTGCGCCTTTGGCATCTAGTCATGCCGGCCACATGACCACAGAGACGTCCTTGGACAAGCGCTGGCTCTTCGGCTTTGAAACGGAGATGAGCACCGGCCCCTAGAGTCGGAAATGACTAGCACGCATGTGCGGGGGAACCTTTACCTTTATTCTCTTTCTTTCACTTTTCCCAGCATTAGAACCATCTCCAAAGACTAGGTCTTTGAATAATATGTCTGACCTATGATAATTATGATAGTTAAGTGTGATCATTTGATCCTGGTCATTTGCACCTCAAGTGAAAACTCTGAGTTGATTTGTCTGATGATCCATTTGTTTGTTTTCTTGGCAGTTCATGGTACTCTGCATTCTTCTCCAATATCAAATTTCAAAAGCATCAACACTCTTTCTATGCTACTTCTTTATCCAACTTTCACTTCCATAGAAGGTTACAAACAATACCATTGATTGTACTATTCTGATCTCTTTAGGTATAAACATATAAATATTTGAATATCTTTTCCAACACCTTCATGGCTGTTCTCAGTGCTTTTTTTGTAAAAGAAAAAGGTGCCGGAACTCACACATGTCATACAACCCACCTTGCCTACCCTACAAGGTTCCATCCAAAAAAGGTGCCGGAACTCCGTTCTGAGCGTTCTATGAGAAAAAAAGCCCTGGCTGTTCTACCAAGTACCGGTGATCTACTAATCTGCAGCATATTTCTTGACTGATTGTTTGTTTACTGTTGATGGTTTATCCTAAAATGCAGACATTATTCACCACTTCTAAGTCTGGTTTTATACCGGTTGTCATTAGTGGGCTCTTCTTTATATTTAATTTTATTCCAATTTTTTCACTTTGCTCCTTGATTTTTATTACAGGAGCTTGCAGATCCTTTGCATTTTTGGCTATCAGAATACAGTAGTATCATCGGTATAGCATAAGTTATTGATGTTTCTCCCTCCAATTTTAGAACCATGTTCTTCTTCCACTTGTGACCCAATTTGGCATACAGGTTAAGATACCGGGCTAGAAACCAGGAGCTCATGAACTCAAGTCCTGCCTTGGGCACAAAGCCATCTGAATGGCCTGGGGCAAGTCACTCTCTTTCAGCCCTAGGAAGATTTCCGTGGCAAATTAATTCCACAATCTTGCCAAGAAAGCTGCAGGGACTCGTTCAGGCAGTTACCAGCCTCTCTCTATAACATATTCTATATCTGCAGTGAATTGCCCACAAAGACAGTAAAGCCAAGGGAAACATCCTTCTTGTATTCTCTTCTCTCTCCATTTGTCATCTTACATTAGCTATTTAGTGTTGTGTTTATCTGCCTTTCTAAAAGTGGCTTGTTCATTTGGTAGTTCTGTTTCATCGATGGTGCTAATCCTGGTAATATATCCTAAGAAAAACGTTGCTTGTGTAGGGAGTTAGTGCTACAGTTAAGTAATATACACAATCTCTTGCATTTTCCTTCTTCGGCATAAATAAATGCACATTTTTTCCAAGCTGTAGGCCACATGGTCTTGTCAGATATGTGTTGGCACAGAACTGTTAGCACTTCTGCTACCTCTTCTCCTGCCGCTTTAAACAGTTCAGTGGGTATTCCATCTGCACCTGGCACTTTTCTCTTCGACAGCTGGTCTTGTTTTCCAGTGGGGTTGGTTCCTGAGTACATTCTCTCACTACAAATGTTTCCGTCATTCTATATTTCCTTTTGAACAATGTTGAAGTATAGTCTCTAATTTTCTTTTAACCTCATTTTGCCTCTTTTATGCTAGCTCTTGTATTATTACTTCTAGCTTAGTTATACATTGCTCTCATCTTTTTAAATACAACTTTTGTTTTTCTTTAATTATTTCCCACTATTTGACAGCATTGTTGATTGGGTTGTTTGCTTGATGTTGAAAATTTGCATTTAGGTTTCATACTTCCTCGTTGCTCAAAGCTTTCAGTTTTATTTCACTATCATGATATTTTGTTCTGAAGGCCTCTTCGATCTTTTCCTCTTAGAAATGGTGGCAGTATTCTTTTTTCCTTTCATGATGGTTTTTCCCCCCCAGTTTTTTTTTTTTATTGAAAAGTTTTACAATACAATTTTCCATTAAAAACCCCCATCCCCCTCCACCCTCCCCTCCCTACCTCCCCCCTACCTCTTCCCTCCCCCCTTACCTCCCCCCTTCCCCCCTCCCTCTTCCCTCCCCTCCCTCCCCCCCACCCCCCTCCCCCCCCCGGACTTCCCAGAGCTAAATACAAGGTATATATATATAAAAGCAATCATAAGCAACCATATACTAACAACCATAAATTCTAAAATCCATCACTCTCTAACTTATATAAGAACAAACAAAACTTAACATTATTAAATATATATAAAAAAAATAGGAAAAGAAAAGAAAAAACACGAAGGAAGACTTATTCGAATGCTAGATAAAACTTCTTAACCCTATACTTATTCTGGATAAACTCAATCCACTTTCTCCATTCCATAATATAACGTTCTTGCGAGTGATCTTTCAAATAAGCCGATATCTTCGCCATCTCTGCCAGGTCGGAAACCTTTAAAGTCCATTCTTCTATGGTCGGCAGCTCCTCTTTCTTCCAATATTGTCCTATCAAAAGTCTTGCTGCCGTGACTAAATTCAGCATCAACTTAGAGTCCACCACTGTAGCATCAACAATTATTCCCAACAAAAAAAATTGCGGACAAAACTTTATCCTCCTTTTAAAGATCTTCTGTATATTCCACCAGATTTTAATCCAAAAGGCCTTAACCTTTTTACATGTCCACCATATGTGAAAATATGTTGCATCTTCAACCCCGCACCTCCAACACTTAGGCTGATAATTCGGGTACATACTTGCAAGCTTTTTAGGATCTAAATGCCATCTATAAAACATCTTATAAAAATTCTCTCTTAAATTTTGAGCTTGAGTAAATTTCACATTCCTCACCCAGATCTTCTCCCACATGTCCATTGTAATAACTTCCTGAATATTTTGGGCCCATTTTATCATACAGTCCTTAACAAGCTCTGTTTCTGAATCAATCTCTATCAATGCAAGATATATCCGTTTAATGTGTGCAGGTCCCTGATTTCTAATTTGCTTTATCAGATTTTCATCAATCGTTGCAAATCCAATTTTCTGGTCTTCTTTCCACCTGGCCCGTAACTGAGTATATTGAAACCATGTTTGAACAACCTTCTCTTCTCGCAAGAAGCTATATGATTTCAAGCACCAAACATTCCTTTCCAAACTTAAAATTTCCTTGTAGGTAGTCTCATCGTGTTTGAAACCAGCATGTATATTTTCTATTGCGTGTTTTGGAATTGCCCACAATGGTATCCTACAACTTAGCTTATGTCTATACTTCTTCCAAACTCTCAGCAATGCCTGTCTTAAAATATGCGTCCTAAACACAGTACCTACCTTCTTATCATACAACAAATATGCATGCCAGCCAAACAACAAATCATGGCCCTCAAGATTTAATAACCTCGATTGCGTCAAATTGATCCAATCACTTATTCCTACTAATGCAGCAGCTTCATAATATAATTTAAAATTAGGCAATTTAAGGCCACCTCTCTCACGAATATCCTGCATAATCTTAAGTTTAACTCGTGGCTTTTTCCCTGCCCACACAAATTTATTGATACCACGCTGCCATTCCTCCAAATTAGAATCTTTCTTAAGAATCGGTATCATTTGGAATAAAAATAAAAATTTGGGCAGGACATTCATTTTCACTGCTGCAATCCGTCCCAACAAAGTCAATTGCAATTTTTGCCAACTCTCCAATTCTTTTTGAATTTTCCCCCACAATTTTTCATAATTATTTTTATATAGCTTTGTATTCGAGGGCGACAAAATTACCCCCAAATATTTAACCCTTTTAACAATCTCAAATCCAGTTAATCCTTCCAAGAAGGCCTTCTGTGAAACTGTCATGTTTCTAGCCAAAATTTTAGTTTTCTGTATGTTTACTTTAAATCCAGAAACCTTCCCATATTGTGTTATTATCTCTATCAGGTCCACAACAGAGTTCTCTGGCTGGGTCACTGTAACAACCAGATCATCTGCAAATGCTCTCAATCTATAGTCCTGATCTCCAACTTGTATCCCCTTAATTTTTTCCGAATTCCGAATCTTGTTCAATAATATCTCTAAAGTTAATACAAATAACAAGGGCGATAACGGACATCCTTGCCTTGTACCCTTCTCAATATTACATACTGCCGTCAGACTATTGTTAACTATGATTCGGGCAGTTTGCTTTTGATATAATGCCCTAATCGGCTGTAAAAAATTTTCCCCAAAGTCCATTTTATCTAACATTCTCAACAGAAATTGCCAGTTCAATTGATCAAAAGCCTTTTCAGCATCTAAAAAAATTAGCGCTGCAGAGATCTGGTTGTGCCTTTCCAAATACTCTAACACATCAACTATATGTCTAACATTATTTTTCATTTGCCTACCACTAATAAACCCCGTTTGATCCCCATGAATCACCTGTTGCAGAACCCTCATCAGTCTATTAGCCAAAACCTTAGCAAATATCTTATAATCTGTATTTAAAAGCGAAATCGGTCTGTAGTTTTTAACTTGAGTAGCATCCTGATCTTCCTTCGGAATCAATGAGATAAAAGCTGTTCTCCAAGACGGTGGCACCTTTCCCCCCCTCTGGATTGTCTGGAACAGTTCCTTTAACGGTTTTATCATCTCAAATTGTAAATTTTTATAAAAAGCCGCAGACAAGCCATCTGTACCGGGCGCCTTATCAACCTTCAAATCCTTAATTGCTGAAAGGATTTCTTCTTCTGTGATCAGTTGGTTAATCCCCTCTCTTTGTGCTTGCGTAAGGACCGGAATATTAGCATTCTCCAAATATTTATCAATGTCTTTTACCTCAATTTCCTCTTTGGTATATAATTTCGAATAAAAGTCCACAAAAGCATCTTTAATAAGATTCTGTTGAAACACGACCCTTCCTTTATATTCAATCTTGTCTATATTAGAGGCCCTTTGTTTCTTCCTCAGTCTATAGGCTAACCATCTGCCTGGTTTATTAGCGTTGCAAAAAGTATTATGCCTAGCAAACCGCAGATTGGTTGCCACTTGGTCTGCCATTAATTTATCAAATTGTCCTCTTAACAGCCTAATAGCCTCTTTAATCTTCACGTCCCCTGGATTCAAAATCAAAGCCCTTTCTTTTTCCTTTATTTCATTCTCCAGTTCTTTCCTTCTGGTTTCCACTACACGTCTACGTCTATTATTCATATATATCAACACACCTCTCATATAGGCCTTACTAGCATCCCAAACCATATCCATAGAGGTACCCTTATTCATATTAATCTCAAAAAAATCCTTCATCCGCTGTTTACATTCTTCCACATTTCTCTGATCTCTAAACAAGTTCTCATTTACGCGCCACGAGCGCCTGTCTCTTTTCTCCTTATCAATCTCCAACCAAACTGGACTGTGGTCTGAAATAGTTCTTGCACATATCTTCACTTTTTTAGTTCTCAAAAAGAAATCATTAGTCAACAAAATAAAATCAATCCTTGAGAAAGATTGGTGTCTGTCAGAGTAAAAAGTATAATCCTTCTCCTGCAGGTGCCTCTCCCGCCAGATATCTCGCAATTCGAGATCATCCTTCAATTCAAAAAAAGTTTTAGGCAGTCTGGCGTGGCTTGGAATACGCTTAAAAGCTCCAGCTTTATCCAAGTGTACATCCAGAACACCATTCCAATCTCCCATAAAAATAAAAGATTTATAATCCAACTGGGTAAGCTTTGTATGAAGTAAGCTAAAAAAATCAGCTTGTTGTTGGTTAGGTGCATATAGTCCAACTAGAAGCATCTTTTTACCTTCTAACAGCAGCTCAATCATAACATATCTTCCATGCTTATCTGCTTCAATTAAATCTGCTGTTAAGGCACTTTTAACATAAACAACTACTCCATTTTTCTTATTCTCTGCAGAGGCAACAAAATGCGTACCCAGTCTCGAGTTCAGTAAATACTTTTGATCCAAAACTCTAATATGCGTTTCTTGCAAACATATAACATCTATCTTAAATTGCTTTAAATATTGAAAAACTTTCTTCCTCTTCTGCGGTGAATTTAGTCCATTAACATTCCAAGTTAAAAATTTAGTTGCCATGCATATCATCCAGAAGCCCTTGGACCACAGCCTTGATAGGACTAACTTCTTTAGGCCGTGCCCCTCCCACAGCTTGACTGTATGTACGTTGCGAAGAAACTGAAGACTTTTGCTGATCTTGTTCTATTATTTTCTTTGCTCGTTTTAAAGCAGCACGCGTCACTCTTTGCTCTCTAGGATCATCCAAAGAAGTTGTAACTTGATCTCCTCCCACACCACTTTCCTCTGTTTCCTCCTCTTGTTGTTCTTCTTCTCCAGATCCTTTTCCAGCTTCCAGGAGCGTTAATGGGGTTGCTTTTAGGACATTATTGTAGAAATCACGCGCTTGCTTCACAGTAATCAACCGGTACCTTTTACCTTCATGCATCACCATCAGCCCCTGAGGAATCTCCCATCTGAACCTTATATCTCTTTGCTTGAGCTCATGCACGAGGAATGTATAATCCTTCCTTCCCCTTAAAATCCTTGGAGGAATTTCTTTTAAAACCAAAACTTCTTGTTCAGCAATCACCACTTTAACATCATAGGCAGCTTGTATAATTTGATCTCTGATCTCTCTTTTTGCAAAATAAACCACCACATCTCTAGGCAACTTCCTCTGTCTAGCAATCCATGAATTCACCCGAAACACTTTATCCATAGCTGCTCTTATTTCAGATGCTGGCAGGTTTAATACTTCTTCAAAAGCCTCAGAGATCAGCTGCTTCAAATCTTCTTTAGTATCCTCTTTTAAGCCTCTGATTCTGACAGCAAACTGCATCTGGTAAAATTGGGCTAAGCTTAAGTCCTTCTCCAGTTTGTCTCTTACATTTTCATTCTCTCTTACTTTAACTTCTAATATAGCATTCCTTTGAGCCAAATCATCCATCTTTTCATCTAATTCTTCCACACATTCCGCCACTTTATGCACTGAAGACAAAATGTCTACCTTCATCACGCTGAGCTTCTGTTCCATCCTCTCTTCCATTCTCTCCTCCAGTTTCTCCAATTTCTCCTCCATCTGCGCAAATTTATCAGCCATTGATTGATTAATTGAGTCCAAAAGTTTATCCACAGCATCTCGAAACTCCTTCGCTGTCAGCGCTTCAGAAGGGTGCAACGCCTGTAAAGATGATTGTTGCACTGGCGAGGATCCACCACTCCGAAGAGTTTTAGGGGGAGGTTTCGCCGCCATCTTTTAATCCTCAAATATGACGCACTTTCACTTAGAGTTTAAAAAGTTCAAGTAGTTAGAGAGTATAATAAAATAAGCCTCTTCACCTTTATCTCTTGTACCGCTCTGCCTGCTCCTTTAAATCATAGTCCTTTCTTCAGGCAGGGATGGTTCGCAGACGCCTGGCTCTGCTCCAAAAAGTTCAGAGCAGACACGCCGGCCAGCTGGGAGCAACCCAGGCTTCGGGGGAGTTCAATCCTTCAGCCGCCCAAGCTCCAAGCTCAGGCGGCCTCGGAGAACTCAACCCCTACCTGGGGCCTCACCCCCTCCTCTTCTCCCGAGGAGGGGGCTTCAATTTCGCCCGAACAGCTGTTCGGCGCTGTTACGGGCGAAAAAACAAACAGCTGAGCCGCGGGCAGCCCGGGAAGGCTGTCTTCGGCGCCGCGACGCCACCGGAAGTCCCCCCCAGTTTTCATGTTACTTATCAGGTAGGTCCTCAGATTTTCTTTTACATAAGTTAAATACATTGAATCTCTTTCCTTACAGAAAATTTATATTTTAACTATACAACGTCCAGGTCAATTCCTATTGACGTACTGCTCTCATATCTGCTTTCTAGGTTTAATTTAATTTAATTTAATTTAATTTAATAACATTTATATACCGCCCTTCTCCCTGAGGACTCAGGGCGGTTCACAGGGCAGAATAAAATAGTGAATACAAACATTAAAAAAAAGATTAAACAAATTGCCCTAGTTAAAAACAATATAAATACAACACTAAAAACCCCCAGAAAAGTTAAAAAACAAAAAATAAAATAACCCCAACACTCCCCCTCAGGCTAGGCCGGCTTGTACAAACAGAAATGTCTTAAGATCGCGACGAAAGGAGCGAAGATCGGGCGCCATCCGGAGCTCAACCGGTAGCTGATTCCACAGCTCCGGAGCGCCCACAGAGAAGGATCTCCCCCTGGGGGCCACCAATCGACATTCTCTGATCGGTGGCACCCTGAGGAGGCCCTCTCTGTGGGAACGCACAGGGCGCAGGGAGCTTGATGCCGGTAGCAGATGTTCCCTGAGGTACTCCGGCCCCATGCCATGGAGTGCTTTAAATACCGTTACCAGTACCTTGAATCTCACCCGGAAGACAACTGGCAACCAATGCAGCTCACGGAGCAGAGGCGTAACGTGGGAGTATCGGGAGACTCCCAACACCACTCTCGCGGCTGCATTCTGTACCAGTTGGAGCTTCCGAGTAGTCCTCAAGGGCAGCCCCATGTAGAGAGCGTTGCAGTAGTCCAGACGAGAGGACACGAGCGCATGAGTGACCGTGCATAAATCGTCCCGGCTAAGATAGGGCCGCAACTGACGCACCAGGCGAACCTGTGCGAAGGCCCCCCTAGTCACGGCTCCTATATGGTCTTCCAAAGTGAGCCGTGAATCTAGGAGGACCCCCAAGTTGCGAGCCCTATCTACGGGGGGTAATAGTTCACCCCCCATAACTAGAGGTGGAATGTCCGAATAAACCCGGGACGAAGGTATGCAAAGCCACTCAGTCTTGTCGGGGTTGAGCTGGAGTCTGTTCCTCCCCATCCAGACCCGAACCGCCTCCAGGCAACGGGACATCACGTTGAGGGCATCACTGGGGTGGTTTGGGGTCGAAAAGAAAAGTTGGGTATCATCAGCATACTGATGATACCCAACTCCAAAGCCACGAATGATCTCACCCAGCGGCTTCATGTAGATGTTGAACAGGAGAGGCGAGAGGACCGACCCCTGAGGAACTCCACAAATGAGAGACCTCGCGGTCGACCTCTGCCCCCCTGCCAACACCGACTGCGAACGTCCCAAGAGATAGGAGGAGAACCACTGTAAAACTGTGCCTCCCACTCCCAATCCCCTGAGACGCCGCAGCAAGATACCATGGTCGATGGTATCGAAAGCCGCCGAGAGGTCTAATAGGACTAGGACAGAGGAATGCCCCCTGTCCCGAGCCCTCCAGAGATCATTCACCAGCGCGACCAATGCCGTCTCCGTGCTGTGCCCGGGCCTGAAACCCGATTGGTACGGGTCTAGATAATCCGCTTCATCCAGGACCAAAGGGAGCTGATGCGCCACCACACTCTCAACAACCTTCGCAAGAAAGCGAAGGTTGGAGACAGGACGAAAGTTGTTCAATACAGCCGGGTCCAGGACAGGCTTCTTGAGGAGAGGCCTCACCACCGCCTCCTTCAAGACGGCGGGGAAGATACCCTCACTCAAAGAGGCCGATATAACTGCCTGGAACCAGCTGCGTGTCCTCTCCCGGGCTGCATAAACCAGCCAGGAAGGGCACGGGTCCAGTAAACATGTGGTGGTGCTCAGCCTCCCCATGATCCTGTCCACTTCCTCCGGAGTTACAGAATCAAACTCCTCCCAGATGGTATCGACAAGACCACCCGTGTCCTGATCGTCAGACTCTGCCCAGTCAGAGTCCAAACCGGTCCGAATCCGAGCGATTTTGTCCGACAGATGTTGGTTAAACTCCTCGGCACGTCCCTGCAAGGGATCCTCCCTCACCTCCTGATTTAGGAGGGAGCGAGTCACCCTAAACAGGGCGGCCGGGCGATTATCTGCGGACGCAATAAGGGTGGCGAAGTGGTTAGACCTCTCCTCCCTAATTGCAGCGAGATAAGACCTAATATAGGCTCTTAGTCGCAATCGGTCGGGTTCGGATCGGCTGGACCTCCAACCGCTCTCTAGGCCCCGTCTCCGACGCTTCATCTCCCGGAGCTCCGCAGAAAACCATGGAGCCCGACGGGATCTGCACCGGGTCAGGGGCCGCAAGGGTACAACTCGGTCAAGGGCCTCAGTGGCCGTCCTTTCCCAGGCCTCCACTAGGGCCTCGGCCGAGCTGTGAGTGAGGGAGGCAGGTGGGGACCCCAGCGCCGCCTGGAACCTTTGGGGATCCATTAAGCGTCTGGGGCGGTACCATTTGAGTGGTTCCAAACACCCACGGCGGGGGGTGGCAAAACGGAAGACCAGCCGCAGGAGATGATGATCGGTCCATGACAGGGGCATAATAATTGGAGAGCCCCCACCAAGATCATCTAACCACCGTCCAGACAAAAAAACAAGGTCAAGGGTGTGGCCTCCTTCATGAGTCGGTCCCGTAATTACTTGCGTCAGGTCCATGGCCGTCATGGAGGCCATGAACTCCCGAGCTAACTCAGATGATCCTCCCAGCGATGGTAGGTTGAAGTCCCCCAAAACTATAAGTTTCGGGAACTCAACCACCAGCCCCGAGAGGACATCAAGCAGCTCAGGCAGGGCTGCTGCTGCGTGACTAGGCGAAAGGTACACCAGCAGCAAGCCCAACTGCGCACCAGGGCCGCATCTCAAAAGGAGAGACTCACACCCGACTGTCTGGGGAACGGTGGCCTCCCGCGGACACAAGGTCTCCCTCACAACAACAGCCACTCCCCCACCCCTACCCTGAGCCCGAGGCCGGTGCAGCACCCGGAAACCTGGTGGGCAAAGATCAACCAGAGGAACACCGCCCTCTGGGCCCAACCAGGTCTCCGAGATGCAAGCCAGGTCAGCCTGCTCACCCTCGACCAAGTCTCGAACGAGAGGAGCCTTATTAACGACCGACCTGGCATTCAAATACACCAGCCGGAGCTCAGGAGGCTGCACATCCTCACTCCCGGGACCTCGGGGCGGAACCAGAGGGTCGGAGTGCCTCACCGCTTGTAAGCAGCGGAGAGGCCTTCCCTGAGACCGATACGGCCCTCTGTTCCTACACCTGCTGCCATTCCCTATCGTCGTGGGAATGGGCAATCCCACGACTGGCCCTGGAGCCCCAGAAGCAGCCGACCCCCGCTCCTCCCCTATATATTAAACAATAATAATTCATAATCTGTTCAGTGGTGGGATTCAAATATGTGAACAACCAGTCCTCTGTGTGGATGCCGCCTCCGGAAGTCATTCTGGGCCTGGGCAACCAAAAAATTAGCTATCGGTTCTGCCGAAGTGGTGAGAACCGTCTGAATCCCACGGTTGAATCTGTTCCACAAGGCATATTAGATTGTACTTTTTAGTTCTTTCTTTTTTGTTATGAAGCTTATTTGATCATGACTCAAGGCTGAGGAATATATGTAAAACTGTACAAAGAAGTCCAAATCTTCTTTAATTTTAAGTATACCAACACTTTTATTCTAATCATTCATTCATAGTACTTCATCCTATCCAGATGTTACATTTATCACCCTTTGCAATTTGCCATAGAATTCATTGTTTTCTTAGTGCATCTGAAGTTACTACATATACTTTACAACAGCAGCCCCCAACCTTTTGGGCACCAGGGACCAGTTCCTTGGAGAGAAGTTTTTCCATGGACTGGAGGGGGTATGGTTTCGTGTGCTGCCTGCATACCATGGATGAAGCTTCGTTTGTTTGCATGGCCAGGTTTCTGGCATGCTGTGACGTGGTGCTGGTCCAAAAACTGGGGTTGGGGACACTTGCTTTAGAACATTGATAATCACTGAATAGCCATTAATTCTAATCTGACTTTATTGGGTTGTAGCCATGCAAACAGTTAGTAATGTCCTTTTTGATTATCCTTAATGTTCCATTCTATCTTACCGTCTTATAATTATGTGATAGAATTGAGCCTTCCTTGGTTCACACTTCTCTCATTCCATGTTCCCAATGTAAACTGGCACCATTTAAAGTCTGGCACCATTAATGTCAAGACTTCCTTGCAGCTGTAATGGGGCCACATCATTGAGAACTATAGTTAATAAAATTAGTGGTAAGGATGTTTTGATGCTCATAAGTTAACAAAGTTAAACAGCAGAGGCATCAGGATACAGGTTTAGGATTTTATAGACACATGAGAGTTAACTTGGACTCTGACCCAGTTGAGCTGCATTATAAATACTTAACTTCTTTGTTTGCCTCCAGATTTACTTATGAAAGTTAAATGTTTTGTCCTAGTAACTGAAGGTATGCCTTCTATCATTGGGATTTCATCAATTGATAACCCAAATCTCCTAAATGTTGCAGACATATCCATGCTTTTTTAATGACAACACTACAGTGATTTGTCAGTGCCTTTTCTGGGTTTGCTTTTGAAGTAGCTAATTTTTGAACAGTTGGCTTCATGCTTGTAAAGACCTACCTAGTCTCGTATTTTGAATTGTTGCTACTTCACCTTTTGACCTTACCAATAAGTTATCCTATTAAGATAGCCAGGCTCTGCTTACTGCTGTCAGTCACGGCACTATTGAGCCCCGCCCCCATCCCATCCCAAATTTGGAACAGGTAATCCCCTGAAGAGTCTGCCAATTGACTTAAGTCAAAACAGTTAAGAAGAATAGACTAAACAGGTTTAGAGACACCTCATGAATGATAGCAAGCAAAAGCATCAATTTTTGATTCTCAATTTTTCACCTTACTTATCAACTCCAGGAAAGAAACTGACCATTCATAATAAATGCCATAATTCCAAATCTGAGGCCATAAACATTTTGCCTAGATTTTGTGAACTTGCTTAAATTTGAGAATTGATTGTGACTGATAATAGATTAAATAATAATAACAATAGTAATAATAATAATTTAAATATTTAACAACAAAACAAAACAACAACAACAAAATAATAACCTGGAGTAAAAATTTTGGTTACAGTAATGACCTAGATCCCCTTCATGGATTACTGCCTTGTCGTGGCGAAGGGGCTTGCGTAATTCAATGAAGCTATGAGCTATGCCGTGCAGGGCCACCCAAGACGGACAGGTCATAGCAGAGAGTTCTGACAAAACGTGATCCACTGGAGAAGGAAATGGCAACCCACTCCAGTATCTTTGCCATGAAAACCCTATGGACAGTACCAAAAGGCAAAACGATATGACGCTGGAAGATGAGCCCCTCAGGTTGGAAGGCGTCCAATATGCTACTGGGGAAGAGCAGAGGGCTAGTACTAGTAGCGCCAGAAAGAATGAAGCGACTGGGCCAAAGCCGAAAGGACGCTCAGCTGTGGATATGTCTGGTGGTGAAAGGAAAGTCCGATGCTGTAAAGATTTTTTCTCCATAGGAACCTGGAATGTAAGATCCATGAATCAAGGCAAGCTGGACGTGGTCAAACAAGAGATGACAAGACTGAACATTGACATCTTAGGTATCAGTGAACTAAAATGGACAGGAATGGGTGAATTTAATTCAGATGACCATCAGGTATACTACTGCGGGCAAGAGTCCCTCAGAAGAAATGGAGTAGCCTTCATAGTCAATAAAAGAGTAGGAAAAGCAATACTGGGATACAATCCTCAAAATGACAGAATGATCTCAGTTCGAATCCAAGGCAAACCATTCAATATCACAGTAGTCCAAGTCTATGCCCCAACCACCGGTGCTGAAGAGGATGAAATTGACCGGTTCTATGAAGCCCTACAGCACCTTATAGAACTAACACCAAAAAATGATGTCCTTATCATCATGGGGGATTGGAATGCTAAAGTAGGAAGCCAAAAGATAACTGGAATAACAGGCAAGTTTGGCCTTGGAGTACAAAATGAAGCAGGGCACAGGTTGATAGAATTTTGTCAAGAGAATACGATGGTCATAGCAAACACTCTTTTCCAACAACCCAAGAGACGGCTCTACACATGGACATCACCAGACGGTCAACACAGAAATCAGATTGACTATATGCTCTGCAGCCAAAGATGGAGAAGCTCTATACAGTCAGTAAAAACAAGACCAGGAGCTGACTGTGGCTCAGACCATGAGCTTCTTGTTGCAAAGTTTAGGCTTAAACTGAAGAAAGTAGGGAAAAGCACCAGGCCAGTCAGGTATGAATTAAATCATATCCCTGTTGAATATACAGTAGAGGTGACAAATAGATTTAAGGAATTAGATCTGATAGACAGGGTGCCTGAAGAACTATGGACAGAGGTTCGCAACATTGTACAAGAGGTAGCAACCAAAACCATCCCAAAGAAAAAGAAATGCAAGAAAGCAAAATGGCTGTCTGAGGAAGCTTTGCAAATAGCTGAGGAAAGGAGGGAAGCAAAAGGCAAGGGAGAAAAAGAAAGATACTCCCAATTGAATGCAGAATTCCAGAGAATAGCTAGAAGAGATAAGAATGCCTTCTTAAATGAACAGTGCAAAGAAATAGAAGAAAACAATAGAATAGGGAGGACCAGATATCTTTTCAAGAAAATTGGAGAGATGAAGGGAACGTTCAATGCAAAAATGGGCATGATAAAGGACCAAAATGGCAGGGACCTAACAGAGGCAGAAGAGATTAAGAAGAGATGGCAAAATTACACAGAAGAACTATACAAGAATGAGCTTAACGTCCCTGATAATCACAATGAGGTGGTCACTGACCTCGAGCCAGACATCCTAGAATGTGAAGTGAAGTGGGCCTTAGAAAAGCTGAGCAACAACAAAGCTAGTGGAGGTGACAGTATTCCAGCTGAGCTATTCAAAATCTTAAAAGACGATGCAGTAAAAGTGCTACACTCAATTTGCCAGCAAATTTGGAAAACTCAACAGTGGCCACAGGATTGGAAAAGATCAGTTTACATTCCAATTCCAAAGAAAGGCAGTGCCAAAGAATGTTCAAACTATCGCACCATTGCACTCATTTCTCATGCTAGTAAAGTTATGCTTAAAATCCTACAAGCTAGACTCCAGCAGTATGTGGATCGAGAACTACCAGAAGTACAGGCAGGATTTCGAAGAGGCAGAGGAACTAGAGATCAAATAGCCAACATACGCTGGATCATGGAGAAAGCTAGAGAGTTCCAGAAAAACATCTACTTCTGCTTCATTGACTATGCTAAAGCCTTTGATTGTGTGGATCATAACAAACTGTGGCAAGTTCTTAAAGAGATGGGAGTACCAGAACATCTTATTTGTCTCTTGAGAAACCTATATGCGGGCCAAGAAGCAACAGTGAGAACTGGACACGGAACCACTGATTGGTTCCAAATTGGGAAAGGAGTCCGGCAAGGCTGTATACTGTCGCCTTGCCTATTTAACTTATATGCAGAGCACATCATGAGAAAGGCAGGGCTAGATGAATCAAAAGTTGGAATTAAGATTGCCGGAAGAAATATCAACAACCTAAGATACGCAGATGATACCACTCTAATGGCAGAAAGTGAAGAGGAACTGAAGAGTCTCTTGTTGCGAGTGAAGAAGGAGAGTGCAAAAGTTGGGTTGAAACTAAACATTAAGAAAACCAAGATCATGGCATCCGGCCCTCTCAATTCCTGGCAAATAGATGGGGAAGAAATGGAGGTAGTGACAGATTTTATTTTCCTGGGCTCCAAGATCACTGCAGATGGGGACTGCAGCCAAGAAATTAAAAGACGCTTGCTCCTGGGGAGGAAAGCCATGGCAAATCTAGACAGCACACTAAAAAGCAGAGACATCACCCTGTCAACAAAAGTGCGTATAGTCAAGGCTATGGTCTTCCCAGTTGCAATGTATGGCAGTGAAAGTTGGACCATAAGAAAGGCTGAGCGCAAAAGAATTGAGGCCTTTGAACTCTGGTGCTGGAGAAGACTCCTGCGAGTCCCTTGGACTGCAAGGCGATCAAACCGGTCAGTCCTAGAGGAGATCAACCCTGACTGCTCTTTAGAAGGCCAGATCCTGAAGCTAAAACTCAAATACTTTGGCCACCTAATGAGGAGGAAGGACTCACTGGAGAAGAGCCTAATGCTGGGAAAGATTGAGGGCAATAGAAGAAGGGGACGACAGAGAATGAGGTGGCTGGATGGAGTCACTGAAGCAGTAGGCGTGAGCTTAAATGGAGCCCAGAAGATGGCAGAGGACAGGAAAGCCTGGAGGAACATTGTCCATAGGGTCGCGATGGGTCGGACACGACTTCGCAACTAACAACAACAATGACCTAGATAATTGGCAATCAGTATGGGATAGAAACAGGAGGTTAACGCTAGCCACCTCCTATAAAGAGAATTCTGTACAAGATGTTTTATAGATGGCACCTTCCCCCTACAAGGTTAGCAAAAATAGATAAAAAAAATCTCACCGACATGCTGGAAATGCAGAAGGCTTCCGGGGACTTACTATCACATGTGGTGGGAATGTTCAAAAGCGCAAAATTTTTGGCAGCAGATAAAAAATTGGTTGGAAGAAATATTACTACAAAAAATTGATTTTAAACCAGAAACCTTCTTATTAGGAATTATTAATGATAAACTCAGCACAGCATCTTTCTACTTATTATTGCATATTTTAACCGCAGCAAGATTGGCCTTCACCCAAAAATGAAAAAAGAAAGGAAACACCCACTGAAGAAGAAATAATAGATAAAATTTTATCCTGCACCAAAATGGACAGGTTAACCCTAGAGATTAAAAATAAGACTGAAACAGAGTATTATGAAATTTGGCAAAATTTGTACGGTTGGTTAGAGATAAGGAGGATTGCTGAGATGACTATTGTTTGATTAGTTGATAACGTAAGGACTTCTTATTAGCACCTACATCAGGACACAACTGATTGATATGTAAATATAACGCTGATGACTGAAAGACAGTTTACCAAAAAATTTACAGATGTTATATGTACAGTTTGTTATACTCTGTCCTGTCATAGAATGTATTTTAAGTTTTTGTTTTTTCTTTCTGTAACATAAGGTAATACTAATAGTAGTGTTGTAGCCAGGGAAGTTGAATCATGTCCACTTTTATTTTTAAATGTACATTTAATAAAATTTTCAATCATCATCATCAGATAACATCTTGAATGGAAAAGTCAAAGAGTCAACACTAAAGGAATACATCAGAAGAGTCCGCAAAATACTAAAATCAAAGCTGAATGGTGGAAATATAATTAAAGCCATTAATACATGAGCAGTCCCAGTGATACGCTACCTAGCTGGAATTATCAACTGGACATTGGCCGAATTGGAACACCTAGACCGGAAAACACGTAAACTTTTGAACATGCACCATGCTCTACATCCACAAAGCGACATCGACAGATTGTACCTGCCAAGAAGAATAGGGGGCAGAGGGCTACTGCAAATCCACCAAACTGTAGAAGAAGAAAAACGAAGTTTGAATGACTATGTGAATCAAAGTACAGAAAAATTGCTGCAGGCTGTGAAAACAGAGACCGTTATCAAAATAACAGAAAAAAGGCAGAATATAAGGAAAAACAGCTGGATGATAGATTAAATAGATGGAAAACCAAAGCTTTGCATGGACAACATTTGAAAAACATTGAAGGAAAATGTTATAACAACTTGACATGGGCATGGCTTAAGATGGGAACCATCAAGAAAGAAACGGAAGGCTTAATACTGGCTGCTCAAGAACAAGCATTACAAACTAATGCCATGAAAGCGAAGATACAAAAATCTACTGACAATCCAAATTGACAACTTTGCAACAACAAAGTTGAAACTGTTTCACATTTAATATGTGAGTGCAGTAAAATCGCGCAAACTGATTACAAAGCTAGACATGACCGAGTTGCTAAACTAATCCCCTGGGCATTGTGTAAAAAATACGACTTGCCTGTGTCCGAAAAGTCATGGGAACATAGGGTGGAAAAAGTTGTCGAGAATGAAAGGGTGAAGATCTTGTGGGACTTCCGAATACAGGCAGATTGCCATTTGGAACCCAACACGCCAGATATCGCAGTTGTAGAGAACCAAAGTGTACAGTTGATTGATATCGCTGTACCAGGAGATGCCAGAGTCGAAGAAAAAGAACTGAAAAAAATACGAAATACCACGACCTGGCCATCGAAACCGTGCAATTGTGGATGAAACATGTAACAGTGATACCCATTGTCAGCGGGGCACTGGGAACTATGTCCAAAAACTTTGCAAAACACATCAAGAAATTGCAGCTTCCTGCAATAACTCCAGCAAAGCTACAAAAAACTGCGCTACTCGGAACATCTTACATTTTAAGGAGATACCTGGTTGATACCTAGGATGCTGGCAGCAACCCGTGTCAACCATTAGTGCCAGTCAATTTGAGTGTTCAGTTGACTGAGTTTCATGTTTTATGAATAAAAGTTTTATAATAATAATAATAATAATAATAATAATAATAATAATAATAATAATAATAATAGATTAAAAACAAGAATGGAGCTGCTTTATATTTTGCACGCTTGCTGAAACTTAATGTTCCTGACTTTTGTCTGCAAGAAAAAAAAATCCATTTGGGGTGAAAGTCAGCAAAGCAATCAACCCTTCATTTTAATTTGCATTACTTTGTCAAAAGATAACAGATTTTCTCCCAACACCTTTTTCTACATTCCCTTAAACTCTCTTCAGGGAAGAACTGGTCTAGTACTTTAAAATTTAAACTATTTTGATCAAGACCAATTTTCATTTACACTTTACACTCTTAACGGTTTTGGAATGAAAATTAGTTGTTTGGCTTTTCAAACCTCTTACTACAAATATTTCCAGGGAAATCTACTGATCGGTCAATATCACAAAGGTTGGTACCTCCATTCCTAAAAAGTATGGTTTTTCCCCCCCAGTCAAACCTGTGAGAAAGAAAAATGTTACAATGACCTGGTAGAGATACATTGAAGAGTTGGTCCATATTACCACCTGGTATCTCTCAGAGGACCAAGTTCTAATTCTTCACTGGTTCCAGTCCTCTGATACCAGAAACATTTGGAGCTGGGGATTTAAAAAGAGAGAGAGGGGGGGAGGGAGGGAGGGAGGGAGGGGGAGAGGGAGAGAGAGAGAGGCTAGCTAGATGAGATGATAGGCAGGCAGGCAAGCAGGCAGGCAGGCAGGCGGATGACAGGGATCAGATTAGTTTTTTGCAGTTAGCAATCAGGAAGGAAAAAGAGCTTCAGTACAGTGAAAAGGTCAAGTGCTTGAAGTGGCAAAAGGCAATGAAAGAAAGAAAAGAGGCATTATGGTCACTTCAGGGGCAGGTAACATCATGAGAAAAAGAAAAGAAACCATAGGCATTCTCATACCATTTATTCAGGTTTTTTTCAACTCAAATTTCGCACCAAGCTGTAATGTAAACCTGATGTGATGGCAGCATTAGCCCCTTTCACCATTATTCTAGGGATTACTATTAAAAGAGGGTCAAGACAACTAGGCACAGAGGTTTTGATGTATATTGCAGTCAGCAGAGCCATAGTTAGTGCAGTAATGCTAGTTCCTAAGAAGAGTATATTATATAAACTCAAGTGGTTGTGGAATTTAAAAGATTGACTTCCTAACTGCTTCTCCGGCAGATTGTTTGACTGTAGTCCAAAATCACAACATAGCCTCAAAGATAACTGCTATGGGAAATATGTGCTTGATAACCTGGGAGCTGGATTGTGATTCACAGGTTATATCTTTTCTAGTAGTAAACTATTGTTTTGAGACCGTAGATCCTGTGTTCGTAAAAACAAAGGATAAGAAAAGCTCATTTTTTAGAAGAGGAGTAGAAGCCAAAGTAATGACAATCTTTCTGTCTACCAGTCCTCAAAAGTAGTAGTGGGTGGCAAATAATAATAGTAAGTCATTTTCTTCTGAAAGACTTGGTTACAATTCAAATTCTTCCTTTTCTAGATTTGCAATAGCCCAAGGGTCGGCAACCTTAAATACTCAAAGAGCCATTTGGACCCGTTTCCCACAGAAAAGAAAACACTGGGAGCCACAAAACCCTTTTGACATCTAAAATGAAGATAACACTGCATGTATCGTTTTTTTACCTTTATGCTATGTATAAAAAAGTATAGTGTGTTGCATTTATGAATTCAATGAACTGCTACAAAGAAAACAGATTTTTATTTTTGCATGCAACAAAAACATTTTGAACTCCAAAAAAAAAAAAGACGCTGGGTTGAAGGTTACTTTCAAATAAAATACTCAATGTCTATTTGAGTCCTCCTCATATTTATGAAATAAAAAGCCGGTGCAAACTTTAAAAACTACAAATAGAAAAATAGAAAAGAAAAAAATTGCGGGGAAAAAAAAGAAAAGGACAGGAGAAAGAGGAAAAAAACACCTTTCTCCTTCATCCCAATAGGT